>NC_057814.1:371855264-372455264 GCF_018294505.1 Triticum aestivum | reverse complement strand
GTTGCGTCCTGCGTCTGTTGTTTTTTTGCTTGTACGTGATGCAGCCCCTGTCACGTCGCCTCCCTGTCTATCTTAGCGGTGTGGCTCTAGGGTTGCGTGCATCCTAGGGTTGGAAAAACAGAAAGTCCGCACTGCACCTGTCAACCAAGCGCAATGCGTGCATTAGCGAGAGGCCGAGCAGGGGGTGGGGCGGGGGGTCACGACCCCCCTCCCCACCCCCCTTCGAGGCCGAGCCTGGAACGAGCCGGAGCACGCGGCGACGCGGCGTGCTGTGGTGCCACATGCGTAGGCGAGTCCGTCACACCCCATCGCCTCCCTATCTATCTTAGGGGTGTGGCTCTAGGTTGCGTGCGTCCTAGGGTTGAAAAAACAGAATGTCCGCACTGCGCCTGTCAAAGCGCACTGCGTCCGTTAGCGCGAGGCCGAGCAGGGGGGAGGGGGGCTCGTGACCCCCCTCCCCGCCCCCCTGCGAGGGCGAGCCTGGAACGAGCCGGAGCAGGCGGCGACGCAGCGTGCCGTGGTGCTGCATGCGTAGGCGAGTCCGTCACACCCAGTTGCCTCCCTGTCTATCTTAGGGGTGTGGCTCCGGGGTTGCGTGCGTCCTAGGGTTGGAAAAACAGAATGTCCGCACTTCGCCTGTCAACGAAGGGCACTACGTGCGTTAGCACAAGGCCGAGCAGGGGGATGGGAGAGGGGTCGTGACCCCCTCCCCACCCTCCTGCGAGGCCGAGCCTAGAACGAGGCGGAGCAGGCGGTGATGCGGCGTGCCGCGGCACCGCATGCGTAGGCGAGTCCGTCACACCCCATCGCCTCCTTGTCTATCTTAGGGGTGTGGCTCTGGGGTTGCGTGCGTCCTAGGGTTGCAAAAACAGAATGTCCGCACTGTGCCTGTCAAGCAAGCGCACTGCATGCGTTAGCGCCCCTCACTCCCCACCCCCTGCGAGGTCGAGCCTGGAACGAGCCGGAGGAGGCAGCGACGCGGCGTGCTGCGCCGCCGCATGCGTAGGCGAGTCCGCCACACCCCATCGCCTCCCTGTCTATCTTAGGGGTGTGGCTCTGGGGTTGCGTGCCTCCTAGGGTTGGAAAAAACAGAATCTCCGCACTGCGCCTATCAACAAAGCGCACTGCCTGCGTTAGCGCGAAGCCGAGCAGGGGGTAGGTGGGGAGTCGTGACCCTCCTCCCCACCCCCCTGCGAGGCCGAGCCTGGAACGAGTCGGAGCAGGCGGCGACGCGGCGTGCCGCGGCGCCGCATGCGTAGGCAAGTCCGTCACACCCCGTCGCCTCCCTGTCTATCTTAGGGGTGTGGCTTTGGGGTTGCGTGCATCCTACGGTTGAAAAACAGAATGTCCGCACTGCGCCTGTCAACCAAGCGCACTACCAGCGTTAGCGTGAGGCCGAGCTGGGGGGTGGGAGAGGGGTCGTGACCCCCCTCCCCACCGCCCTGCGAGGCCGAGCCTGGTCCGTCACACCCCATCGCCTCCCTGTCTATCTTAGGGGTGTGGCTCATGGGTTGCGTGCGTCCTAGGGTTGAAAAAACAGAATATCCGCACTGCGCCTGTCAACCAAGCGCACTGCGTGCGTTAGCGCGACACTAATAGGAAAAGGGCTATAGATGGAATGGCCACTAATGGCGCACTGTCCATGTGGTGCGCCATTACTAAATAGTAATGGCGCACCATGTGTTGGTGCGCCATTAGTTTGCAAATACTAATGGCGCACCACATCCACGGTGCGCCATTAGTAATTTTTTTATTTTTTGGTGCGCCATTACTAGTTAAACTAGTAATGGCGCACCACTCCCACGGTGCGTCATTAGTAATTATGTTTCAAAAAAATTCAAATTTTTTTATTTTATTTTTAAACTACTAATGGCGCACCGTGGGAGTGGTGTGCCATTACTAGTAGTAATGGCGCACCACTCCCACGGTGCGCCATTAGTAATTTGGCCCAAACATTCCCCCGAATGCACCCCCCCCGTGGACCGCCTTTTCAGTTTCAAAAAAAATAAAATAAAATGATAGAAATGTCAAAAAAATAAAAGAAAATAAGATTCCCATGTGATATGTGGTCTAGTTGTTAGCAAAATTTACAAACATGAATTTTCGACTTTTTTGCAAAATCTCTCGAGAATTTGTAAAAATGGGCATAACTTTTGCATACGAACTCGGATGAAAAAGTTTTTTATATGAAAAATCATCTACTCGAAAAGTCCTCAAAAATCCTTAAAAACCTAACAGAAAAAAAGATACGGGGCTTTTAAGATCTGGAGAGGCAAAAAAATTCAAACTTACTAATGGCGCACCTGCCCATGGTGCGCCATTAATATCTTCCCGCCTTCAAAATTCAAAATAAATCAAAAAAATTAAAAAAAATAGTAATGGCGCACCTTCCCACGGTGCGCCATTAGTATGCCGTATATATGGCTGGGCGTGGTTCTCTCCTCCTTACCTCTTCATTCTTCTCCTCCACTCCACCTCTCCTCCACTCCACCTCTCCTCCTCTCCTCCACTCCATCTCCCCTTCTCTCCTCCACCATACTACCCTCCTCCTCTCCGGCGACCTCCTCGTCCTCCTCTCCGGCAACCTCCTGCTCCTCCTCTCCGGCGACCTCCTCCTCCCCTCCCCTCACGGTTTCTCCTCCCTCCTCTCCGGTGATCTCCTCCTCCCTCCTCTCCGGTGATCTCCTCCTCCTTCCTCTCCGGTGAGCTCCTCCTCCCTCCTCTCCTCCCCTCCCCTCACGGTTTCTCCTTCCTCCTCTCCGGTGCTCCGGTGAACTCCTCTCCGGCGACCTCCTCCTCCTCTCCGGCGATGTAGGCGAGCGCCTCTCCGGTGACCTCCTCCTCCTCCTCTCCGGTGACCTCGGCCCTCCTCTCCGGCGAACTCCTCTCTGGCAAAAGAACACGGCAAAAAGAACGTACAAGATCCAAAAACGAGAACAAAATTTGAAAAAAATTCGTGCAAAAAAACAAGCAAAACAAACGAGCAAAAAATGGGCAAAAAATCGCGATCCAGATCCAAATTCAAAATTCAAAAATAGCAATGGCGCACGGTGGGGGTTAGACGGTGCGCCACTACTATTTTCCCGCCTTCAAAATTCAAAAATACTAATGGCGCACCGTGGCCTATACTAATGGCGCACCAGTGGCCTACACTAATGGCGCACCGTGTGGTGCGCCATTAGTATACCAGATACTAATGGCGCACCAGTGGTGCGCCATTAGTAAAAAATACTAGTGGCATGGTACTAGTGGCGCACCAGTAGTGCGCCATTAGTAGGCAAAACTGGTGCGCCACTAGTAGGCCTTTTCCTAGTAGTGCGAGCCGAGCAGGGGGTGGGAGGTGGGTTGTGACCCCCCTCCCCACCCCCTAGTGAGGCCGAGCCTGGAACGAGGCGGAGCAGGCGGCGTGCCGCGGCGCCGCATGCGTCGGCGAGTCCATCACACCCCGTCGCCTCGTTGTCTATCTTAGGGGTGTGGCTCTGGGGTTGCGTGCGTCCTAGGGTTGGAAAAAACGGAATGTCCGCACTGCGCCTGTCAACCAAGCGCATGGCGTGCGTAAGCGCGAGGCCGAGTAGGGGGTGGGAGGGGGGTCGTGATCCCCCGCCCCACTCCCCTGCGAGGCCGAGCCTGGAACGAGGCGGAGCAGGCGGCGACGCAGTGTACCGCGGCACCGCATGTGTAGGCGAGTCCGTCACACCCCGTCGCCTCCCTGTGTATCTTAGGGGTGTGGCTCTGGGGTTGCGTGCGTCCTACGGTTGGAAAAACAAAATGTCCGCACCGCGCCTGTCAACCAAGCACACTACGTGCGTTAGCGCGAGGCCGATCAGGGGGGTGGGAGGAGGGGTCGTGACCCCCCCACCCCCCACCCCCCTGGGAGGTCGAGCCTAGAACAGGCTGGAGCAGGCGGCGACGCGGCGTACCGCGGCGCCGCATGTGTAGGCTAGTCCGTCACACCCCGTCGCCTCCCTGTCTATCTTAGGGGTGTGACTCTGGGGTTGCGTGCGTCCTAGGGTTGGAAAAATAGAATGTCCGCACTGCGCCTGTCAACCAAGCGCACTACATGCGTTAGCGCGAGGCCGAGCAGGGGGGTGGGAGTGGGGGTCCTCCCCACCCCCCTGCGAGGCCGAGCCTGGAACAAGGCGGAGCAGGCGGCGACGCGGCGTGCCGTGGCGCCGCATGCGTAGGCGAGTCCGTCACACCCCATCGCCTCCTTGTCTATCTTAGGGGTGTGTCTCTGGGTTGCGTGCGTCCTAGGGTTGGAAAAACAGAATGTCCGCACTGCGCCTGTCAACCAAGCGCACTCCGTGCGTTAGCGCGAGGCCGAGCAGGGGGTGGGAGGGGGGTCGTGACCCCCTCCCCACCCCCTGCGAGGCCGAGCCTGGAATGAGCCATGCGTAGGCGAGTCTGTCACACCCCGTCGCCTCCCTGTCTATCTTAGGGGTGTGGCTCTGGGGTTGCGTGCGTCCTAGGGTTGGCAAAACAGAATGTCTGCACTGCGCCTGTCAACGAATGGCATTGTCTGCGTTAGCGCGAGGCTGAGTAGGGGGGGAGGGGGGTCGTGACGCCCCTCCCCACCCCCCTGCGAGGCTGAGCTTGGAACGAGCCGGAGCAGGCGGCGACGCGGTGTGCCGCGGTGCCGCATGCGTAGGCGAGTCAGTCACACCCCGTCGCCTCCATGTCTATCTTAGGGGTGTGGCTCTGGGGTTGCGTGCGTCCAAATGTCGGAAAAACAGAATGTCCGCACCACACCTGTCAACCAAGCGCACTGCATGCGTTAGCGCGAGGCCGAGCAGGGGGGTGGGAGGGGGGTCGTGACCCCCGCCCCCACCCCCTTGCGAGGCCGAGCCTGGAAAGAGCCGGAGCAGGCAGCGACGCGAAATGCCGCGGCGCCGCATGCGTAGGCGAGTACGTGACACCCCCGTCGCCTCCCTGTCTATCTTATGGGTGTGGCTCTAGGGTTGCGTGCGTCCTAGGGTTGGAAAAATAGAATGTCCGCACTGCGCCTGTCAACCAAGCGCACTGCATGCGTTAGTGCGAGGCATAGCAGGGGGTGGGTGGGGGGTCATGACCCCCCTCCCCAACCCCCCACGAGACCGAGCCTGTAACGAGCCGGAGCAGGCGGAGACGTGGGGTGCCGCGGTGCCGCAGGAGTAGGCGAGTCCGTCACACCCCGTCTCCTCCCTTTCTATCTTAGGGGTGTGGCTCTAGGGTTGCGTGCGTCCTCGGGTTGGAAAAACAGAATGTCCGCACTGCGCCAGTCAACCGAGCGCACTGCATGCGTTAGGGTGAGGCCGAGCAGGGGGGTGGGAGGGGGGCCGTGACCCTGCCTCCCCATCCCCTGCGAGGCCGAGCCTGGAACGAGCCGGAGCAGGCGGCGATGCGGCGTGCCGCGGCGCCGCATGCGTAGGCGAGTCCGTCACACCCCGTCGCCTCCCTGTCTATCTTAGGGGTGTGGTTCTGGGGTTGCGTGCGTCCTAGGGTTGGAAAAACAGAATGTTCGCACTGCGCCTGTCAACCAAGCGCACTGCATGCGTTAGCGCGAGGCCGAGTAGGGGGTGGGAGGGGGTCGTGACCCCCCTCCCCACCCCACTGCGAGACCAAGCCTGGAATGAGCCGGAGCAGGCGGCACCGCAAGCGTAGGCGAGTCCGTCACAACCCGTCGCCTCCCTGTCTATCTTAGGGGTGTGGCTCTGGGGTTGCGTGCATCCTAGAGTTGGAAAAACAGAATGTCCGTACTGCGCCTGTCAACCAAGCGCACTGCATGCGTTAGCGCGAGGCCGAGAAGGGGGCTGGGAGGGGGGTCGTGACCCCCCTCCCCACCCTCCTGTGAGGCCGAGCCTAGAACGGGCCGGAGCAGTCGGCGACGCGGCGTGCCGCGGCGCCGCATGCGTAGGCGAGTCCGTCACACCCTGTCGCCTCCCTGTCTATCTTTGGGGTGTGGCTCTGGGGTAGCGTGCGTCCTAGGGTTGGAAAAACAGAATGTTCGCACTGCGCCTATCAACCAAGCGCACTACATGCATTAGCGCGAGGCCGAGCAGGGGGATGGGAGGGGGGTCGTGACCCCCCTCCCACCCTCCTGCGAGGCCGAGCCTGGAACGAGCCGGAGCAGGTGGCGACGCGGCGTGCCGCGGCGCTGCATGCGTAGGCGAGTCTGTCACTCCCCGTCGCCTCCCTGACTATCTTAGGGGTGTGGCTCTGGGGTTGCGTGCTTCCTAGGGTTGGAAAAATAGAATGTCCGCACTGCGCCTGTCAACCAAGCGCATTGTGTGCATTAGCTCGAGGCCGAGGAGGGCGTGGGAGGGGGGTCGTGACCCCCCTCCCCACCCCCCTACGAGGCCGAGCCTGGAATGTGCCGGAGCAGGCGGCGACGTGGCGTGCCGCGGCGCCGCATGTATTGGTGAGTCTGTCACACCCTGTCGCCTCCCTGTCTATCTTAGGGGTGTGCTCTGGGGTTGCGTGCGTCCTAGGGTTGGAAAAACAGAATGTCCGCACTGCGCCTGTCAAGCAAGCGCACTACGTGCGTTAGCGCGAGGCCGAGCAGGGGGTGGGAGGGGGGTCATGACCCCCCTCCCCACCCTCCTGCGAGGCCGAGCCTGGAACGAGCCGGAGCTGGCGGCGACGCGGCGTGCCGCGGCACCGCATGCATAGGCGAGTCCGTCACACCCTGTCGCCTCCCTTTCTATCTTAGGGGTGTGGCTCTGGGGTTGCGTGCGTCCTAGGGTTGGAAAAACAGAATGTCCGCACTGCGCCTGTCAACCAAGGGCACTGCATGTGTTAGCGCGAGGCCGAGCAGGGGGTGGGAGGGGGTCGTGACCCCCCTCCCCACCCCCGTGTGAGGCCGAGCCTGGAACGAGCCGCAGCAGGCGGCAACGCGGCGTGCTGCGGTGCCACATGCGTAGGCGAGTCCGTCACACGCCGTCGCCTCCCTGTCTATCTTAGGGGTGTGGCTCTGGGGTTGCGTGCGTCCTAAGGTTGGAAAAACAGAATGTCCACACTGCGCCTCTCAACCAAGCGCACTGCATGCGTTAGCGCGAGGCCGAGCAGGGGGTGGGAGGGTGGTCGAGAGCCCCGCTCCCCACCCCCTGCGAGGCCGAGCCAGGAACAAGCCGGAGCAGGCGGCGACGTGGCGTGCCGCTTTGCCGCATGCTTAGGCGAGTCCGTCACACCCCGTTGCCTCCCTATCACACCCCGTGCGCCTGTCAACCAAGCCAGGGTGTGACATGGGATTGTGCCGTTGTAGCCAAGTGAAAAGATTCGCCAAGTGGAGGCAGCGGTTTGACGCGGGCTAGCCGTGGTAGTGTTCTTGATTGGCTGGAAAAAACAATCGTCTAAGCGAACTGCAATGCTTTATTGACAACACATCTTCCATCTCATACCGAACTACACAGCGGACTATATTTTTTAGGTGGGAGGTTACTGGAGTTGCGTGCTAGTTGTGCGTCGTTAGGCTTGTTTGTTTTGGGCTGTGAGAATTTGTTGGGTCCGTTGGGGTGTAAGACGCATTCGGCCCAACTCGGCCTGTCAGCACGGCTGGTTCCCGGTGCGCTGTGTGTGCGCCCTAATGTTTAGTCCCACCTCGCCCGCGGAGAGCGCGGTTGACCTGTTTATAAGCGCTGGCGAGGCAGCTCTATCAAACTCCTCTGGTTACTTGTTTGGGCGCTTATACACGGCGCTCGCTGCCCTTATTTCTCTGAACTGTGGGCCCATGTGTGCCCGGCCCCATGCATCGTGGCTTAGAACGACTCGCCTACTATGGGCGCAGACCAATTACGAGACTGGTTGGGGCCTGGTTGCACTTGGGTGGTAAAAACAATTTCCGTATCTGGGGCATTTTTTTTCTTTTGCAGTATATATATTTCGTGGTAGTACAAATGATGTCATTTGTACTGCTTGCACCAACGTTGCGGACTGCACTGTGTGTACAAAGTTTGTGTGTTGTGCACTGCACGAAAGTGGCTGCAGCCCCTCTCGTTCTTCATTTAAGCATGTACTGTACTTCATGTAGACACTTTGTGAAATGCCTTATATTTCTTCGATGAATTGTATTCACGTTTGTTCAGAATGGTCTGTGGATTATTTTTTTTATAAATATTAATATTAATTGTCTTTCTCTATAATTACTAGTGTGGACTGCATGTGGACACATGTGTACTACTTATGTAACCATTGTGAACTGCATTCATCTTTCTTTTTTAGGTATGATTTGTAGTCAGAGTACTTAATTTTTTTAACGTTATTTTTTAATATGTTTTGTATGGTGTGTAGTATGTTTTGGTATCACACATTAAATTTTTCAAAGTTGTCTGGATACTTGTTCTAATACAAACTTAGCAATCATTGCCTAGTGCAAAGTTACAAGTGATTCTGCATGACAAGCAATCAACAAAATCAAATGATCACAAGCAAACTAACGATACACAAGCAAACAACAGAAAGAAGATTTGATGATAATTCTAAAACGACATTGTTTTTACAAGAAACGTTCGATATGAAGCAATAGACATAATCAAAACCTTGCAGACATGAAACAAGGAACAACACAACCACTAAAGTAAAATGAAACTAAACATAGCCCTGATTATTTCTAGTTGTTGTATTGGATTACAGCCTTGTTCTTCTTCTTCTTTGCTTCTTTTTCTCTTTTTGCCTTGTCTGGTCCCATTATGACATCGTAGATGACTCTCCATGACTCATATGTTGCGAATGCATCTATTGCTGCATACTTGATAAGCTTGTCTGGCAGCGGGCAAAATCCCCACAGAGTATGGTCCTCCTTGCGGTTAATTTTTGTCTTCATGTCATGGTAGTGAATGTCTATCATCCTGCCGGCAACATCAGCAAAGCGTCAAACTCCTTTTTATTGTATGGGTCTCTCCATTCCACTTAAATATCAATGTAGTTGTCGGAGTTGATCTCCAAGCCAGGTAGCTTCAGCTTGCTTTTGCCTCCTTCAATGGCGAATCCGATGAAGGTGTACTCACCATTCATGAGAAATTTGTCTAGTTCCATTGGCCTGCAAGATGTTTGTATAGACTGAATATAGTTTCTTTTTTAGAACCACCAGTGTTTTTTTTGTTTTTTCTGAAACTGAAGTGCAATATGAATACCTGAATCTATTGCAGTGAGTAGCTGCTAATACTTTGTACAACATAACTAGTGAATCTGATAATAGATTGCATAAACAATGCATGTTTGTGCATGTTTGTATTCATGACTTGAATTTCATACATGTTTTATATAGTAATGGTGCAGTTTTCTATTGTTCAAGCAAATAATTTGTATTTGGTAAAACAAAATAAAACTGCGTGTATCACCAGATCATGTAATTCAAGAATTGAACACATGAGTTACATGGAGCCAGATGAAAATTGTCAATGAATTCCTATGCCATGCTTTTTAAAAATGAGAACCAAAGTTTAAATAATGGCAATTGCGATGAAGAAAATTTAAAATCAATATTGACAAGCAATAGTACAGATTGATAGTTATTCTGACCTGTGTTTAGCTGCAGAGATGTGGTAGACAAGGCATTCTTTTTCTACGCATAGCTGGAGCACTGCTGCCCGCTGTGGCTTCAAGCAAGATGACATGATGTTGAGGGATAAACTCATCGACCGCTATCCAGCATGCATCTAGAGTATTAAGTTCATAAGAACAGAGTAACGCTCTAAGCAAGATGACATGATGTAGAGGGATAAACTCATGCAATATGATATAAACCCCATCTTGTTATCCTCGATGGCAACAATACAATATGTGCCTTGCTGCCCCTACTGTCACTGGGAAAGGACACCGCAAGATTGAACCCAAAGCTAAGCACTTCTCCCATTACAAGAAAGATCAATCTAGTAGGCCAAACCAAACTGATAATTCGAAAAGACTTGCAAAGATAACCAATCATACATAAAAGAATTCAGAGAAGATTCAAATATTATTCATAGATAAACTTGATCATAAACCCACAATTCATCGGTCTCAACAAACACACTGCAAAAGAAGATTACATCGAATAGATCTCCACAAGAGAGGCGGAGAACATTTTATTGAGACAAGAAGAGAGAAGAAGCCATCTAGCTAATAACTATGGACCCGAAGGTCTGAGGTAAACTACTCATACATCATCGGAGAGGCTATGGTGTTGATGTAGAATCCCTCCGTGATCGATGCCCCCTCCGGCGGAGCTCCGAAAAAGGCCCCAAGATGGGATCTCACGGGTACAGAAGGTTGCGGCGGTGGAATTAGGTTTTTGGCTCCGTATCTGGTAGTTTGGGGGTACGTGGGTATATATGGGAGGAAGAAGTACGTCGGTGGAGCAACGTGGGGCCCATGAGGGTGGAGGGCGCACCCAGGGGGTAGGCGCGCCCCCTACCTCGTGCCCTCCTGGTTGATGTATTGATGTAGGGTCCAAGTCCTCTCGATCATGTTTGTTCCGAAAATCATGTTCCCGAAGGTTTCATTCCGTTTGGACTCCGTTTGATATTCTTTTTCTGCGAAACTCTGAAATAGGCAAAAAACAGCAATTCTGGGCTGGGCCTCTGGTTAATAGGTTAGTCCCAAAAATAATATAAAAGTGTATAATAAAGCCCAATAATGTCCAAAACAGAATATAATATAGCATGGAACAATCAAAAATTATAGATACGTGGGAGACGTATCAAGCATCCCCAAGCTTAATTCATGCTCGTCCTCGAGTAGGTAAATGATAAAAACAGAATTTTTGATGTGGAATGCTACTTGGCATAATTTCAATGTAATTCTCCTAATTGTGGTATGAATATTCAGATCCGAAAGATTCAAGATAAAGGTTTAATATTGACATAAAAGTAATAATACTTCAAGCATACTAACTAAGCAATTATGTCCTCTCAAAATAACATGGCCAAAAAAAGTTCATCCCTACAAAATCATATAGTTTAGTCATGCTCCATTTCCGTCACACAAGAATTCTCTCATCATGCACAACCCCGATGACAAGCCAAGCAATTGTTTCATACTTTAGTAATCTCAAACTTTTTTCAACCTTCACGCAATACATGAGCGTGAGCCATGGATATAGCACTATGGGTGGAATAGAATATAATGATGGGGGTTATGTGGAGAAGACAAAAAAGGAGAAAGTCTCACATCAACGAGGCTAATCAATGAGCTATGGAGATGCCCATCGATTGATGTTAATGCAAGGAATAGGGATTGCCATGCAACGGATGCACTAGAGCTATAAATGCATGAAAGCTCAACAAAAGAAAGTAAGTGGGTGTGCATCCAACTTGCTTGCTCACGAAGACCTAGGGCATTTGAGGAAGCCCATTGTTGGAATATACAAGCCAAGTTCTATAATAAAAATTCCCACTAGTATATGAAAGTGACAAAACAAGAGACTTTCTATCATGAAGATCATGGTGCTACTTTGAAGCACAAGTGTGGGAAAAAAGGATAGTAGCATTGTCCCTTTTTATTTTCTTTTTTTTGGGCCTTCCTTTTTTTATTTGGACTTTCCCCCCTTTTTTGGGACAATGCTCTATGAATGATGATCATCACACTTCTATTTATTTACAACTCAATGATTACAACTCGATACTAGAATAAAGTATGACTCTACATGAATGCCTCTGGCGGTATACCGGGATAACAATGAATCAAGAGTGACATGTATGAAAAATTATGAACGGTGGCTTTGCCACAAATACGATGTCAACTACATGATCATGCAAAGCAATATGACAATGATGAGCGTGTCATAATAAACGGAACGGTGGAAAGTTGCATGGCAATATATCTCGGAATGGCTATGGAAATGTCAATAGGTAGGTATGGTGGCTGTTTTGAGGAAGATATAAGGAGGTTTATGTGTGAAAGAGCGTATCATATCACGGGGTTTTGATGCACCGGCGAAGTTTGCACCAACTCTCAATGTGAGAAAGGGCAATGCACGGTACCGAAGAGGCTAGCAATGATGGAAGGGTAAGAGTGCGTATAATCCATGGACTCCACATTAGTCATAAAGAACTCACATACTTATTGCAAAAATCTACAAGTCATCAAAAACCAAGCACTACGTGCATGATCCTAGGGGGATAGATTGGTAGGAAAAGACCATCGCTCGTCCCCGACCGCCACTCATAAGGAGGACAATCAAAGAACACCTCATGTTTCAAATTTGTTACATAACGTTTACCATAAGTGCATGCTAAGGGACTTGCAAACTTCAACACAAGTATTTCTAAAATTCACAACTACTCAACTAGCACAACTTTAATATCACTACCTCCATATCTCAAAACAATCATCAAGCATCAAACTTCTCTTAGTATTCAGCACACTCATAAGAAAGTTTTTTACTAGTCTTGAATACCTAGCATATTAGGATTATTTAAGCAAATTACCATGCTGTTTAAGACTCAAAATAATATAAGTGAAGTATGAGAGAATAATAGTTTCTATAAAACAAAACCACCACCGTGCTCTAAAAGATATAAGTGAAGCACTAGAGCAAAAACTATATAGCTCAAAAGATATAAGTGAAGCACATAGAGTATTCTAATAATTTCCGAATCATGTGTGTCTCTCTCAAAAGGTGTGTCCAGCAAATATCATTTTGGTAAACTAAAAAGCAAAGACTCAAATCATACAAGACGCTCCAAGCAAAACACATATCATGTGGTGAATAAAAATATAGCTCCAAGTAAAGTTACCGATGGAAATAGACGAAAGAGGGGATGCCTTCCGGGGCATCCCCAAGCTTTGGATTTTTGGTGTCCTTAGATTATCTTGGGGTGCCATGGGCATCCCCAAGCTTAGGCTCTTGCCACTCCTTGTTCCATAATCCATCAAATCTTTTACCCAAAACTTGAAAACTTCACAACACAAAACTTAACAGAAAATCTCGTGAGATCCGTTAGCGAAAGAAAAGAAAACACCACTTTAAGGTACTGTAATGAACTCATTCTTTATTTATATTGGTGTTAAACCTACTGTATTCCAAATTCTCTATGGTTTATAAACTATTTTATTAGCCATAGATTCATCAAAATAAGATAACAACACACGAAAAACAGAATCTGTCAAAAACAGAACAGTCTGTAGTAATCTATAACTAACGCAAACTTCTGGAACTCCAAAAATTCAGCCAAACTATGACGACCTAGATAATTTTTTTATTGATGAGAAGCAATTGGAATCAATATCTTATCACGTTCTTCTGATTTTTAACAATTATTTTCGTGAACAGAAAGTTTCTGCAATTTTCAGCAAGATCAAATAACGATCATCCAAGCTGATCCTATAGGTTTAACTTGGCACAAACACTAATTAAAACATAAAAACACATCTAACCAGAGGCTATATCAAATATTTATTCCTAAACAGAAGCAAAAAGCAAAAAAAAAACTAAAAATAAAATTGGGTTGCCTCCCAACAAGCGATACCGTTTAACGCCCCTAGCTAGGCATAAAAGCAAGGATAAATCTAGGTATTCCCTTCTTTGGTAGGCAATCCATAAGTGGATCTCATGATAGATTCATATGGTAATTTTATTTTGTTTCTAGGAAAGTGTTCCATGCCTTTCCTTAACGGAAATTGGAATCTAATATTTCCTTCCTTCATATCAATAATTGCACCGATCGTTCTAAGGAAAGGTCTACCAAGAATAATTGGACATGAAGGATTGCAATCTATATCAAGAACAATAAAATCTACGGGCACATAATTCCTATTTGCAACAATAAGAACATCATTAGTTCTTCCCATAGGTTTCTTAATGGTGGAATCCGCAAGGTGCAAGTTTAAAGAGCAATCATCAAAATTACGGAAACCTAGTAAATCGCACAAAGTCTTTGGAATCGCGGAAACACTAGCACCCAAATCACACAAAGCATAGCATTCATGATCTTTAATTTTAATTTTAATAGTAGGTTCCCACTCATCATAAAGTTTTCTAGGGATAGAAACTTCCAACTCAAGTTTTCTTCATAAGATTGCATCAAAGCATCAACGATATGTTTAGTAAAAGCTTTATGTTGACTATAAGCATGTGGAGAATTTAGCACGGATTGCAGCAAGGAAATACAATCTATCAAAGAGCAATTATCATAATTAAATTCCTTGAAAAATCCAAAATAGTGGGTTCATTAATATCTAAAGTTTTGATCTCTTCAATCCCACTTTTACCAATTTTTGCATCAAGATCTAAAAACTCTGAAATTTTTGGAACGCCTTCTAGGTAAAGGTGGATCATATTCAGTCCCATCATTATGAAGATTCATATTGCAAAACAAATATTTAATAGGGGACACATCAATAACTTTTAGATCTTCATCTTTATTTTCATAGAAACTAGAAGAACACGCTTTCACAAAGCAATCTTTCTTAGCACGCATCCTAGCGGTTCTTTCTTTGCACTCATCAATGGAAATTCTCATGGCTTTGAGAGACTCATTGATATCATGCTTAGGTGGAATAGATCTAAGTTTTAAAGAATCAACATCAAGAGAAATTCTATCAACGTTCCTAGCCAATTCATCAACTTTAAGCAATTTTTCTTCAAGCAAAGCATTGAAATTCTTTTGCGAATTCATAAATTCCTTAACACTAGTCTCAAATTCAGAAGGCATCTTATTAAAGTTCCCATAGGAATTACCATAATTATTAGAGGAATTACTAGGATAAGGCCTAGGATTAAAGTTTCCTCTATACGCGTTGTTACCAAAATTATTCCTACCAACAAAATTCACATCCATAGATTCATTATTATTCTCAATCAAAGTAGACAAAGGCATATCATTAGGATCAGAAGAAACAATCTTAGTAGCAAATAATTTCATAAGTTCATCCATCTTTCCACTCAAAACATTAATTTCTTCTATCGCATGCACTTTTTTACTAGTAGATCTTTCAGTGTGCCATTGAGAATAATTAACCATAATATTATCTAGGAGTTTAGTAGCTTCTCCTAAAGTGATTTCCATAAAAGTGCCTCCCGCGGCCGAATCTAAAAGATTTCTAGAAGCAAAATTCAATCCGGCATAATTTTTTGTATGATCATCCATAAATTCAAACCATGTGTAGAACAATTACGTATCATTAATTTCATCCTCTCTCAAGCTTGTGCAACATGTTCATGATCAAGTTGCTTAAAATTCATAATATCGTTTCTAAGAGAGGTGATCTTAGCGGGAGGAAAATACTTAGAGATAAAAGCATCTTTGCACTTATTCCAAGAATCAATACTATTTTTAGGCAAAGACGAAAACCAAGCTTTAGCACGATCTCTAAGCGAAAAAGGAAATAGCTTCAATTTAACAATATCATTGTCCACATCTTTCTTCTTTTGCATATCACACAAATCAACGAAGCTATTTAGATGGGTAGCGGCATCTTCACTAGGAAGGCCGGCGAATTGATCTTTCATGACAAGATTCAACAAAGCAGCATTGATTCACAAGATTCAGTATCGGTAAGAGGAGCAATCGGAGTGCTAAGAAAAACATTATTGTTGGTATTGGTAAAGTCACACAACTTAGTATTATCTTGAGCCATCGTGACAAGCAAGCCAACATACGAGCAAAGAAGCAAGCAAAAAAGAGGCGAACGGAAAAGAGAGGGCGAATAAAACGGCAAGGGTGAAGCGGGGGAGAGGAAAATGAGAGGCAAATGGCAAATAATATAATGCGGGAGATAAGGGTTTGTGATGGGTACTTGGTATGTTGACTTTTGCGTAGACTCCCTGGCAACGGCGCCAGAAATCCTTCTTGCTACCTCTTGAGCACTGCGTTGGTTTTCCCTTGAAGAGGAAAGGGTGATGCAGCAAAGTAGCGTAAGTATTTCCCTCAGTTTTAGAGAACCAAGGTATCAATCCAGTAGGAGGCCACGCACTTGTCCTCGCAACTACACAAACAAATAAATCCTCGCAACCAACGCAATAAAGGGGTTGTCAATCCCTTCACGGTCACTTACGAGAGTGAGATCTGATAGATATGATAAGATAATATTTTTGGTATTTTTATGATAAAGATGCAAAGTAAAGAAAGCAAAATAAAAACAACGCCAGAAATAGCTTGTTGTCGGGAGATTAAATATGATGGAAAATAGACCCGGGGGCCATAGGTTTCACTAGAGGCTTCTCTCAAGAGCATAAGTATTACGGTGGGTGAACAAATTACTGTTGAGCAATTGATAGAATTGAGCATAGTTATGAGAATATCTAGGTATGATCATGTATATAGGCATCACGTCCGAGACAAGTAGACCGACTCCTGCCTGCATCTACTACTATTACTCCACACATCGACCGCTATCCAGCATGCATCTAGAGTATTAAGTTCATAAGAATAGAGTAACGCTTTAAGCAAGATGACATGATGTAGAGGGATAAACTCATGCAATATGATATAAACCCCATCTTGTTATCCTCGATGGCAACAATACAATACGTGCCTTGCTGTCCCTACTATCACTGGGAAAGGACACCGCAAGATTCAACCCAAAGCTAAGCACTTCTCCCATTGCAAGAAAGATCAATCTAGTAGGCCAAACCAAACTGATAATTCGAAGAGACTTGCAAAGATAACCAATCATACATAAAAGAATTCAGAGAAGATTCAAATATTGTTCATAGATAAACTTGATCATCAACCCACAATTCATCAGTCTCAACAAAAACACCGCAAAAGAAGATTACATCAAATAGATCTCCACAAGAGAGGGGGAGAACATTGTATTGAGATCCAAAAAGAGAGAAGAAGCCATCTAGCTAATAACTATGGACCCGAAGGTCTGAGGTAAACTACTCACACATCATCGGAGAGGCTATAGTGTTGATGTAGAAGCCCTCCATGATCAATGCCCCCTCCGGCGGAGCTCCGGAAAAGGCCCCAAGATGGGATCTCATGGGTACAGAAGGTTGTGGAGGTGGAATTAGGTTTTTGGCTCCGTATCTGGTAGTTTGGGGGTACGTGGGTATATATAGGAGGAAGAAGTACGTCGGTGGAGCAACATGGGGCCCACGAGGGTGGAGGGCGCGCCCAGGGAGTAGGCGCGCCCCCTACCTCGTGCCCTCCTGGTTGATGTCTTGACATAGGGTCCAAGTCCTCTGGATCACATTCATTCCGAAAATCACGTTCACGAAGGTTTCATTCCGTTTGGACTCCGTTTGATATTCTTTTTCTGCGAAACTCTGAAATAGGCAAAAAAAAAACAATTCTGGGCTGGGCCTCCAGTTAATAGGTTAGTCCCAAAAATAATATAAAAGTGTATAATAAAGCCCATTAATGTCCAAAGCAGAATATAATATAGCATGGAACAATAAAAAATTATAGATACGTTGGAGACGTATCATCCACGTCCTGACCCTTGCTTGTGCAAATGACGTGGAGCTTGTGGTTGTCGTGGAGGTCGACGTCATGGAGCTCCCTGGTGTACCTGCGGCGCTGCTTGTACAGAGGTGCATCCGCCATGACTCTCCTCTGCTCTCTCGTGTTTGTTCTAGAGAGAGAGGTTAGTGAAAGGAAGTGTGGAAAAGAAGATGCAATGGGGTTTTTGTGGGGATGAAGCAGTTGTGTTTTCTCCTCTGCTCTCCTTTGCTCTCCGTGACAGGACGTGGGAGTGGTGGAGCGGGGTGGTAGTGTGGTGGGGCTGTGTTTTTAGTTACATGGCAACTGCAGAGAGGTTCTGCTATGAGGAGGCTGTCTTAGTGGGTTAGATATCCGGAACGTCGTCGCCTCTTTTTTCGTGACTAGTTCTGGTATGCACGCAACGGTCAGAAAATGTGATGATTGTGTTTTCGGTGAATTTTCCTAGCAAGTGCACTTCTTCGCTATCACGACAGAATTGCATAAGTCCACGTAGTGTACCGCATGCAATTGAAATTTATTCTTTGTATACCGTATTATACATGATTCATACAAATGTACGCACATTTAGTTTTTTGATGGAGTTCTTTATTTTTTTTCTCTTATTTTATATGTGATGGTGATGTAGCTTTTGTGTGGATGGAGGGTAGTGTGCGTAGGTGTATCGGACTGCTTTGCTTAACTAACAGGGCTGCATTCTTCATTTTAGCCATACTGCAATGCAGTAGAAAGACAACTGCATTTCAGAAATAGGAATACTTCGTGCTTCCACGTGACGAACTACATTGTTATACGTTGCAGACTGCATTTGTACGTTGACTTCAGGCTTCCTGCGTTATATTTATTATAGCAAACTGTAGTTTCTGGCAGTGCCCACGCACATTTTTTGTTGTTGTTGTTGTTGTTATTCATTTAAAAAATGTTTCTCATTTTACTTTGATGTTTTATTTTTGTACTTATTGTTTTTTAGTGGGCCTTGTTATTTTAACTACTCTAGCATGTTGGGCCTGTCTTTGGGGAGTGAAGACTTATTCGGCCCAAGTCGGGCTGTCAGTACGGCTGGTTCCCGGTGCACTGTGTGTGCGCCCTAATGTTTAGTCCCACCTCGCCCGCGGAGGGCTCGCTCGACCTGTTTATAAGCGCTGGCGAGCCAGCCGTATCAAACTCCTCTGGTTACTTATTTGGGCGCTTATGCACGGCGCTCGCTGCTCTATGCTCTCTGACCTGTGGGCCCATGTGTGCCCGGCCCCATGCATCGTGGCTCAGAACGACTCGCCTACTGTGGGCGAAGATCTACTACGAGACTGGCTGGGGCGTGGTTGCAAGTGGGTGGTCAAATGTTTTTCATTGTATTTTTTCGTCTTGCATATTATTTCAAATGCAGAGGCGTGCACTGCTTAGTAAATCATTCGTGCACTGCATTGTTCATGTTTCTGTACTGCATGTTCACATATTCCGCACTACACAATTTTGCGCTACATTTTTTGTGCACTGCATTATGGTCGCATTTTTCTTTATTGTTCTTCTTCTTACGTATCCTTTTTCTAGTGTACGGGTGTGCACTGCTTTGTTGGTTCTGTGTGCACTGCATTCGTCATAGTCCTGTGCTGCAGGTGTACACATTTTGCCCTGCGTACAACCTTTTTTGTGCCAAAGTTGTGACTGCTTGTACCAACGATGCGGACTGCATGACTTACATTTAAGGACAGCATCTGGTGCACTAATTCTGCGTTGTGCACTACACGAAAGTGCTATTCTTGTGCTTCATTTTGAGCATGTACTGCACTTCATGCACACATATTATGAACTTCACGATATTACTTTGGAGAACTGCATTTACTTTTATTTAGAATCATCTGCGGCTTTTTTTCTATAAATTTATATATTTTTAATGATGTGTTGTTAGTGCGTGGGGAGTGCTGCAGTCAAAGTACACCTTTTTTGGTCCTTTTTCTTTGGTAACATAAGCTTCCATTGATTGTCCTTCATTGTTGGTAACATAAGTTTCGTTAACTCTTGTTTAATTTTCATTTGACCTTTTTGCATTCCTCTCCTATAAATGTAGGCTAACTTCTAACCTTCCTTTGCCGTTCATTTCTCCTCTGGCCGCGACTTCTCTCCTTTCTCCAGCCTCTCTTTATTTCTTTTCATTTTCTAGGTTTTTGTTGCGATGGCTCCAGGCCCCTGCGCGAATCTCTCCTGCTGCAGCCATGGTTGTGGTGTGCCGACGCACTGCGATTGCTCAGCTTGCTCGGAGGCCCGTCGTGCTCGCCGCGGGGGCAAGGTCTTGTGCCAAGCTGGGCGAGCGGAGCAGCTTGCATATGGCACAGTATTCACGGAAGCATTGGATATGGGCCACATCAACGCTGCTGCATTCTATTCCGCCCTGCTTCACCGTGGCCTTGGCCGCACAAGTCCTTTTGTCCATCAGCTTACACCAACAGACATGGAGACTCACTACAAGATGGTGTTTTTCGCTTGATCTGATTTTTTCTTTGTGTTTTCTATTTTTTTGTGTAATTCTATACTAGTCTGAACTTCTAGTATTTTAGGAACACACTTATTTTGTTTTATTGAAGTGTACTGCACTATGTACTTATATCTTGTTTTTATTTTTTTGCTTGTGTGCATGGAGCTCGTGTTTTAGTTTGCATGGTTACAATATGTGAACTGCTTAGATATTACATGAGCACCAGTAGTTTCCACAATTTTCGCCGCTTGTACGGTGTGTACTACATGCAGCTAGTCTCAAGAACTACATGATAGTTAGAAGCGCACTGCATGTTTGCAAGTTCCGTACTGCATATTAGATTGTGTGTAATCTGTACTGCTTGTTGGACTGTTGTGCACTTCATCTAGCTCGTGTCTGTACTGTGTGTAGGTTTTTATAGTTTTTTTTGCAGAAAATCCCCCAACGAGCTGTTAGGTATCTTCGGCACAAGAAGAAGGGAATTCTCCAAGTTGTTCTTGGTAATAGACACCTGAAACCAGCCAAGTACCATGTAGGCGTTGACGGGTGGCTGTATCTGCAGAAAGGCTGGAAGGAATTTATCATTGATAGTGGCCTGAAGTCTGAGCAAGTTGTTGTCCTCAACTTCTTTGAACTCGAGGATCATATGGTTAGAATCACGTTTGACGTGATTGGTTAAGGTTATGAGGTTAATTTTTAATAAGTACTTTTGCTTGTCGAACGCTTCATCTTTTGATGTGTTTTGTAATAAGTACTTTTGAGACCTGAACCGCTTCAATTATTATCCAGAACTTCGTGCTGCCAGTGAGCTAACTGCATTTTTTCATGAGTTGTGGATCAAAATGTGTCAATGTTTACTCTAGACTGCTATATATATGGTATACTCATACATCATTTCTCTTGATATGGTTTAGTTGAATAACTCATAGTCAGCGGGAAATTTGTGTTTACACAAAATTTAAACTGATACATAAGTCATACAGATAAGCAAACTGCTATGTATATGATTAATTTATTTAACTTCATCTATTTGGTCGTTAACCTGCTGCTTCTTCGTGGTGACTGGAGCATGTCTAATGTCGCACTTTGTTTTGTTTTCCGTGGCGGTGTTGCTGGTTCTTGTCTTTGCACCGTTGTGTTCGTATCTCCTCGCATGCTGGTTGATGGTGGCTTTTGTTTTCCAGCGCTGTGCACTGCATCCTTCTTTGCTCCTACCTGTTTTTTTGTACGCGGTGTCGTTCTCGGTTGTTTCTGTACAGCAGCATTCCCTTGTGTTTTCAGTCTTTTTTTGGTGGTCTTGTGGGCATTGTTTCATCATTTTCTTCGTCCTCTTCACTCTCTTCTTCCTCTTGCTTCTCTTCTTCATCTGCTTCTTCATAAGCCTCTCTTTGTTCAGTTTCTTCACGTTCTTCGTCCTCTTTGCTGTCTTCTTCTTCCTTCTCCTCTTCTTCATCTTCTTCTTCATAATGCATTTCTTCTTCAGTTGTGTCACCATCTTCTTCTGTGATTTCATCTTCTTCGTCTACCTCGTTTTCTGATCTTTTACTTTTGGGGCAGTTCTTGAATCGTGTCTCTTCCTCTTTTTGCAGATGCTGTAGCGTCTCGGTTTCGTCCATTTTTTAGTGTTGTGAGTGGAATTTATGTTTGGTTGTGCATCGCCATGTCCTCGGTTTTCTTGTTCATGTCTTTTTGTACATGTCCTAGAATTGTGGCTGCTGATTTCATTACATGTCTTGCACCTTCTTATTCCGAGTCGGTGACCATCACTGTCCAGCTCAGGCTGTGGCTTACTGTTTTTGTCATCATTTTTCTCCTTGCATGCAACCTTTTTCTGGGTTGCGCCGCCCCCTTTCTTCCTTCCTCTCATGTTTGAAATAGGAGGTGGAAGAATTGTTTCTTTTTTGATAGCACCAGTTGCGCTGTGTTCGGTATTTTCTACTTGCTCGGCATTATTATCCTGCTGGGATTTCTCTGCTTGCTTTAGTTTTGCTGCTTCTACTTCTTCTTCGTTGAGCACATCAACTTCCTCGATCAGCGCCCTCATACCAGACAACGCTCTGTGGCACCCAACGTCGGACCTTGTCGCTCTGTTTGCAAGGTCCATTGTTGTTTCTGTCAGCAATTTTCTACGGCAAAAAAGTGAGCTTCCATCTGGTGTTGTTTGTTCGTAGCCTCTTCTGTCAAACGTTGCATTTGATCTTGCATTCCGGGTGTATATTTTCATGATGTACACCTCAAGAATCTTGAGTACTCTCAAATGAGAAAGCATGCATAACACATGGACGCAAAAGAGCCATGCAGACAACACACGATTTCTTTGTTTTGTAAGTGAACTACATGAAATTAATAAACACATATTTTTTAGTTATTTGTTCATTTTAAGGAACTGAACTTCACTTGGTTTTGTGAATTACTCATGCATGTGGACTTTTAAAGTTCAGTAAGTGAGTTTTCGTGCATGACTATCAGAAATTAGGATTTTTTTTGCTAGCAAGTCGCACCTGTGTGTGTCCAGAGTTTGCACTCACATTCGTAGACACCTTTCTGTTCATCGGCGACCACTTGGAAATTATGCCTTGCCCAGTCAAATGCATTCGATCTATTGTAGTGGTGTACGAGATACTTTTTCGGGATCTCTGGGCACCGTTCTGCTCTAAATGCAGTGCTACGGTAGAGTGTTTCTTTGAAATCTGCAAACACTGCCCTTGTATACACTTTTGATAGCTAAACTTCGAACACAAACTGGGTTGTTGTCTTTACCTCTGGCTGCATGATCAGAACTCCACTGTTACGAACGGGAGAAATGGAAATTTTGTTTGTTTTTGTAGTTATACTTTAGCGGTTTTTTATGGACATTTTGTTTACCTCATTTGCTACTGTCTCTGCGTGCTCGACAGCCTTCCTGGTCTGAATGCACTTGTCCACCTGCTGAGCAAACAGATGGAGATCATGCTTCTCTTTGACAAAGTTTTTGTTCAGTATGCGGTTCATGCTCTCGCTTCTCTGCGTGGAAGTCATCTGAGCACAGAAAATTTCCTTGTAGTAAGCCGAGATTCACTCGTGCCTGTCATCCCACAGCGAATTCATCACTTCATCGTTTTGCAACTTGTATTTCTGAATGAGGTCCTTCCATGCTCGTTCAAATTCTGACGGCATTAGTGGGTTGTTCAGCACCGCAATGAGGCCATCCTTGAGTTTCTCGTGCGCCTTATACAGCAAGGCGAGGTGGTCTTTGTACTTCTTCATGATATGCCACCGACACAACTTATGTAGTGTATCTGGGAGGATAGTTTTTAATGCTGCCTTCATCAAAGAACACTGGTCTGAGAAGGCACAAATAGTGTTTTTTTATTAAGTTGTTTGTGTGTGTAAGATAGATGGAAGAAATATAAGTGTACCAAACAAATGTAATTATACAGGTGTTGTTTTTTTGTGCATATGAGCATGCAGATTGGCGGCTTGTTGTTCATACACCTTAGAAATGTTTTGAAAACCCACTCGAACGACGGTATTGTTGCATCTTGCACGAGGGCAGCAACAAATATGGTGCTCTGTAGATGATGGTTCACTCCCACGAAGACTCCCAGCGGCATGTGGAATTTGTTAGTTTTATATGTCATGTCAAATGTAACGCAATCTCCAAAATCTTCATACGATCCTTTGCAACTTGCGTCGGCCCCCAAAAGACGTTTCTTACACGGTTATCTACATCAACGTCATAATCATAGAAGAACTCTAGGTTTATCTTCTGCATCTTCTCGAAGAAATCTAGAAGTTTCTTGACGTCATCTTGGGACTCTTCTTTGACAAACTTCTGTTTCCTGCATTTTCAAACGCAATGCAAACTCATCTCATCGAACAGGAAATAATTACCGACAGAATGCTCAAGTGATATGCTATGTGACGTGCTTACTTGTTTACCCAGTTGCGGCTAGTATGTCCCATGTACTGCAGACCATCGGACATACGTGACAGCGTTGACATCATCTGAGCGTGTGTGTGGTTGTCCCGGTTGCATGTCTTTCACTAACTGGTCAATCAAAAGAACGTCTCTTTTGTGCGATCGCATGTGCAAAAGCATCCTGGGGCTTTCCAGCATCTTGTGATTGTGGTTGAGTTCAACCATTTCTATCACAAATTTGCCATCCTTCCTCTTTTTGACTCTAATTTTTGCCTTGCAGTCAATCATTTTTTATGTCTTCTGACGTTTCCGATGGTAATCTGACACATTCTGCTTGTGCGTCCCTTCTCTTGAGCAGACAATGTAGGCATTTGTCCTGTGTTTTTCCCTCTTGCGTATGCCAAACCCTGCACATCTTGCATAATTGTTGTAAAAGTCCCATGCCTTGTTGTACGTGGTGAACTTCATTCCAGCGGCATGTACGAGGTTCAGCGGCATGTTTTTATCCTGCATTAAGTGCAATGATCTATGAGATAAATTGTTCTGTTCTGTTTTTAAATACGAGGAGTGCATACAAGTTTAATAAAGCATTGCAATGTTCCTAAGTTTTCAGAAGAATCGACTGTATTAGATGTTAGGTCAAACCTCACAAGAAATACCAGTGTGCACTCCAATGTTATCTGAATGGACTGCAAATATTAATATTTTTTCTGGACATAAACTTACATGTGTGTACAGTCGTTCACCCGATGGTGTTTGCAGCTCGCCAGGTTGTATTGGACATGGCGGGGTTATAGCAGATCTGTGTAGTTGAGGATCTCGCGGCGGCAATAATGAGGAAGATTAGTACCTGCTGTTGACTTTTGACCGAGGCACCCTTGGTGGTCGTAGTGTCGAAGTTGATGCAACAGGTCTACTTGGAGCTCTGTTTTTCGGTGCACCAGGTGGGCGCTGAGCTCTCTTTTGGGGTGCGGCAGGTGGACGTGGTGGTAATCCAGTGTTGTGACAATGTCTCAGTGGATTGGTTTGACAATTTTTGAGCGGCAGCACATCATCATAGTCATAATCATCATTTGCTGCAACATCATGTTCAACTGCATCATCATTGTCTGTTCGGACATGTTGTCCAAATGTAGTGAACTCGTGCTTATACTCTTGGTTGAGAACTGTTATTGGCTCATCTTCATCGTCGTCATCTTCATCATCCTGTCGGTGAGTGCCCTCCCACACGAAGGTGACATCATTGTCATCTTCGACTACCTCTTCTTCCTGGAAAAAATCCTCTTCCGGCGAGTATTGCACCATGTTTGTTGTCGTGAAGAATCCTCGAGGAATCTCAGGGGTAACCCAGTCAGTATCTCTTTCAGAAGAAGCTTTACTCTTCTGAAAGTTCTTGTTCTCAGTGTTGTCAATTATGCGTGGCATTTTGTATCTGCTGAACATCATTTCCTGCACAAAATGGCCGAGCTGCATCGTCAGGTTAAATGAACTGAATCATGCGAGCTGCAATGTGTTTGAAAGGGTACTGCGAACTAATGCACGCTGACTGCATCACCCCGCAAGGTGAACTGAAGCAACCGCACTGCACCATTTTTGGAGGCATACTGTACTGCTTGTACTGCTTTGTATGGAATAGGTAAACTGAGATAGTTGAGGGAGTGTACTGCTTACCTCGTGTTGTAGTGCTTTCTTGCGTTTGGAGGAAGAAGTTCCCCTCTCGTCTGTCTGCAGAACTTTTGCGTTCACCCATGCAGTCCACTTGCCCTTCAGAAGTTCATGAGCGGTCTGGACATTGCTCAAGGTGAGTGGTGACGGAGGATTTGCTTTGAAGGTCATTGCAGACTTATTCCAAGAAGCTGTCGTGGATGAAGGAACCTTGCGCACAGTCCTCCTTGCTCGAATTGGTTTGATGTCGAGGCAGCACCAATCCACATCTGATGAAGTACAGGTAATTGAAGGCCCAAAGGAGTTCGGCGGCGGTGCTACCGAGCTGCTGCCGCGGAAGAATGCCGATATACTAGCGGGGGAGGTGTTGCTCGGGTGCTGCCGCGGAAGAAGGCCGATTGGCGACGGGCGGCGTCGCTGCTTGGCCGCTGGCATGGAAGAAGGCCGGGAGCGGAGGGGAAGCGTCGCTGCCGGACGCCACCGCGGAAGAATGCCGGGAGGGGAGGGGCGGTGGTGCTCCCAGGCCGCTGCCGCGGGAGAAAGCGGGGAGGGGAGGGGTGACATCGATCCCAGGCTGCCGCCGCGGAAGAAGGCCGGGAGGGGAGGGGTGGCGGCGCTCCCAGACCTCTGCCGCGGAAGAAGGCCAGGAGGACAGGGGCGGCGGTGCTCCCAGACCGCTGCCGCGGAAGAAGGCCGGGAGGGGAGGGGCGGCGGCGCTCCGAGGCCGCTGTCATGGTAGAAGGGGGGAGGGAAGGGGCGGTGGCGCTCCCAGACCGCTGCCGCGGAAGAAGATCGGGAGGGGAGGGGCGGCGGTGCTCCCAGACCACTGCCACGGAAGAAGGCCGGGAGGGGAGGGGCGGCGGTGCTCCTAGGCCGCTGCCGTGGTAGAAGGCGGGGAGGGGACGGGCGGCGGCGATCTGGTGGGGGATGTGTAGAATAAGGCAGGTGTTATTAGAATAAGACTCTTAAGGGGTGTTATCATAATAGACCCTATATATATATATAGGGCTGGACTATTCTGTTACCCGTAACAGAATAGTATTCTGTTACCCCTCGGCCCTATATAGGCGCGACGCGCAGAGCACCGTAGAATCCCCCCGACCCAGCCCGAACCCAACCCGCCTTCTTCCGCCGGAGGCAGCCATCGTGGGCGAGCGAGCGACGGCGGCAGCCAGAGCGAGGGAGCCCTGGGCGCCGTGACTGGCCGGCGATGGATCCGCCGCCGCCATGCCCTTCCTCGGCGACGGATCCAACGATGGGGCTGTGATCCCCGCCTCCTGCCTCCCTCCGTCGCCGGGTCTCCTTCACCGAGCCCGTGGTCCCCGCCTCCTGCCTCCCTCCGTCGCCGGGGCTCCTTCGCCGGGCCCGTGGTCCCAGCCTCCTGCCTCCCTCCGTCGCCGGGACTCCTTCGCCGGGTTCGTGGTCCCGGCCAGCCGCTGCCTCCCTGGACCTCGTCGTCGGACGTCCACCATAAGCAGCAGCGCCTCGTCTCCCCAAGCTCCTTGCTTGCATGAATGGCGCCGCCTCCCAGGAACATGCCAGTACGCCGCCCATGAGGGGAAGAAGAAGAAGTCAGATCCAAAAACATGCCAATGGAGGTGATGTCTGCTTCCCACCCTAATTTTCCTCAAAAAATGAATCAGTTCATTAGTCCTGCTATGAAGAAGGTTCAGTTTAAAAAATGCACACACTATGCTCTGCCTACATGTTACACTATCAGATTCATTAGTACTACATGTGTGTTGCATCAGTGGCGCATGTTCCTACGATGCAGAACCTGATAGTACATTGCAAATGCTTGCATCAGTTCATTACACCCCTGCCACTTGATGCACAATTTGGATGTCGAGGTTACTGTCACTACCTCTAATATGCTAGCTTCAGTTCAAGCCAAAAAACATAAACTTATGCATCAGTCCAAGTAGCTACTAGGCTTTATATAAGGTTCAGCTACCACTGCAAGTTGCATGATGTTATTTCTAATAGTACATGTCGGGTAGTTGCGTCAGTTCGAACTAGTGAAAGAATGTTGTTGAAAAAATATACACTTGTTACACAGTAAGTTCAATGATACATAAACTAGGAGTACTTCTAGTGTAGTTGCATAAGTTATAGACGAACAAAAGAGAAGACATGCATCAGTTATATATATATGCATATCCATACATCTTTGAAGTTCAATGTTCAATTTCCAAGCAGTGCTAAAAAAAATACATCGGTACATCAGTGTTGAACATGTACGTTCATCAGTTCAACTAAAAACTAAACCAGATACAAAACAGAGAACAAAGTTTAATTAACGGCCAGCGATGCAAGTTCAACTTGTACATTTTCTTCAGTGCATGACATGTTACCCATAGCATGTATACGAGAAAAATGCAGAAAAGATTAATCCCAAAACTGTTGAATGTCATTGCAGAAGCATGCAAGGCGGCACACGCAGCGAGAGTTTGATGAGCCAAGCAGATATGGGGCACCGCCTGGTTGGGTAACACCAGAAATAGCACCTGGATACTTCAACAATACAGGAAGATTTCAAGATACACCGGAATCATCACAAGCACGGACAGGTTCTTCTATGCAGCAAACACCGATATCTGGGAATACAAGCTTTGCCACTGTTGGGTTGCAACAAGGCCAACAATTTCCCCAACAACAAATGTTTTCCTTCCCTAGCGCATGCAGAAAGGCAAGGACACACAGGCTTCCACCAGTCGCTCCGTCAACATCAATCATCCGTGCTACAAAAGTGGTTGTGACGGGAAGACCAGGCCAAAGAGACAGAAATTTTGGCCACTCTAGCAGGGTCCAAAGTACAAGATATGAGCCATATAGATAGGAGCAACCTCACAATAAATCTGAGGGGATACGGCCGTACAATGAGAGATGGAGAGCTTCGTCAACATTGCTCCCTCCAAGAGATGCATTGCTGCATGTGCCAAGGGTGACACCACCCGTGCCCATACACCAGGGTGAACAGCAAACACCGGAGGCAGCACAGAGCTATACACATGTAAGTATCCATTCAGAAAAAACATACAAGCACAGTCTATACCATGGTACTGTGACCACACCATCTAACATTTTCATAACTGCGTTTTTGTTTGCTCACTTTTGCGTGCAGCCACCTAACATTGAAGCTTACGTTCTGCCAAGGCTAGAGATGCGCTCTGAAACTTTCAAAGAAGTAAAGGACTTCTACAACGTCTATGCAAAGCACGCGGGTTTTGCTGTCAGGGAAGGCTCCAAGGTTGAGACCAGAGTCTACCTTTATTGCACGTGCCATGGAGTGTATGAATCGAAGGTGTCAGAAGCAAATAGACAGCGGAACAAGATGACAGCCAGGACTAACTGCGGGGCTAAAATGAGGCTGAAGAGGGAAAAGGATGGAACACTTGTCGTAAAAGAGATAGTCTGGGAACACAACCACAGGCTACAACTCACCCCCCAAATGCTTGTCTTCTTGCACTCCCACAAAAACTTTGACGAAACAATCTTGGAGTACGTCAAGTACCTGCAGTTCCAAGGCATTGAACACGTGAAAATCATGAGCATACTGGGCGGCGATGACCCTGGTAGCTACTTCCTCGAAATGAATGCCAAAGACCTGATTAACCTGTAAGTACAAACTTGTTCTTCTCCCATAAACCCCCTCCATCTATTTTCCTATGTCAGTACAAACATATTATGCAACGCATGACTTGACGCCAGTTCAACATGCATTTTTGAATGACTGTTCACTTTTAATATGCAGCAAAGCAAAGAATTCCAGGATGGATGATGTGGACGATGTCCTAAAGACTGTCAACTTATTTAGGGAGATGAAAGCTATAAACAGGGAATTCTTCTGTGACATGCAACTTGATGAGTCCGACAGAGTTAAGAACATATTCTGGGCGAACGCAAGCTGTCGAGGGGCATATCAGGACTTCGGTGACTGCGTAATGTTTGACACCACATATAAGACCAACAAGTACCATATGCCACTTGGGGTGTTTGTGGGTACTAACAACCACTTACAGACTACATTCTTTGGTTTCGCCCTAATAAGAGATGAGGATGCAGATTCATTCAAATGGCTGTTCAAGACATTTTTAAGGTGCATGAGAGGGAAGGCTCCTACATGCATCCTCACACGTACAACCACCAAAACTACATGTAAAAATGTTGTGTCAGTTCTATTTTGTATATATGCACTACCATCTGCTGACCACTCCATGTCTCTTTTCTCATTACCAGACAAGTGTCCGACAATGGCTTTGGCGATCCCATATGATTTCAAGAACACAGTACACAAGCTGTGCCGCTGGCACATTAAGAAGAAGTACAGGGAACACCTCGCATACTTGTACAACCTGCACGAAGACTTTAAGGATGAATTAACATCAATCCTCAACTGGCCCCTCATGCCAACTGAGTTTGAGGCTGCCTGGAAAAGACTCATGGATAAGTACAACCTCCATGATGATGGCACGATGGTGGCCATGTAGAACAAGCGTGAGAGATGGATATCAGCCTACTACAAAGAAATTTTCTGTGCCAAAATGACATCCACACAACGAAGTGAGAGCATGAACTATGTGCTCAAGAGGAACTTCGTAAGTGAGAGACAAAACCTCCACCGGTTTGTCAGCCAGGTAAACTCCTGCGTCAAAACCAGGAGGCAGGCAGAGAACCAAGAGACAATGGGTAACCGGGTATAGCTCTATCTATCACCTATCTTGAGACAAAATAACATGCTTGCTAAAGTGAAACTTTATTAGTTAGACAAGTTTTTGCTATGAGAAAACTAATAATTTGGTCATCACTCTTACTTGGGCAGAAGGAACAAAACACGCTGACCTTCTATGGGTTTGACATCCAGATGGCAAAGCTTTACTCACGAGTTGTGTACAGCGAGATCAGAAAAAGGCTAAAACTGAGCACACTCTTCACGGCGACAGAGACGGGAGAGCCCACAAAGTACCTCGTGCGCTACAACAAGCCGCAAAAACTGTCTGCGTGGGCTCAGCACGCGTTCCAGGTGGTTGCAGACCCCGTGGGATAAATATATGACTTCGAGTGCAAGCTATGGGACCACACAGGTGAGCACTAAAGAAAGATGTTACATGTTGTACCACTTATTTTTGCAAAGTTTTTGTTCGAATGAAATGAAAAAAAACATGTACCTCTTCCAAAAAAATACAGGTATTTTCTGTGTGCATGTCCTGTGCATGATGCAGACAATCAAGGCTGACAGCGTTCCAGAGAAATACATCCTCAGGAGATACACCAAACGCCCAAACATCCAGCCAACATTCAACAAAAATGACTTGAGGGTAGTAGCGTCAAACAAGGCCTCCCAATACTGCATTGGAAGCGCACTGCTACAACAGAACATGAGGGTGCACAGAAAAAGCTTGAGAAGCCAAGAGCAAATGGCGAGGTCATGGATCGTCATGGACAAACTTGAACAAGAACTCGACGCCATTCATTCTGCTGAAAACGGAGGTGTCGCGGACAATGGATCCATTGAGCAGGATATTGCTACAATCTTATCTGAGATGAACCATGTGGGAGCTATTGACCCATTCGACAACGAGGAAGATGAGCAACAGCAACCAGAGCTTGCCCATGTGCACACTCAAGAGCAGCAACATGCTCATGTGCAAGATCATGAGCTTGATGGTGCTGTAGGCGAACGACATGACAATAGGACATACTACCAGCAGCAGCAGGAAAGGGTGATTAAACCACCCATATTCTCAAACACAAAGGGGAGGAAGAGTAAGACGCAAGCAGCGAAAGCAGCAGCCAAAAAGCCGCCACGCCCCATCAGGCGCGTGGAATTTGGCCCGGACGGCAAACCTCTCGGGATAAGGGCATGCGAATTCTGCAACGTTGTGACCAACCATAATTACCGCACATGCCCACTCCGCCCAGATGCCACTGTCAATAAGCAAACGCTGCAGAAGCAGATTGGAGCCGCCCAGGTTTCAACCAATGGAGACGACACACATAACAACTACACTTGCCGCAAGTGTGGGGGGAACTGACGGACATAATGCCCGCACGTGCAAAGTGGGCAAGGAGGTCAGTGGCGCTGAACAGAAACAGGGCAAAGTCCAGAGTTCCAAAAAATCAAAAGAAGAGGATGAAGAAGAAGAGTTTGACGAGAATGACGACCAATCAGACGAAGACAATGAAGATGACAGTGTTGGGGACGAGGAAACTGAAACTGATGATGAAGCTGCCAAGGCTCAAGGAGGAAAGGGCGCCGGCAAGGGACAACATTCGGGGCCAGTTAGGAGGAGCTCAAGACTAAAAAATCCATAGTGGTTATGCTGCTTCGTCAACTGAAAAAATAAGCTTGTACTCTCAGTTGCCTCGGTACACAATGAGGAAACATATCTGAAACACTGTCGTTACCAAAACTTATTTAGCTTTATCATCGTTTTCTTGATTAGTACTATAGTTAAGATATAATTTGTGTTTTGTGCCAGCTGGACAAGTGACATTATTATGTAAACCGTTTGATAATCCTTTTGAATGCAGTCACAAATACATTTCCAAAAACTTAAATGGATTTATGTAACGCCAACACTACTGTCGACCAGTAGCTCAGCAAAAATACGTTAAGGAAAAATTAAACTCTTATAGTACATCAGTACTGATAATTCACACTCATCGGTACAGATGGCATAGTAACCAAACACACCCATGAACACCTCAAGAAACATCGTTTCAAAAACAAGCTATGTCTGCTTCTGCCAGTCCTAGTTCAGAAAGACCATCAGTACATAAAAATAATTACCTCAAGCAAAATGCAAATATAAATACACCTGTATTGATGAAAATCTAATTTATCTGTAAAAAATACTTTCAGAGATTATCTTGATATAAAAATCCTTTCAAAAAAACAAAAAATGTTTTAAAAAACATTAGCATGACACACATAATCTGACTACTATTTGGTAAGTTCAATTACACTTCAATCACCAGTCCAAGTACCCACAGTAGAGGAGTACAAACCTCCATCATCACCAACCCTGACATGTGCAAGTCGGATAAGCAGCTCTTAAGTACAGCTTGACAAGACGGATCAGTGCAACAGTAAAATGCCATCATCACCGACCCTGACACGAGCAAGTGGGATAAGCAGCTGGTAAGTACAACTTGACAAGACTACTCAGTGCGACAAGATTAATACCTTGGCAAACAAATTGGCTTGGACGGTTGGTTCTTCCAGGCCACCGCCCGCACCATTCACTAGGCGGTTGCCACAAGGGACTCCAAACGGCGACCCCACGCCACTACACCCACGCCCCCGACGAACCGCCACCCACACATCCCCGTCGACGCACTGCAAAAAACCCCATTCTCTTCCATCTCTCCCTCATTCCCAGAAACCACCAATGCCGCTTCCATCTCCACTGCATAAACCACAAACTTCTCTCTCTCCCAAGCCCACAGTCGCCGGAGGAGGGCAATGGCGAAGGAACCGTCCGCCAAGTGTCATCATGGCGAGACGTCAGACAAGACCAGCAACCTCGTCGACGTTCACGTCCCCGGCTAGAAGCGCGAGTACACCACAACACTCACAGGGGTTGAGCTCCACGGCAAGGAGACGCTGGAGATCGTCTACACCAGCGAGCCAGACAAGGCCGACGAGATGTTCTCCAGGCTCTGGAGGAAGGCTGGCGGCAAGCTTCGTAAGATCGTCGGCGTTGGTGTGCACTACACCAGCGAAGATGAACCTCCCCAGATGGCAGAAGTCCTGCAGTTGTTCCTCGATGAGCTCTGCTTGGTGTACCACATCGCAGCGGCCACAAAATGGTGGCCCATCCTACTCATTTGCCCTGTTTGGTTCATCTATTTTATTAGTGCTGTATCCTGAAAATTTCATCAGACTTGTTTCCCAACTAGATGTACTAGTGTGGTTTGTGAAAAGTGGATGCACTACTGCATTTTCTCAAGTAGATACACTATAAATGTATTTTTGAACCCGATGCACTGGATTACTATTTGGAAAATCTTGCAGAAGATGAATTTCTGAAGTTGATCGACTAGTGTAGTTTCTGAACTTGATCCAATAGTGTAGTTTATGTACCTGATGTATTAAAAAGATGTTTCTGAACTTGATGTACTGAAGTAATTTCTGAATTTGATCTAATGTTATTTTCATAAGCCAAAAAACTAAGGACTTGGTGAAGCACTGGTTATGTGTTATCCTATTCAACAAAAGTTAACTAAACTAGTAGTAAAGCAGCACATACAACAATGACTGAAACTATGTATAATCCAAAAAGAAAAATAACATGACGTACTTCAATTTAATTTCAGAACTTTGTTTACTAGTTTCTGAAGTACATTCATCCATTAATTATGCTATATAAGCATCTACTTCATGGATTCATCGCTTGTAAAACAAACAAAAAATAATTCAAACATCAAAGTAATGCTAATTTTCAAAATGTCTCTCCCCTTGTAGGCCCAAGCGCCTGAACGATATGCTGCAGCATGAGAGGTTGTTCACATTTGCCGGTTTCAGCATTGAAAGCAACAAAGAGAAGCTGAAGATGTCTGGTTTGGAGATAAACCCCAACAAGTTCATCGACATTCAGCGCCTCTGGAGAGTTCCATACACTGGAAAAGAGTACGACTCCTTGACTGATGTTGCAGCCAGCGTCATCCACCCATTCTGCAAAGGCATGAAGAAGAACATCGACACACAGGAAGACCACAAATTGTGGGGGATCAGCCCGCTGCCAAACAACCTCATCGAGTACGCAGGAGTAGACGCGTACGCCGCGTACAAGTCATGGAACATGATCGACTACATCACAGATGGTTGGGAATTTGCAAAAGAGCGGGAGGCTGACAACTACTACGACTGCCCCTATTGCCCCTTTTAGGGATGAAGATACATCAGAGCCTTCCTTCGTTTTCCTTCCGCTTGTGCTTGCCTTTTATCTTGTTGTTTCAAATTAGTAGTTTGCTCTTGTTGGGTTGAACCAGTATGATTATGTCGTGCTTGTCATGGTTGAACAAGTTTACTTATGTCATCAAGTACAATGTTTTGCTTATCTCATTATATAAGTTTGGTAGCTTCGTATGTTGTTAATCCATCATTTCAAATTCAAAGTAGCTTCTAAATGGAACTTTGTGGCTGCTCTAAAGTACTAGTTATGAAGCAACTAATCACACAACGTTGTTCCATGTGTAGTTTCGATTCAGTATTGTATAGAAAACAAAACGTTGAAAACAATCAGCACAATTTGAGTTGCTTAACAACGCTTCAAAAGTTGAAGCAGAAATTCTTAGTACTTCATGTAGTGTTCTCATTCATATGTAGCTGCTAGAAAATTAACAAGTACTACAAACAGAAAAATTTAAGAAGCATCAGCACACACTTATGTCTTGCAGATTAAGAATGACAGTACTAGTACACTTGATCGGACAGTACATACTTACTACAATAAAAAGTACAAAGAAGCATCAAACCTTAACTCCCCCCAAAAAAATGTCAGACTAACAACATAAGTGCTACTATGAATGGACTATCAGTACAACTTAGTCTACACGAAAGTACCATAGTACTGAAAATGACACCAGAAGACCCTTGAGAACAATCACAAAAACAAACACAACAAAGAAGGTAAAAAACTCAAATGAAAAAGATTACACTTACACAAAACTCACAAGAACTAGAACAAAAATAATCAGTCCAAGTTACTGGTGGAGTAAAGTGCTAGATTCAATCAAACAAAATAGAAAAAATTGACCGCCCAAGGACATGCGCAGGCCCTGACGCTACTAGATACTTGAACTCGAGCCCGTGGGCGAATCCCTAGTAATCCGCACAACGCAGGGCCAGCCGACCAGGGCCCATAGGTCATGATAGAGAGTGAGCGCCGTGTATAAGCGCTCAGGTAAGTATTTAGAGGAGTTCGACCGGTGAGCCTCGACCGCACTTCTAAACAGGTATAGAGCCCCCTCGACTAGCGAGGTGGGACTAAACCCAGAGCGCACGCGCATGCCGCACTGCATAGCCGCGCGGGCCATTTGGGCCAGAAAACGGCCCAATAACCTAAATCATCTACAAACACCCCACCAATAAGCCCAGTTAAACAAACCAGAGGGCGGGGCAAAGCAATATAAACTACAAGAAAAATGTTCGAAACTAAAAATATATAAATTCAAATACTAGTTCGCAGGCAACAACTTTAAATACGAAAAATAAAAATAAAAATAATTTTAGCTCTGCACCACGGATGATAAAAAAAGGAAAAAAATATGATACAAAAACAATGAACCTCTAAAAAGAAGAGAACTTAATAGCCTATCTGTTAAATGTACATAATTTAAAAAACCAAATTAAATATTACTTTCAAGTTCAACTACTAAAATGCAACAAGTTCAAATAGACAATGTTTCTCAATTCTGCTAAATTTCTTATTTATATAAAATTTGACAAGTTCAACTACTAAAATGCAACAAGTTCAAATAGACAATGTTTCTCAATTATGCTAAATTTCTTATTTATATAAAATCTGACAAGTTCAACTACCAAAATGCAACAAGTTCAAATAGACAATGTTTGTCAATTATGCTAAATTTCTTATTTATATAGAATCTGACAAGTTCAACTACTAAAAGGAACCAAGTTCAAAATAGACAATGTTTGTCAATTATGCTAAATTTCTTATTTATATAAAATCTGAAAAATTCAAGTACTAAAATGCAACAAGTTCAAATAGATTTTCTTTGTCAATTATGCTAAATTTCTTATTTGTACAAAATCTGTCCACACTTCAATGAACGATTTGGTCGTAAATAATCTCAATTCCCCCCTCCCCCCAAAAAAATAAACTCAGTTCAAACATACATATGACATCAGTACTAAAAAAGTAGGATCAATCAGGCCACTCACACCACTGTGACACCAAATTTCAAATCCGTACGCTGTATGAAATTACAATTCAGTTCACACAGCACTAAACCATAAGTGCACTAAAATGAGAATATAAAAACTATAAAGGCCTAACATAGGTTGGCACAGATAAAAATAAAATAAGTACCAGTTTTGAGCAACAACTCTCAGGGCACTGAAAAATGTTTTGAGATAAACTAGTGTATAAGACTTCAGTGGAAAAACAATACTTAACATCCACACGGAAAAACATCACAAAGCATACGTCACCTAAACAGTGCAAAATGACATCATCACCACCCCTGAGACGTGCAAGTGGGATTTAGCAGATCATAAGTACAGCTAGACAAGACTACTCAGTGCAACAGTAAAAACCCTTTATCTTGGACGGTTAGTTCTTCCAGGCCGCCACCCGCGCCACCCACTGGGCGGTTGCCACAAGGGACTGCAAACGGGGACCCCCACGACCAATACACCCATGCCCCCGACGAACCGCCTCCCACACATCCCCGTCGACGGACTGCAAAAATACCCCATTGTCTTCCATCTCTGCCTCATTCACAGAACCACCATTGCCGCTTCCATCTCCACTGCACACAAACCACAAACTTCTCTCTCCCAAGCCCACAGTCGCCGAACGAAGGCGATGGCGGAGGAACCGTCCGCCAAGCATCATCATGGTGAGACGTCGGACCAGAGCAGCAACCTCGTCGACGTTCACATCCCCGGCGAGAAGCGCGAGTACACAAGAACCCTCACAGGGGTTGAGCTTCATGGCAAGGAGACACTGGAGATCGTCTGCACCAGCGAACCAGACAAGGCCAACGAGGTGATGAGCAGGCTCAGGATGAAGGGCGGCGGCTTGTATCCGAGCTTCATCGGAGTTGATGTGGAGTACACCAGCGAAGATGAACCTCCACGATGGCAGCAGTCCTGCAGTTGTGCGTCGCGGAACTCTGCTTGGTGTACCACATCGCAGCGGCCACAAAATGGTAACCCATACTACTGTTCATTCATCTGTTGTACTAGTACTACTCCCTAAAAACTTCATTAAACTTGTTTCCCAACTAGATGAACTACTATAGTTTGTGAAGTGGATGCACGAGTACATGTTTCTCAAGTTACATGCATTTCTGAAACTGTGAAGTGGATTGTTTCACCAGATTAGCATCTGAAACTGATGCACTGGATTAGCATATGAAAAATGTTTATAGAATTCTGAACTTGATGCACCAAATTAATTTCTGAACTTGATGTACTAGCATATATTCTGATCTTGATGCACCAAATTAATTTCTGAACTTGATGTACTAGCATATATTCTGATCTTGATGCACTAGTATAGTTTATAAAATTGATGTATTAAAAGATGTTTGGTGAAGTGCTATAGGTCCATATCTTGATGCACATGTTTCTCAAATTAATTTCTGAACTTGATATAGAATTGATGCACAAAGATGTATCAAGCACTGGTATAGGTCTTTTATTCAACAAAAAAGAAAACTAAACTTGAATCAAGCAGCACATATATCATTGACTCTGGTAAAATGATTCTTCACTTTGCTGAAGCATTTGGTGAAGCACTGGAGATAGCAAAAAAGAAAAATAACATGGTGTAGTTGAATTTAATTTCAGGACTTAGTGTACTAGTTTCTGAACTACATTCATGCATGACTTATACTATATAAGCATCTACCTCATGGATTATCACTTGTAAAACAAAAAAGCAGAAGAGTTAAATCTTCAAAAAAGAACACTAATCTTCAATATGTGTCTCCCCCCTTGCAGGCCCAAGCGCCTCAAACAGTTCCTGCACGAGGAGAAATTGTACACATTTGTCGGTTTCAGCATTGGAGGTGACAAGAGGATGCTGGACAAGTCTAGTTTGGAGATCAACCCCAACAACTTCATAGACATGCAGCGCAAGTGGAAAGATCCAAACACCAGCAAATACTATGACTCCTTGGCCGATGTTGCAGGCGGCGCCATCCACCCATTCTACAAAGACATGAAGAAGAAGATGGACAAGGCAGACCACAAACTGTGGGGGACCAGCCCGCTGCCAGACAACCTCATCACGTACGCAGGAATAGATGCGTACGCCACGTACAAGTCATGGAAGACAATTGACAACATCGTGACAGGTTCAGATATTTCAACAGAGCAGGAGGCTAACCCCTACTACCACTACAACTTCGCGGGATGAAGATGCATGAAAGTCTGCCTTCGTGTTGCTCGCGCTTCTGCTTGTCCTTAATCTTGTTGTTTCAGATTTGTAGTTTGCTTTCATTATGTTGAACCAGCTACCTTATCTTATGTGTGTCAGGGTTTGCACAAGTTTGTCTATGTCTATCAACTACATCGTTTGCTTATGTCGTTCAACAAGTTTGCTAGCTTCCCATTTTGTTGATCCATCATTTGAAGTTGACGTAGGCTGAAGTTGAAACTTGATGGCTGCCACGCAGCACTAATCATGGAGCAACAAAATCACACATGGATATTTTCACAAAAAAAAAAGTGGCAGACTAACTAAGGACAACAGCAAATAGTAGACTTGGACGCTCAGTACAGCTTATACATGTACGCTACTACTATCACACTAAAAATCAGTTTTTAGTTTCAGAAGAACACTAAAAAGACTAAGTTTCAGCCGAGGACAACATTCAGTACTAACAGCATCGTGCTAATAGTAGTTAGAAATTTACTAAGTACTGCAATAGGAAAAGCAAAGAACCATCAGTACGTATTTCCTAGTCACTAGCATGCTAGGACTGAGAGTTCTGGTACACTTGAACACACGGTACATTCATTCTACAAAAATATAAAAAGGAACGGGAAGTTTCAGTTCGCGTTCCATAAAACAGTGACACACTAAGAATAACAGTAATAGTACAACTAAAATCTCAGTACAACTTAGTCTATACGGCAAGTAGTATGATCATACCAAACAGTGCCTTGAGAAGAACCACAGCCTAGAAAAAAGAAGGCCAAAACTAAATCAAAACGATATCAGTTCGACCAAGGAGAAAAATCACAAGAAAGAAAACAGAAGCATCAGCCCACATTGACCAGTGAGGCCCTAGTTTCAAACAACACAAAAAAAAATAAAATGATAAAAGTACTAGCACAATTGAAATTTCAGTACAACTTAGTTTATTCGCTAAGTGCTATGATGATACCAATTAATGTATTGAGAAAGAAGGCCAAGACTCAACCAAATAGATTATAGTTCAACCAAGGACAAAAATTAACAAAAAACAAACAACAGAAGCATCAGCCCACATTGACTAGTGAACTAATTATGAACTTAATACGGCTATCCGTTAAATGTAGCTAATTTAAACCAGTGCTTTAACTTTTACTATGAAGTTCAACTACTAAAATTCAAGAAGTTCAAACCAAAATTTGGCTCTCAAAATTTTGCTAAATTTCTTATACTTAAATAAAATCTGGCTAGAGATCACGTAGCAACTTGGTCGTAAATAATTTCAATACCAAAAGAAACTTCAATTCTAATACATTATATGAAATCAGTTCTACATAACAAAAGAAGCGTCACTCCACTCACGCTAGATCCACAAGTGCTATCGTGACACCAAATTTTAAAAGCCTTACGCTGAATGACATTACTATTCAGTACTAACAGAACTATACTATAAGTACAAGAAAAGAGGGTACATAAACTATAAAGGTCCAACCTAGCTTGGGACAGATGAAAAGAAAATAAATCTCACTTTTCCAGCAACAACTTGTAATGAACTTGGAAAAAGGTGTTTTCAGTTCAACTAGTTTACAAGACTTCAGTACAAAAAATAGAACTTAACCAAAACGAATTCCCAATGAAACATACACAAGTGAAAACAGCTATTCAACCACACTATCATAATGGAAAAAAATATTGTTAAACATTGTGTCACACTTAAGCACAACACAAAATATACCAGTTATTACATAGTACTTGACAAGACATCCAAACACTACAAACAAAGCCTACAATCCTTTCAAGAGATATATCACACAAATATCCATTTCACTATGCAAATGATGATCATTTCTTCTATGCACCAGGAGCCAAAGCCTGAACCTCCTTGGGAAGCTCCGTCACCAGAAGCTGGTTATTCCGATTGAACACAACTCTATACAGATCCTCAGCGTTCCAATCAACAATACGAGGCTGCAAAAACAATAAAACAAATTATCAAAAATCATGACACATTAAAAAGAAGAATACACAATCAGCCAAACACAAAAAAGTGAAAAGCTCAACTAGAACCCACGTCATTATCTCGAATGTTCTCAACGATCTTTTCACCATCATACACTACAAAAAAATACACTTCCGTGATGATACGTGTTTGTCACAGTAGGTCACGTTTTCTGTCATGCATGTACATCCATGACAATTTTATGACAGAATCAAGATAGTCATACCTGTGCTGTTGTAGAAGTGTTCCATGACATTACCAAAATTATCATCACGGAAGTGTCCACTTCCATGACGATAAATCGCGCGTCACAGAAGTGCTTTCGTCAAGGGTGACCGACACATGGCATCCACCGTAGCGGGACGCCGTTAAGCTATCGGGTCCGGTTTTGGATCCAATAACCCGTTAACAGCCCCGACCAATGGGGATTTTCCACATGTAAAATCATCATTGGCTAGAGGGAACACGTGTCGGCTCACCATTGGGACAGATGTCATCCACTCATTGGACCCAAAGCGCCTATGATACGTCGACACGTGGCACGGCCCAACAGAGGCCCATTCCTGTGAAAAGGCCGGCCCGTTTGACTTGGTCAAAAGGTGGCGGGCCGGCCCACGGCAAGCCTGTTAATGGCATGTTCGCATATAGCCCATTTACAGCCCGCTAACCCAGGGCCCGTTTACGGCCTATCCGAATTAGGCCCAGTAGCGTCATCTGGGCCGTCCAATATAATTCCAGCCCGTTTTAACTTCCGGCCCATGTATGGCCTATGACGTCTTTCGGCCCATATGAGGCCCTTAGTAACCCTCGGCCCATTAACGGCCTGTGGTAAAACTGGCCCGTAATGAACAGTGTATCACTTTATACCCATTAACGGCCCATTATTCCGTTGGGCCGTTTCTAGCCCATGTTATCTTTCGGCCTTCTCAGGGCCCATTTATTCTTGGGCTCATTTCCAGCATTCGTTTACTTTCGGCCCGTTACTGTCATTTTATGCTTGTGGGCCAAATTCAGCCCGTGGTTACAGTCGGTCTGTTTGTGGCCCGTTAATACGTTGGGCCGTTTTCCTAGCGTCATCAAATACGACCGATTAACGACGACCTGTTATGGTCGGCCCATGAACGGACGATTTCAACTCTAGCCCATTTACGGCCATAATGTGGTCTGTTATTGGCGCATGTTTGGCCAACCGATCATACGGCCCATAGAAGGCCCATTGATGATACGGCCCGTAGAAGGCCCATTGTGTCAATGGCCCGTATAAGGCCCATGGTTTCTATGCCCCATAGAAGCCCCATTGTTTCTACGGCCCTTAGAAGGCCCATTGTTTCTACGGCCCGTAGGAGGCCTATGTTAACTACAGTAAATATGTAGCCCATGGTTAATGTGGCCTAGTTTTAAAAAATAGGTTATTGCGGCCACTAGCAAACCGCGGAAAAAGAACTGCACTGACTATAAGAAAACAAATAAACAAGACAATAAGGAAATAAATAGGAAAGCAACTTACGCTAGGCTATCACGGCTATGACACATTACATCCACTAGGCATCAAAGTTCGCCACCAGTGCAAATATAGGGAACAAAGCAGCATATAAATGCCGCAGCAAAACAAGTCCAAAACTGAAACCACTTCAGAAGAGCTCACGAAACAATATCCTGGGTACCCATAATGCTGGCAAGATGCTTAGCAAGCTTATTAACTTTCTCTTGTTTGGCGCTTAAATCCTCCAGCACTTGCTGTTGCACCAGAAAGTATGCATCTGAATTCTGCAGGGACTTCCTCAGTCCTTCGGCTTCCTGTCGCATAACATCTGATCGATGTCTTTCAACTTGAAGTTGAGACTCAAGAAGCCAAACTGATTCAGGCAGCGAGTTCGAAGAGTTGGTGCCAGCAGTAGTAGCCAGTAACTCGAACACTACATCAAGACAGGACTTTGGGGTTGTCTTAGTGTCTTCAATATAGTTTTTATCAGCTTTCTTGGAGACCAACAGGGATGTCTCACTATCTTGAACCTTATCTGCATTACTTCCTGTACCATTGCATAACGGGGTACTCTTCTCCAATATTTTATTCGCATTCTAAAAGAGAAACAAACAAACACATCACAGGTTTACAATGTAGTATATGAAACTCATTTTGGTAAACCAGTTCAGTAGTAAGGTGGACAGGATAACAGCATGAAACAAACATATATCTATGTAGTATGGTCACTGTATGGTCCATATCATTCTAGTTTATGTTGCCAAATCAAGATAGATACCGTTCGAATCATATCTATTTAAGACAAAGCAGCTTAGACAGAATATAAGTGTGGGAAACTACACAGCAATAACAACACTTGTAAGGTGCATGGCATGAGAATATAATTGTTTATTCAATTGAAACTGAAATCAACATAGAGCAAGTTACAACAGCAAACACGTTAAAGAAACAGGTTTAAAACATACCTGTTGCGCCATTGGAGTTTAAGTTGCATCCTTCAAATTTGAAATTAGTTGGTATGAGTAAATACAGTGATGCAAGAGCAAAGTAGTATGAACAATAGCTACGGAACCTGACCTGAGAACAATTCTTCTTCTGCTTTAAGCGTTGACTTGGGGTTTGGAGTGGTGGTCCTCGTGCTTTGGGCACTGCAGTTGCCTTACTAACTGCTCATGTTTGGGTGCTCTGTGGTGGAGACGGTGCTGTGTCAACGGGAACTGGGTTACTATCTGCTGGGGTTGGGGTTAGAAGGGGTGTAGCTGGTTCTCTGTCCAACTGGGTAGGGGTACAATCTGCGTGAGTCTGGGTTATGTGTGGTGGGGCTGGTTCTTGGGCAAGTACAACCGTGGTTCTATCTCCATCGACAAGTAGCATGATCTTTTCTGAAGACCGTGTTTTTACTCCCACAGATACTGCCATCACCCCCTCCAATTGAAATGGCTGATAAACAAGAAAAGTAATTGAATGTACAGACATTGTAAGATAGACAGGTGCAATGGATAGTAGGGAAGAAAACAGGGCATGAAATAATTCACATTTATGTTGTCTAACCAAACAGAATAGCAGGACATAATTTCACATATACGATGGCTAATTAAACAGGATAGCATGACACAATTTCACATGTATGATGGCTAACTAAACAGGGTAGAATGACATACTTCAAAATATGATGACTATGTAAACAGGATGACATGATATAACTATATGATGTGTCTATTAAAGTGGTTGGCATGCCATAAATCACAAACATGCCGTCGATGGAAACATGATGGCATGATATAATTCACGGATAGAATGACATAATTCAAAATATGATGACTATGTGAAGTGTGAACAGGATGAGATGATTTAACTATATTATGTCTTTAGAAAATGGGTTGGCATGCCATAATTCAGATACATGTTGTCTATGTAAACATCATGGCATGATATAATTCAAATATATGATTTATATACTAAGGAAGTGAGCAGAGGGCAATCACATATATGATGTGTCAACTAAGGAGATGGCATTCAATATCATGTATATGATGTAAAAACTAAGCATTGCAATACAACATATGCATGATATGAGTAATATAACCCTGCCAAGTTTGAGCATACACCTCAGGGGGATAATAGGACTGGTCATCTGCCTCTGAATCCTCCTCTGAAGAGCTATTTGTAACCAGCAAGATATCTGCTTCACCAGGTAGCATTGTCTGCTCTGAAGACCTTGTTTTCACTCCAGATTTCTCCATCACCAATTCAAATGGCTGATGCACAGGAAGAGCAGTTGAATATACAAACATTGTCGACAAAAGCAATGAGAAATACAAAAAAGGACGGCATGATATAATTCACATATATGACGCTTGGCTAAACATCATGGCATTTTATAATTCACATATATAATGCCTTGCAACAAGATAACATTGCATAATTCACATATATAATGTCTTGCAACAAGATGGCATTGCATAATTCGCATATATGGTAATTAGACACTAAGCAGGTGGCATTCACACAAAGCATGTCTAAACTAAGCAAATGACATAGCAATGCAAGATACCATACGCACGATATGAGCAACATAACCCTGCCAAGTTAGAGCATGCACCTCGGGGGGGGGGATAGGACTGGTCATCTGTCTCTGAATCCTCCTCTGAGGAGCTATCTGTAACCAGCAAGACATGCGCTTTGTCAGATAGCATTGTCTGCTCTGAAGACCTTGTTTCCACTCTAGATTTTTCCATGACCGTGTCGAATGGCTGATGCACAGGAAGAGTAATTGAATGTACTAAAATTGTTGACAAATTTAACACGTAATAAAAGATGATGTCATGATATAATTCACATATAAGATGACTGGCTAACCAGGGTGGCATTGCAAAATTCACATATATGATGCCTGGCTAAACAAGATGGCATTGCATGATTCACATATACGATAAAGAACCTAAACAGATGGCATTGACACAAAGCATGTCTAAACTAATCAGATGACATCTTTGATGTATACAGTAAGCAATGCAAGGCACCATATGCATGATTTTACCAACATCAGCATGCCAAGTTAGAGCGAAGACCTGATGGGGTAAATAGGAGTGGTCTTCTGCTTCTGAATCCCCCTCAGAACAGTTATCTTCCTCTTGATTACGATCCGAAATGGGTGGAGGGGGGTTGCCTTTGCGCCAACCATGGAGCGACGTCTGCATGAAATTTTATTGTCACGCAAGGCTCGTCTCTTTTGCTCTACATGTTCAGTTCCATTGTGTACAATAACTGACATGCATAGGAATAAAACATGGTGAGATTATGTAAGGAGTGCATGCACAAATCCAGAGTGATGGTAGCAAACTGTGGATAGACCCAAAACAAATGATAGCAGGCAGATAATAGCTTTAGTTAAAAAATATAGATAATGGCTCCTTTAATGTTTGTTTGCACCCAACATGAAACTCATAGTAGACACCCGAGATTAACCAGATAGTAGACAGATAGTATTGATTGCTGCCCCAATATGTACTCACAACCATTTAAAAACTCAAGTTTCAGCATAAGTTTGGACCTGAGTCAGAGTCTAATAGGTAAACACGACGATAAAGTAGCATGTCATCATATTAAGCAATGCATAACGTAAGCAGACACGGAAGAGTGTGACCTCTCTTGCGGACCCGTGTAGTCCTCAAGGTCATCTGCTCAGTTGATGATGGTAATGCAGTTGTCGTGGCTGCCGGCGGCGGGGAAGAAGATCTGAGGCGGCGAAAGACAGTCTGGAGAGCGGCTCCCTGCTGTGGTGAACCCTTCCGTCGTTGGAGCAGCTGAGCTGGGGTGGAACATAACACCACAGGAGCAGGACAAACCACACAAGGTTTTCTTTGACACATATCTGTAGCAGAAGTAATTGCGTGAGGGCTTGTTTGAATTTGAGGATTCTAACAATGCAGGGATAGGAAATAGACAGGAATAGGATAGGAATGCACGTGCAAAACAAAGAATTTAAAAACACAGGATTTCGGCCAATCTGGATGTTTGGTTCAAAGATCACAGGATGCAAAGAAGCATGGTGAGATTAAGTCAAACCACAAGAAGTGTACAACCTATTTGGCGAAGCCATGTCGATCTCAGCGTGATTGGGTTGGCCGGTGAGGATGCTCTGGCTGACTTGGCTGTCAGAGGAGGGGAAGAAGATCTTAGGTGTCTGGAGATGGAGCCTGAGGTACTGCTCCGCTGTGATGGAGGGTTTCGTCGTTGGAGCAGCTCTGGTGAGTTGTACGACGCCGAGGCTGAAGCAGGACAAGAGAGACAACGTTAACCTGAGTGGAATTCTAATAGCATCTCCAATAGATGACGTAAAATACATAACCAAAAAGTGCTAGATGTATACATCAGCCGCTCATCTCTGAACTTAACTCTCGAAACTGAATTTAACTGTCGAAACTGAACTTAACTGTCGAAACTGAATTTTCCTGTCGAAACTGAATTTTACTGTCGAAACTGAACGCACTAGAGGTGAGGCTACACGTCAGTCGACTGACTTTTTCATCTCTGGTCAGTCGATTTTGCAGCCGTTGGATACGAAATCAAGGGCCTGCAGTTCATCTTCAACCTCCGCCCCCTGAGCCGCCAGCCACCACCGGCCAAACAGCCGCCCCCCGCCACCCGCGGCCGGCGGTGCGCCGCCCAGCCCGCCCCAAAAACACTCCCCACCGCCGGTCTGCCGCCGCCCCGGCCATCCCTCTAGGCCTCCCCGTGCCGAGCTTTTTCTCCGGCGATCCCCAGGCCACCGCCCCACCACCACCGGCGACCACCGCCCCCACCCTGAACCCTAAGATAGATAGTGGGGTACCTCTCCGTCGAGCCCCCCTCCCCACTGTGGCTGGTTCTTCCTTAACTCCGGCGAGCCCCCCCACCCTCTGAAAATTGACTGACCCAAAAGTCGATTCAGTCGACTGAAGTGTAGCTAAATCGGAGCAGCATCTAAAGCAAGAGCAAGAGCGAGAGCAGCAGCGCGAGCAAGAGCAGACCAGGCAGGGGACCGAGAGCAAGAGCAGAGCAGCAGCGCGAGCAAGAGCTAAAGCGGCAGCAGCTCCTACTGATATGGACGTCGCCACCGAGGGAGCGACTCCGTGGAGGAAGTGGCCGGCGATGCCGCCGTGGATGGAGCCGCGTCGTGTCGGCTCGGGACCGAGCGCCGGCAGCACCGTGAGATCGAACCAAGAAGAAAATGCGGCGATTAGTGTACAACCTCTTTGGTGGCGCCGATTAGGCCGTAGCTTCATCCGAGGAAACGGTGATGATGATGCTCTTCCGGTGGTGGAGGTGAAGACGGCAGTGTGGGAATGGAGGTGGCGCGAAAGACGACGGGAACGTCGGGGCAGCTCCTTGGAGGTGGAGGACGGGGTGGCTGAACCGGCGGGACGACCAGATCGACGACGGATCCTCATCCGGTACGGTGGATGAGGGACATCGAGGTGTTGATGTGTACGACGTCGTCGGGGAAGAGGCTCCGGCTGGGTGGCGGACGGAGGAGGGTGTGGGGCTTCGCGGGTTTTCCCAGCCTCGGTGTATGAATGGGTGGGCGGATGGGATGGGAGTGGGGAACCATGGCTTAGGGACGCGCTTGTCCGAAATGTGGGGTAAGTTAAGAAAGTACCCCCACCGATTTGAGGCGGTTCTTTCGGTTCAGGGGTACCACGGGCATTTCGCGTGTCGGGATTTCACAGGTGGTGGGAGTTTTCACGCGCGTTGTAATTTTGGAATAGCAAGGCGCGGGTTGAGATGGAGGGAGTTGTCGGAGCACAATGAGACAAAGATTTATCTTAAATATTTCGGGGTAACAAGGCGCGGGTTGAAGAGGCGGGAGTTTCGCGGCACGATAGACAGAGACGCTAGCTTGAAATTTCGGCATAACAAGGCGAGGCTTGAAATTTTGGGAGAACAAGCTTAACGTGTACCCAAAAGAAAAAAAAAGACAATTTAGACTAGTATGATATACTACGTACAATGTGTTTAACACGCACAACACACACAGAGACACCATTTAGACTAGTAAGGTACACGTGCATTGCACGCATGAGATTTGGCAACCAAATTATGAATAAATACCACATTATAGCATGTAAGCTTTGAGTCATATATGCATGATGTAGATGTTCGTTTAATTCTTATAGTTCATTTCATTCAAAATCATCTAGTTTTTATAAGAAAGCTAATCTATTTTATGATTCATGGAATTGTGCGTTGTAAGGCATAAAGTAAAAACAAATCATGTAGAAAAACATTTGGGCAATTCTGATACGGAAGATTCTAGAACAAAGAAGAAGTGCTTGTGTTTTGAGGTTTGTGCATTATGCTTAAGTTCAACCATAGAGTCTTCTAGATTGTACATGTGGCAAAATCTGGTGGAATCTAGATGATATCCAACGGCCAGTAGTGCTCAAATTTGCCAGCTCTGCACCATCGGATTGGTCTCATCCAACGACCATCTTTCAAAGTTAAAGTTATCCGCACACTATATAAAAAATATAAAATATAATATATAGGGGTATAGATATAGATATTTGATGCGAAAGCCACGCATCATCTCCAAGTAGAATAGTGTGTCCATGCACGGATGCAATGTGGCCAAACGATGTCTGCCATCGGTATCTCAAATTCAAACCAGTCTGACCTTGTTCAATGTGTATACATTACAACATGCTCGTTTCCAAACCACACCACGCAGATCTCCGTTATATTCATGCATGCATGGGTTTCAAACATCATGATCTCTTATTCAAATATTTGAATTCAACTTTACATTGATTATGACCTCACCTAGTCTTTTACACCCACACATTGGTCTTGTCTTTATAATTGTACCACTAACTTTCTCTCGTGCATGCATGCACACACACTACCAGTCGGCATTATCCATCGCACACATGCAATATTTTTCTTCAGGCCGGTCCCCCATGAAGTCACACACACACATATCCCCCTCTCCATCATATCGGGCATTCTTTATCTCTCACGTGCATGCGCAACGATCGATGTTCCTCTATGTGTGTGTATATAGCTAGGTCTTTCATAGTTTTCCAGATAAACCGATCAATCTATATATCTAGTGAGGTCTCACCCTTTTTCCCACGTCCACATCGATCAATCTGTACCTCGCTATATAGGATTACATATATAGCTAATACACCCACATTAATTATATATCCAATGCCCCCCTCTCATCATCCATGCCTTCCACTTCATCTCTCAGACGCGCACACAATGGAGAAGACAGGGGGCAGCAAGGGCCCTGCCCCCCCTAACATCACTATATATCGAGGCTAATATGAATGTGATCATTAGACAATTGCTGGTAAAAATGGTTTAAGTTGATGAATTGGCCCTCCTCGTAAAGGATTAGCAATGCTTGGCCCCCTAGCTCATGGGACATTTTTCATGGCTCCGCCACTGCGCGCAACAACGCACGTTCTCGCCCCCTCTCTCTAAATATCGATCTCGCAGTTGTGCGCTCCTTCATAGTCTCCCTCCACTCGGCCCCACGCAACATCTTCTAGCCCCCCACCGGATTTTGCCACATGTACAATCTAGCAGACTCCATGGTTGAACTTAAGCATAATGCACAAATCTCAAAACAACAGTGGTTTTCCTTTGTTCTAGAATCTTCTGTATCATAACTGCCCAAACTTTTTTCTAGTTGAATTGCCATTATTTGTTTTTACTTTATGCTTTACAATGCACAATTCCATGAATCATAAAATAGATTAAGGGCTTCTTTGATTCAAAGGATTCTCGAAGGAATTTTGGAGGATTCTAATCATTAGGAATTTTTCCTATCTTGGTTGTTTGATTCGTAGGATTGTAAACCATAGGAATTTTTCCATGTGATTCATTTGCACTAGATTTCATAGGAAATATCCCATCCACTCAAACCTCTTTGAAAGAATTCTGCGTTTTTTCTATGCACAATCAAACACTCGTACCATCCTGTAGGATTCAAGACTACATTCCACTCTAATCCCATGTTCTTCTTATTCCCGCGTTTTGGAAATCCTATGAATCAAAGAGGCCCTAGGTTTTTTATAAAAACTAATTGATTTTGAATGAGATGAACTATAGGAATTAAACGAAGGTCTACATCATGCATATATGACTCAGAGCTTACATGCTACAGTGTGGTCTTTATTCATAATTTGGTTGCAAAATCTAACGCGTGCAATGCACGTGTACCTTACTAGTACTTTGAGTATGTGCAAAACACAATGGCACGCTACACAGTGTCTCTCTTACACTTCATGAAGCCACGTGACACATGTGGAGGCGTTGTCGCGACATCCTTGTGTGGATTGATCACAGTGACGTGCTGCTGGTTCCAGAAGAATGTAGTCGTCCTCCGTAAGCCACACTGGCGGTACATGCACGAAGCGAAGATGTGCACGCACACCACGCACACACTCATTCCCTCGCACGCGCACGCGGGTACACGGGCGGACACAATTTTGTACCAAGATCCACCCCATGTGATAATTTGACGCGTGTAAAGTCCTTCACTTCATTGATGGTCAATTAATACAGCGCATGCAAATTGAGTGGACGTGAGGGCGGAAGAAAGACATTACTACTCCACTGCGCGCATGCGAGTAGTTAAATCATGGGTTGCTAGTAGTACTTCCATTGGTCTCCTTCGTATTTTGTGCCAATTTCTGACAGTAACATAATATTTACGCATCTGAGCAGTGTAGTCTACTTGAAATTTATGTTCCACTAAACTCGTCGGGAGCCGTTTCGGGCCTCGAAACCAAAAACCATCAATTAATCTTTACCTTGTTCCCATCACATTCGAAAGTACTAGTGCTACAATTAAGTGCAAGCCTTCTCACACCTAGCAGTACGTACCAAACCTGAACGTGTTCCCACTATGCAGGTTTTAGTACTAGTGCTAGTACTTAGGTTATAAAAAGGGGAACTACCTAACCGAAAATTACTCTACCTTCCTCCTCATAAGTCCTCCTTCGTCCATCCTTGCCATGGCCGGCGTGCAGAGCTCTAGGTCGAGAACTACTCGTAACAAGGGAGCGGCAACCAACGCTGCGAAAAAAAGAGGGCTCGCCGCCACGCAGAGACCTCGAAAGATCTCTCACGGGCAGGCGATGGCTCCCAGGAGCGCCCTAGACGCGGAGGCGAACATGCTGAGCTGGCGGCGCAGGAGTCGTTATCCCTCGACGGCATGCCCGATCAGCTCAATAAGCACCTCAATAAGCAGAAGGAGTTCATCCACGGCTTGGTGGAGCTGCTGAAGGAGAGCCTCGATGACATGCCCGCTGAGCTCAGTGAGCAGGGGGAGTTGACCGCCGGCTTGGTGATGCTGCTAAAGAAGAGCATTGCCTCGGAGAAGAAGGCGACCGGCGAAATCTTGCAACTTCAGGAGGACAAGGCGAAGCTCTGCCACGAGCTCGACCTGCTGAAGGAGGAGAACGCCGGTTGGAAGAAGCTGCATGAGAATAGTAGTTCCTCGATGAAGATGTTGCAGGCTCTCGTCATGAACAGAAGGAGGAGTTGGCGAAGCTCCGCATCGAGCACCCGGCTGCTGTCAAGGTACGTAATGCGGCAGTGGAACAGATGATGAAGGCTCGTGTCGAGAAATCCCGCGTCATGGACACAATGATGAAGATGGCGGAGGAGACGCGCAAGGAGATGGAGGTCGTGGAGGCGATGAAGAAGCAGTTACGACTCCGCGGCCAGACTTGTGTGTGCGTCTTCCTTCTTTTTTGGGGTGATAATCCTCCTTCTTCTTTTGCTCCTGTGTTTCTTATTTTGCTTCGGGTATTTCACCGCACGTGTCACCTTCTCTACGAGGCATGAATAGAACAATGCTAAAAATGAGATGACTAGCAAATTAGATCATTCTTTATCGCCAATAGAACAATGCCTCTTGCTAGTAATATATAATAAGAGTAGAGAGTAGAGGATATGGCACTGGACTGCCGTGTTTCGTGCTCCTCCGTCATACTCCAGTGAGTATACCGCATGCTTCTTTGCTCCTCCTCAGGTCATCGGCATATTTATATGAGCAGTCAAATCACAAGGCCCCGCCTTCCAGCAGTAATGAGCCGTCAAATCACAAAGGCCCTCACCTCTCGTGAAAAGGACCAAGCTAGACTGCCCCGCCCTCTAGCCTTTTAAAAAATGTATACATTTGTACAGTAGTAGTATCGATGGATTGCGCCATGGAGCAAAACTAACAAGATGTAATTAAAGGAAAAAGGTGGTACATATAGAGAGCGCTCGTCGCCAAATTATGCATATACTATATGACACTACCCACTATGAAGGTACTAGTAACATAGACTAGTAACTAGTCTATGCTACTCTCCACTATGACCAGCCAAAGTCGAGGCGCGGATACCAACAAGGGCCTGGTTGTGTCTACACTTGGACAACTCACCTGACTGCATGCGCACCAGGCAGACAAAGCTCATGTCGTGTTGGTGTCGTGTGCGGCCCGCACATTAACCAAAACCTTGCGCCTCCATCTTAGCCTCGTCGTTTTAAACTTCTCAATCTCAAGGCCAAGGAGCAACGTGAAACCTATGATAGAGCCAATCAGATGGTTGAGAACACTACAATTCGTAGCTACAGATGTGTGTGTGAGAGAGGACAAGTGCGTGCGTGCACCTCTTCTCAGAGTACAACCGTATGTAGGTGGCATCGACCTAGGGAGCAGTGATGGTGCGTGCGAGAAGTCCCAAGAGATAGGTGTAATGCGTCTGAAAAAAAGACTAGTCTATAGCTCGCAACGAGGCTATTCCTGTCGAACGCTAAGCGTAAGATATGTATCCGACGGTGCCAGTTTTTGCACGTACACAGCAGTAGAAAAAGAACTAGTACCATGGCATATGCTACACCACGGCCAAGAAAACGTGCCAACGTTACGCCATCCGGGAATAGTGCCGCACTTCGAAACTAGAACCGTCAATAAATTTTGAGCGCGTCTCGTCACATTCCAAATTACTACTACTACCACGCTATATTTAATTGCAAATCTGTTCACACCGATCACAACCTAAACGGTTTTCCACTTAGGAGCGTATTAGTAGTACTCGGTTATAAATACTACTATGCTAAGATGACTGCACATTCCTCCTCAACTCCTCATCCACAAAAAACAATCAAGTCAATCAAGCCATAGCCAGCGTGATTTCTGGGTTGAGAGATTTCCACCAGGGAGAGGTGAGCATGGAAGAGGAAGCACGAGAGATGTCCCGCCTCGCCGCGAAAGTAGCCGACATGTCCAGCCGCGCAGCAGTAGTAGCACAGAGGTCCCACCGCGCCACCGAAGCAGCACGGAGGTCCCGCCGCGCTGTTGATGTAGCAGACTGGTCCGGCCATGCCGCGGAAGCAGCAGAGATGTCCCGCCGCGCCGCCGAAGTAGCAGGGAGGTCCCGCCGCGCCGCGGCGGCCTGGGAAAATTTCTCGTGGGCAGGCGAGGACTCTTACAGGCGCATGCATGCGACAGTCCATAGCCAGATGGATCAGATCTCCGGCTGGGCGAGGATGCAGGACGAGGCTACCGGCGTCATCCGGCAACTAGGGAGGGCAATGCGAAGCTCCGGGGCGAGCGCGACCTGCTGAGGGCAAAGATCGCCGGAAGGGCGAAGCAGGAGGAGGAGACCGCTGCCTTGTTGCAGAGGACGGGCGTCATCATCAAGAAACTTATGGACGAGAATGCCATGCTCCGCATCAAACGCAACAGGCTGGTGGAGGAATCCATGGATGCTACCAAGCAACGTTTTAAGGACATGAAACTGATGAAAGAGATCATCGCCCGCCGCGAGAACTAGTCTCCGCAACCTACAGCGCATAAAGAAAGTAGAGATCAGCGAGCCAGATCGTTGTATGTGTCTTCCTTCTTCTTTTTCCCTTGTGTATTTCGGGCGTAGCCGCATGTGGCTTTTTTATTTATCTTCCTAATTATGTAAGACAATTATTGTCCACTCTCGTCGTCCTTATATATATTCATCAGTCTTGCTATAAGTCGCAGTAGATGCTATATAGGTCGTCGGATCTTACATCAAGATCTGTGCAAAATTTTCTTTACAGATTTTCTTTTTTCTCCCTTAAATCTCAGTCGAGTCAGACATTGCCACGCCATTAAACAGAGGCTCGGGCGCCATTAATGGAGACCTTGGGAGAGAGGTGGACGGCAGATGGAGGTCAAAGGGCTCTGATACATCTCCAACATATCTATAATTTATGAAGTATTCATGCAAGCCTCTGTAGCCACCAAAAACCAATCGGGACCCTGTCCCATCACCCTGCCGGAGGGGGGATCCCTCACCGGTGGCCATCTTCATCATCCCGGCGCTCTCCATGACGAGGAGGGAGTAGTTCACCCTCGGGGCTGAGGGTATGTACCAGTAGCTATGTGTTTGATCTCTCTCTCTCTCTCGTGTTCTTGATTCGGCACGATCTTGATGTTTCATGAGCTTTGCTATTATAGTTGGATCTTATGATGTTTCTCCCCCTCTACTCTTTGAGTTTTCCCTTTGAAATTATCTTATCGGATTGAGTCTTTAAGGATTTGAGAACACTTGATGTATGTCTTGCATGTGCATATCTGTGGTGACAATGGGATATCACGTGATCCACTTGATGTTTGTTTTGGTGATCAACTTGCGAGTTCCGTGAACTTATGCATAGGGGTTGGCACACGTTTTCATCTTGACTCTCCGGTAGAAACTTTGGGGCAATCTTTGAAGTACTTTATGTTGGTTTGAATAGATGAATCTGAGATTGTGTGATGCATATCGTATAATCATACCCACAGATACTTGAGGTGACATTGGAGTATCTAGGTGACATTAGGGTTTTGGTTGATATGTGTCTTAAGGTGTTATTCTAGTACGAACTCTATGATACATCGAACGGAAAGAATAGCTCCGTGTTATTTTACTACGGACTCTTGAATAGATCGATCAGAAAGGATAACTTTGAGGTGGTTTCGTACCCTACAATAATCTCTTCGTTTGTTCTCCACTATTAGTGACTTTGGAGTGACTCTTTGTTGCATGTTGAGGGATAGTTATATGATCCAATTATGTTATTATTGTTGAGAGGACTTGCACTAGTGAAAGTATGAACCCTAGGCCTTGTTTCCTAGCGTTGCAATACCGTTTACGCTCACTTTTACCACTTGCTACCTTGCTGTTTTTATATTTTCAGATTACAAAAACCTATATCTACCATCCATATTGCACTTGTATCACCATCTCTTCGCCGAACTAGTGCACCTATACAATTTACCATTGTATTGGGTGTGTTGGGGACACAAGAGAATCTTTGTTATTTGGTTGCAGGGTTGTTTGAGAGAGACCATCTTCAACCTACACCTCCCACGGATTGATAAACCTTAGGTCATCCACTTGAGGGAAATTTGCTACTGTCCTACAAACCTCTGCACTTGGAGGCCCAACAACGTCTACAAGAAGAAGGTTGCGTAGTAGACATCAGGCTCTCTTCCTGATAAGCACGCACAGGGGTCTGATCGCACGCCTCCCGTACTCAAATAGCTACCCTGCACGGCGCCTCCTAGCTAATAAAAAAAGGGGACGCGTGGCGGCACGTAGATGGTAAATAGAGCGCCCACGGTTTTAATAATACTTGTGTTTCCGATTGTAACGTGACAGCACTTGTTCCAAAATGACTTTGTTGATTGTTAATGTGTGCGCCTTCGCAAATCGGACAGCAAAATTACCACAGCATGTTGGTGCCATGTCATGACACCAAGCCAAGTTTCATGATTTTCATGCGTGTTTCGGATTTACAGGAATTAAAAAAACCAACTTTCTCAATATTTCCAGCCGAGCCATGACGCCCAGATGTTTGAATTTCATTCCCATTTCTGGCATGGGACCCAGAAATTTACCCGAGGACACACATGTGATTTTTCAACCAGCTTTGGTGCACTGGAGCATGTGCTTGTATTTAAAATTTGAATTATGCACACAAAGGTGACACGTTCCCTCTCAGAACCACGAGCCTTCTTGAGAGAAGCTCCGGTTTGCAAGAAACTTATACCAAAACTTGTTCCTATTCTGCAATTTTTTTTACCATAGCATGGTTGTACCATGACATGACACCATTCCAAGTTTCATGATTATCAGGCGTGTTTTGGATTCACAAGAATTTTAAAACCAAGCTTCTCAATGTTCTCGGCCGAACCACGATGCACATATGTTTAAATCTCATTCCCATTTCTTGCATGGGACCTAGAAATTCACCCGAGGACGCACATGTGATTTTCCAGTCAACTTTGGTTCACAGGAGCATGTGCTTGTAGTTCAAATTTTAATTATGCGCATTAAATGACCAGAAACTCAACTAATGTATTAAAAAGGCCAAACGAACCGGAATAATTCCAAAATTTAACATGGCACTCATATAGTTCTATGTTGCCTCTATAAAGAAAATCTGGGGGGAGGCAGCGTATATTGTTTCGCACACAAAGGTATAAAGAAATAAAGAAATTAGCATACCTATTTAATTCTTGGGTTCTTATTATTTATGCCACTAGTTGTGTATCACTACTCAGTTTTGCCATTAGAAGTTACAACTACTCAAAAAATGCCATCGATCCGTGAGATGCCTGCTCAAAAATGCAATTAGATATCTAAAAAATGCCATCGTTAAGTTAGATGTTTGCTCAGAAATGCCATTAGACATTGTTATTTTCACGTCAAACCCGTTGACCATGTTACATGACAAAAATAAGCCGATTCTCACAATGGTAAGTTAATGGTGTCTAGCACAACACACCCCTCAAATAAAACTAAGCACCTTGGAATTCTTTGACAAAACTAAGCACCCTGAAATTCTTTGACAACTAAACTGCTGGCTATATGATGTTGGCCATATATATTGTACGTATATAATGTCAGGAAACGAGTGGTAGTACTATACCAACTAAAAGATGAAATGTACGAAATATAACGAGAAGAAACATAACATAGTTCTGCTGGGGGCTCAACACAACACACCCCTCAAATAAAACTAAGCACACCAGAAATTAAACTAAGCAACTAATCCGGTAGACACTGCATTAGAACCACCATGAGCAACGACACTGCCACCTTACTCGGAGTCCTCGTCCACATCCTCGACTTCGTCCTTGTCCCTCTTCCTCTTGGGCGATACTTCTTTGCTTGAACCGCACACTTGGCTCTTGATCTTCATCCAACCCTTGTAGATATTGAAACAAAGGTAGCCATCCATTGCAGCGTAGTAGATGTGGTCTATATCTAGTACAGTCCACTGCCATGCACGATGAAACGTGTGCGGAGGTTTCTTCAGTTAACCATACGAAGGATGAACCATGGCTCCTGCCAGGGTCAGCATTGAAGGTGATCAAGGGAGGGCACCAGCCCTTCCTTCTGGAGGTCGAAGGGGTCGCCTACAACGAGGCCTATCCGACCCAGGATTTCCTTGTCATTCCTAAAGTCTACAGTAACGAATTTGACTCGGCCGCCCTTGAGGAACTTCTTAAATTCCTCACACTCAACATCGGCATGGCATATGTGGTAGACCAAGCATAAGTCATGCACGCAAACCTGGATCACGGCAGGCTTCTTCTTCTCTGCCTCCTTTAGTTTCTTCTCGCTTCCCAGGACTGTGGTGTACTCAACATCTAGCCCAGCGACCCACTCATCATTTAAGTTTTCGAACATGCGTTTGTTGCGAGCAAGGCATTCTTTCACCGTTGCGGAAGAATGGGTGTAGATGACGTCGAACTCATCGCTGGTGATGGTTCTAACCTTGTACTCACTGCCGATCATGGAGATTTGGGACGCCATGGATTTGGGAGGAGGGTTAGGATTAGTGGAACTGCCGTAATGTGAAAGGACGGGACGACTGGGAGCGGTTTATCGATTGTAAAAATGTCGAGTGGGGGGGGCGCGTGCGAATGGCAAGGTAGTGGCTTGCCTAGTGGATAAATGGATTCATGCACAGTACTATGGGGGCCCAATTAGATGTCATGTCTACTCGACGCCCGATTAAATGGCTTTCGATGTCATGTCAAGCGTCGGGAAAATTACAGGTGATACGAAGCTTTCCATTCTCCCATGATACGGGCTTCCGAGAGCCCTTGGATCTAAGCTCGGATGGTTGCATGGCATGATTCTAGACCTATGGGTGAATATCCTATCCTGGAGGGTTATTCTGCAAATTTTCAGCAACTTAGAATGCGACCGTTCGATCTACCATGACCGTCGCCTCGCTCATGTCATGGTCGCGCCTACCACGACCGTCGCCTCGCTCGCGCGGTCGCGCCCTTGGAGATTTAACACGGTGCGTTAGGCTATCTGATGTTGGCATGTCATACATAGTCATCACTTAGTCACTCATACAACAAGGTTAGCTATAAGGTTGGCTATAAGAGTATTTTTTTGTTTACTTCTCTCTATCTCTTTCTTCGTAGTATTTATTGCATTTGCCAAGGAGTGACCTCTTCCAATGAAATGGTGCTTAGATGAGGTGCTATGGGCATTAAATGGCTTAGCAACTCAAGTCCCCAATGCATAGGTGCTTAGTTTTTTGTTGCTAAGTTTGCTTCATCTAGGTACACGCGCTTATCACTGTTTCTTCCTGGGGTCACCAAACTAGTCTCTCTCTTCTTAATTAACTTGCCACATCAGACTTTATGCCTATGTGGCAGGCTTAGCACCTATAGGATCAAGTACAATAGTGGGCCATAAGCCCGCTTTACATGGCATTTTTGCATATGTGGGGGAAAGAGGCAAGGAAAATGTGGAGGAGTGGGCTCTCAAGCAAGAGCCAGCCTCTACATGGTGGAGCATCGGGAGAGGCACCTGCATGGAGGTGGTCAGGAATCGGGAGACTCAAGCCGGTCGTAGTGCCGCAGTTAAAATGATAATGGCAAGTCAAATCACCGGGCCCCACCTGTCCAGCAGTAACTCACTGTCAAATCACACAGCCCTACGTTTGCAGCAGCCTACTCCCTCATCTTCTCACGTCTCTGTCGAACCGACTAGGCGGAATTGCCCCGCCTACCGTGCGGGAAAAGCCCTGCCCTCGACTTTTAAATAGTACAATATACTAATTTTGTATCCATGGATTGTGCCATGGAGCAAAGCCTCAAGAAAACGGCGGTACACATGTACGGAGTATACAGCACGCCCGTCGCGTTCGCGTCGTACCCCAGACGGTCGGTCGGTCTGGCACGCCACTCTCCGAATGGAACGCACGTCATATTGCGTTTGCAAACACATGTGGGACCGCAATTGAGAACCGACCATAGGCACACTCCCCGGCCCCGCAAGTCGGGTGAGTTAATATAAGTACATACGTTGGTACCTGGACGATCCCTGCAAGACACGGAAGATCAGTTCGTCCATGCATGTGACCAGACTCCAGCAGACACGCCTGGATTGGCTACTGTCTACATATCGTGCAGGCTGTGTTGTACAGGGCTGTAGTTCTGGTGAGAAATCTAAAAAAAGGTTTCTTGTCATCTCGCAAAATTAGGTGTCATGTGCTTCGGATCACTGCGAGGGTTAAACAATGACAACTGAGTTGGGCTAGTCACTGGGGGCACATGCACGAAGACTACTCGGCTGCCATCTAGGTCAAGCCGGCTATGTTAATTAGGACATCTATCGACGAACCCCTTTTCTACGAGTTTATCTTTAATTTGAGCTTTGATCCTCGTCTAGTTTGTCCGTCGGGATTCATCTTGTCTCCTTTGGGCAGTGAGGTTATGATTTCTTGTCATGTGGCATTTTTTCGTGTTATATGTTATAATCCGGTGCTTCATATCAAAATGACGACAACTGTGCCTCCGGGGCACGTGCATGAAGACTTCACGACAATCATTGCCGAGGTCAAGCCGGCTCCGGCCGGTAGACAAGAGAACACTAGTACTCCATTATATAGGCAGGAGCCTCCGCGCTAGCTTGCTAGTGTTTCTCTCTTCACACTGTCTCGTCCTCTCCAGATCTAAACACGACAGCGGTGGCCACACACTCTCTCTCTCTACTCACCGCTGGTCACAGATCCAGCTGGATCCTCTCCGCCAGGGAAGGTGAGAAGGTGCAACGTTCACGCGGTCGTCCTCGGCAACGGCTCTTACCCACTGCCGGCGCATCCCGATCAGCGTGCCTTGCCGTTCTCTCCCAAGCATCGCTGGTGAGGGAGGGCCTCCCACCCCTTCTTCCTCGCTGCCGTAGTGTGGGCAGATCCGGCTTCCCGCCGCCCACCTAGCGACATCCCAGTGACCCTCAGGTATAACTTCCTTCGAAACCGGCCTTGCTCTACTTCCGGAGCTCCTGACATCGCTGCATTTGTATCTTTTACTATTTCTCAGGCCCCCTCGTGTAGATAGGATCGATCGGTTGTTCGAAAACCACCTAATTTTTTACTGTTAAGAGGTAAAACTAGTTCATGCACTCGAATCTAGTAGTACTTGGTTCAAACAAGGAAGAAAGGGGGTGGGGGTGGGGGAAGATTTGTTACCTGAATCTAGGACTTGGTCGAAAGAGGAAATAATGGGGCAAAAAGTAGCAGAGACTGGCTATCCAACTGGTCTCTAGGTCTAATAGGGAAATAAAGGGAACGCAGTACAAACTCAATATAAACCCGATCTATTGGTTGAAAAAGGAAGAAAGTGGGGACTGGGGGACAAGTCAACAGAGTAAGTCCAGCACTAGATTTGCTAGCCTCACACAGTATAAGGTGGCTATATACCGAACAAAAATGGCACCAACCCAGATATCCTCTTCTGATGTTTGTTGCCCCGAGCCGCTCTTATGTAATGCCACTGGTAAAATGTAGCAGCTGCACTGTTAAAAGTAAGGACACATTAAACCAATGTTGTTTTCAATGTAATGCCTCCAGTAATATGAATCAATGGCACTTTTTTTCATGTCCTGCTAAATTTCCCATTAAGATAAGTTGTTTCTTTTCGTTAGAGATGCAACTGTCCTGGTCCGCCTACTCTCCAGGAGCTTCACGACCAACCTTGATGTTGCTCAATTTTATTGCAACTAATGAAGAAGAAGCTCAGTAGGTTTCGTTTTCTGATGGAAATGGAACCGGGGCTGGAGCCCTTTTCTTAAAAAAGAAGAAGAAGAAGAAGCTGCTAGCTCATGGGACATTGCTTCATTTTAGGTGAAATGCACCAAAAGGTCCCATGAATTGAATCATCCATGTTGGTGACTAGTGTCATCCCTTCTACGATGGCGTTGACTGCAGATATGGTTCCCATCACGAGGTACGTTCCTTTTTGGTCTGACCGTTTGCCAAAGATCCTGCATGTTGATCGTGCTCTTGTGCTACTGCTTTGGCACTGCCATGATAAAGCAGTAATGTTATTATTTTGCACCTTAATCTAGTGGCACTATTAATTTGAGGTAATGTTTTGGCACCACTAGTGCCACTATTTTTTTATATATCAAAAGAGGGGGTTCCCTCCGATTTCATTAAAGAAACCCAACCATAGAGAACCATTATCCGACAACATCTCAGTGTAAATGGGCAGTTATGCAACTACTACTAGAACGGACTGAGTACTAGCAGGAGACAAGTTCACCACATAAGCTAGGCAAGTAGGGGGACGCAGCACCAGCTCGACCAAGTTTGGATTACAACCCAAATGCTACCACAGAAACATCAGGGGGAAGATAGGGACTGAAAGAGCCAGCTTCAGCATCCCAGTCTAAGCATCCCCGACCTTCATCCTTGCAATGCACGGTACACCTCGTTTGCCACCTGCTCGACCCTAGTGTCACTGATAAAATGGAGTAATAATACAGTTAAAATAGAGCGAGTGTCCTCTCTATCATTTCATTTCCAATGCAGATAAAGAAAGTGCTTCTCTTTGTTAATTATGTTTCAGCAACTAGTCCCATTGTTAATGTTTAAGTGCTTCTGCAAACTGGGGTGCTTAATTTTAGTTGATCTGCACAAAAATAGAGATTTGAATGTCTCAAGGCCCCTCCTTGTACTACCGCTGTACACTGATGTTCATCACTGGCAGAAGGTGTATCGGGGAGACTTGGGTCGATTTCTAGTATGATGTAATATTTTCTTCTGTTTATTAGTGTATGTTTCATCAACTAGTGCCACTATAATGTAATCACGCCTTTTCATTATCTATGCAAACAGGGTTTTTCAGCTGCATTTTGGTGGAACTGCACAAATGTACGGATGGAACCGGCATATATGCAGAGTGCGAGGTGCCAAGTAAAAATTACCGACACCAGCCCTGCTCCATCTAAGCATTGGCATCCACCACCATCAGTGGGATGTGTGGCGCTCACTGTGGACGGATCTTTCTCGGCAGCAAATCCTCTAACCAAATACTAGTAGCTTAGACTTAAAAAAACTAGTACCTTATATTGGCAGTTTTCTAGGGGTGTACTCTTTTCTGAAAGAAGCACCAATCTATTTTTGTTTATTTGTACATAGTGTCACAACTTTGACCCAAAGGTCCAGAGCTATTTTAGGGTGATTGGCATAGTACTCGGAGACTGATTGTAAGCATGATTTTTATTAGTTGTCACACTGATTGTAAGCATGAGCAGATGGAAGATTAGGTTAGTGCGAAGCTTACCTTAAACCCTACCGACGCCGTTGAAACGCGGCGAGCGTCGAGGGAACCGTGGAGAACGGCGGGGAAGCGACGTCGCGCCATCCGGCCTCCTCTTGTGGTGGGAGAACGAATACTCCTGTGGCTCCGGCTGGCTCTGCACCCTCACGGACGGCACACCGTACTCGATCGATTCGTTATCCTCTGGGTGCTCGACCTTCGACCTGTACGCCCACCACCTCCGCCTGACTTTCGCCTCGGGCGAATCTGTCTGCTCCATCGCCCAGAGGAGATACTCGATAAACTCAAAGGACTGCGGTGTGACTGCCGCCGAGGAGTACATCGCCGCCCTCATCGCCGTCGTCTCGCTCTTTCGCATACATTGCCACATGGCCCTCACCGTCCTCGAAATCTCCCACTCATTGTCAAACCAAGTAAGGATCTCCTTCAACCTGGCTAACTTTGCCTGGTCGCCACCGGCGATCTGCCTGATTCGCTGCTGCATCCCCTCCATAGATGTCCTTCTGAGTGGTCCGGTGCTAGCTTTGGAAGATGGGAGGAGAGACGATGGTCTTGCAATAGAGAAGAGGGAGAGGCGAGACGGTGGTTTTGGAATGGAGATGATGGAGAGGAGAGGGGGTGGTTTTGAAATGGAGAAGAGGGAGAGGCGAGACGGTGGTTTTGGAATGGAGATGATGGAGAGGAGAGGTTCCCCTGCCTTTTGGTCGCTGACAGGTGGGCCCAGCGCTTGGTGGGACCCATGTGTCAGTGTCTCAATGGCAGGATGGGCTACGTCAGGAGATCCTCGTCCGAGGGGAGAGGAGGTGGATTTGCAATGGAGAAGAGGGAGAGGCGAGACGGTGGTTTTGGAATGGAGATGATGGAGAGGAGAGGAGGTGGTTTTGCAATGGAGAAGAGGGAGAGGAGCGTGCGGTGGGGATTTAGGATTGGACGAGAGGGCCGGCGTGCTGTGACTGGATCAGAATCAAAATCAATTTACCCTTCAATTAAGAAAGCGACCCCACATTAACTAGTCTCCCTTTTATTCTGGGTCATAATTGACCATGATTTTCGCAAATAAAATACATGTTATACGTTGCAAAAATAATATAATTTGAAAGTACATTCAGATACGAACCAAACGATACAATTTTTGGTGACATGCATTCACATTTTGCTTGTCAAATACAGTACATGGTCAAACTTTGACCCAAAATACGCAAAACAAAAAAAATACTTCCAAGACCAGCGCCGCTCTTCTGCTCTTCTCCTCTTACACCGCCGCCACTCCCCTCCTGTTCCAATCTAAATCCAGCGCCGCTCCTCTCCTCTTCCATTTCAAAACCACCGCCCCTCCTCTCCTGTCCCAATCCAAAACCAGCGTCGCTCCTCTCTCGTTCTAAACCAAAACCAGCGCTGCTCCTCTCCTCTTCCATTAAAAAACCACCGCCGGCGAGTGAAGGTGCTGTGGAGAAGTAGATCGATGGAGGAGTACAACCGATACGTGAGGATCACAAACGATGACCCTGTGAAGCTAGCTAGGATGTTGGAGATACAGTCTTGGTTTGACAACAAGGACCAACTAGCGGCGACGGCGACATCCATGGCCAAATATCTGCAACAGAGCGAAAAGGTGGCGATACTCCCAGAGGGAGTCGTGCGGGAGTACATAGAGCTGTTCCTCTGGGCCATGGAGCAAACAGATTCACAGAATCCGACCGTGAGGGAGCGGTGGTGGGAGTATCGATCCCAGATGGAGCATCCACCAGAGATTGAAGGATCGCGCATCTACAGGGTGCCGTTTGTGAGGGTGTCGTGCCAGAGCGACCGGTGGAGTCTTCGTCGACCAAACCCAACTGCAAGAGGAGAAAAACAGTTGGCCCGACGACACTTCCCCGCCATCCTCTCCCTCGCCGTTCACATAGTCTCACGGGGTGGCCGTCTGCTGCCGAGGAATAGGAGGGATTGCCCCCCCCCCCCAGACCAATAGTCGGGCAGGTTGTGAATTGTCAGGAGGAGCATAGGGTTGATAGTATTTTCAGGTTGTGAATTGTGAATTGTGTTGTGTATTTTGAGAGTACTTTCAGATATGAATGTCTTTTGAATTTCAGATTTGTAGTATTGAGCATATGAAGTATTTTATGAATTCTAGAGATCTATTTTTAGCACTTAAAAAAATGTAGTTTCATAGGAGTATAAAAGTGCAGACAATGTGATTCTCAGAGAAGAAAATGCAAGTTTCAGTTTCAGATAAGAAACTCCAAGTTCAGTTTCAGATAAGAAACTGCAACTTTCAGAGGCAGAGCATTTATATTAACACGGCCTTTTCAAACAGTGTTAACATCATGCTGGAAGTTTTATTCATGGTCAAAACTAGAACCACCAGCCAGTTAACATCATGCTGATCAACATTCATGCATAGCACATCTTCATATGATGCACAGTCAAAAAGATATGCTATTTTCAAGATGCCCACACAATGTCGAGTGTGCGAAAAACAGAGAAAACGAGGGATGAAGTTTTGGCAAGTGTTGGACGTGGTGTGCGTAGATGACAATTGGGACCCACATGTCAATAAAGGCAGAGGCAAAAAATTTGGAGATATTTTCTCTGCACAGGTGGAATCGAACTCGGGCGGAACAGCTGTCGGGTAGTGTCACTCGGCCACTAGGCTAGTTCAGTTGTTTCGTTACTAATAAGGCACTTCCTCAGGTGGTCGGATATCCTCCTGCGCCTTTGTGCGCTCGCCGCGATGCCGCTGTCTGCCGTTGTGAACATGCAGAACAAACAAGAGGAATCTGGAGAGGACTGTACGTGGAGAGGCGGACAGTCGGGTCCACCAGGTCTATGGCCATACGCAAGCAAGTGCCTCATCGAAAAAATACTTCCTCCTAATGCTATACTGACGTTGGGGCCCACGGGTTTGTCAACATAGTTACATTTTTAGGTGCTTCAACGTAGTTACTATAGGAGATAAATTCACAACGAAGCCGGGGAGCTGGCAGGTATCATTTATTATCACTAGCAAGTATCAGCTGCTGCCCCGTCTAGGCTTTCTTTTTTAACATGCGCTGCCCACGACCTCGGATGGGAGGTCCATAGGCCTGTTTGTATTTTCTTGAGGGCCGTCATGTATCGACCGGCCTATGGACCTCCCATCCGAGGTTTTATTTTTCCCGAAACATCGGCAGCCCAATTTATGTATTTTTTTGAAGAAAACACAGAGGTCTGTTCTATTTTTCTATATAAGAATAGGAACGCCTGGTCCAACTTATGTTTCCCTTCTAACTATATTATATATATTTAAATAATTTTATATGTTATTATGTATTATTGTTATTGTCATCATATATTTAACAAATACTTACATATGTAAGAAAACAATATCCCACATCTTATTAACTTATGAAATAATTTCTTAACAATAAAATCCTGGATTTTTTTGGCAACGAAAATCCTGGTGATTGTGTACAAAAGCTTGGTAAGATTTAAGGACCAATGTAATAATAAATCACTTATTATTTAAATATATAAATATATATATATAACAAAATGCTCAGCCCATGTTTATTTTTTGATAACATTGCTGCGCCCACCCCAACATTATAATTAGAATAAGCCCAACAAAATCGTGTATTTCGAGAAAGTGCAAATGGCCTGTAATTTTTTAGGAAAAACATAAATGGGCCGCATGGACGCTACATTATTTGTTCACCCAGCCCAGCCCAGCCTCGCCGTCGTCCACCACCTTGGATGTGCTCGGCGCGGAGTGGTCAATGAACGACACCATCGAAAGTAGACTGTGCATGGAGAGGCTGACAGCTAGGTCCACGGCCGCACGCAAGGAAATGCCTCCTTATTACGTGCAAAATAATGATTCCTCCACCTGACAGCTGGGACCCACCGGAAGGGCCTCTGTATTTCGTGAATTCCCACCGCTGACAGGTTGGACCCACCAGCTATATTTTCGCACGCAAGGAAGTGCCTCCTTATTACGCACAAAAAAACGAATACCCCCTGCTAGCTGGGACCCACAATAGTGGGAGGCTGACTTGTGGGCCAACTAAGTTGACGGGGACGGAGGGCTTTGTCAACTTAGTCAATATGAATGATTCTAGCTCCAGTGACCGTACGATGTCCATCCAACGGCCGTAGTGCTTCTTCAACCTATGGTCTTCTTGCTCCAGCCGCCCAAAGCAGCGCCAGTCGTGCCTCGTGCTCCTGCCTCCCGTGGCCGGCTGCGATGCCACGGAGGCCTCACCGCCCCCTACTACTCCCACCGCTGGCCAGGCCATCCCTCTACTCACCCACACCCCCTGTTATTCTGCGGCGACGGCAGCCTCACACCACAGCAAACTAGTGAACCCTCATACTCCTCTACTCGTGGGCATCCACTGCCGCGTCTTCCCCGGCTCCATGTCGTCCCCTTCCTAGGACTCTCCGTCGTCCACCGCCCTGGTGCTCTCTGCGCAGCGTGGTCAACGTGGTCAAGGAACGGCTTCCATCGGACGTGGACTGTACGTGGAGAGGCTGACAGCTGGGTCCACGGCCGCAGCAAGGAAGTGCCTCCTTATTACGCGGAAAATAATGATTCCTCCACCTGACAGCAGGGACCACTACTAGAAAAAAGGCTTTTTGCTATTAATGGCGCACTATAGGTGCGCCATTACTAGCACGCCATTAGTAACTGTTAGTAATGGCGCACATTTGGTGCGCCATTACTATCTGACTTAGTAATGACGCACCACATAGAAGTGCGCCATTACTAACAATTTTTTTCAAAAAAAATTCAGAAATTTTTTTTCAAAATTTTTTCCAGATTTTTTTTCGTTTTTTTTCTTAATCTCGGGTCAATATGCTTAATCTCAAGTCAAATCGCACTCCGTGGTCAAACTTTTCGGAAGGTCACCCATCCTCACACTACTCCAGCCCCAGCACGCTTAACTTCTCAGTTCTATCCAACCCTAGCACCAGCTCACTTAACAGGCACTTGTTGATATATCTATCATATCAATCCTATTAAACCTTGTTAATGTCTAGGACTTTGTTCATGTTCATGAGTGTGATGAAATTTTGAAAAAATATTTCAAACTTCCCGGTCATATTACGTATCATATTTTGAACATTTTTTCCAAAAAAAATCAAAACCAATTTTTTTCTATTACTAGTGGCGCACCTAGCAAATGGTGCGCCATTCTAAGTTTGAATTTTTTCCATTCCCCCCCCTCTAGATCTTAAAAGCTCCGTATCTTTTATTCTGTTAGGTTTTTGGGGATTCTAAAAATCTTCAACGGGGTTCCCCCGATTGAATTCGGATGTAACTTTTCGAGTAGATGATTTTTCATATAAATTTTTTTTAATCCGAGTTCGTATGCAAAAGTTATGCCCGTTTTACTAAATTCCAGAGAGATTTTGCAAATAAAATCAAAATTCATATTTGTAAATTTTCACAACAACTAGACCACATATCACATGGGAAACTTATTTTCTTTTATTTTTTTTGACATTTCCATCATTTTCTTTTATTTTTTTAAAATTGAAAAGGCGGTCCACGGGCAGGGGGGGGGTGCATTTAGTAATGGCGCACCTTCACAAAGTGCGCCATTACTATGTGTATGACTTGGTCAAACCTTGGTCAAAGTTAGTAATGGCGCACTTTGTATAGGTACGCCATTACTAAGTTTGACATAGTAATGGCGCACCTATGCGAAGTGCGCCATTACTAAGTTTGACCAAGGTTTGACCCAGTCATACACATAGTTATGGCGCACTTTGTAAAGGTGCGCCATTACTATGTCAACTTAGTAATGGCGCACCTATATAAAGTGCGCCATTACTATGTGTATGACTGGGTCAAACCTTGGTCAAATTTAGTAATGGCGCACTTTTCACCTGGTGCGCCATTACTGTTTTGGTTACTAATGGCGCACCTACACATGGTGTGCCATTACTATTTAGTAATGGTGCACCACATGTATAGTGCGCCATTAGTGTCCATATTGGCTATAGCTGTTTTTCTAGTAGTGGACCCACCGGACGGGCAACCGTATTTCGTGAAAAAAACGTTCCCCCCTGACTGCTGGGACCTACCAGCGACATCTTCGCACGCAAGGAAGTGCGTCCGGGCAAAAAAAATGATTCGCCCCCCTGACTGCTGGGACCCACCAGCTACATCTTCGCACGCAAGGAAGTGCCTGACAGTCGGGACCCACCTGGTCGAAGCGTATGTAGCGTTATCATTCTGGTCACGAACGTGTACGTACATACTGGTCGATGTAGAGGCGCGCACGTGTCGTAGTAGAGGCGCGCACGTAGCATGTACACGTACGTACAGCGGCCAGGGTGCAAGAAAGTAAATACGACCACGTACGTACATACGGGCGGGGTCTCAAACGCCTACTCGCGCGTACGTACGGCCAGGGCTCGTGTTCATGGCTGGGTCGGAACGGAGAAACTGCGTCGTCGTCATGTTCATGGGGAGGCAACGGAATGCGTCATGTTCATCGGGAGGCAACAGAACGCGTGGGAGCCAACCCGGCTTGGACGGAACAGCCAATGGAAACGAGGCCTGGCATACCGCAGAACGGAGGAAACGGCCTTGTGTTCGACCGGCCACGTTCGAAACAGGATCCTGTTCATCGGGAGGGGTCTGGTGTACCGCAAAACGGAGGAAACGGACCTCCTACGGTCGAAACGGGGGTCCTGTTGATCGGGAGGGGTGTGGCGTACCGCAAAACGAAGGAAACGGACTTGTGTTGGAGCGCTACGGTCGAAACGGGGGTCCTGTTCATCGGGAGGGGTGTGGTGTACCGCAAAACGGGACTCAACGGGATACTGTTCATCTCCATCGTCGACCCCCTCCAGCCTCCACGGGCTACTGTTCATCCACCGTCGACCTCCTCCAGCCTCCACCTGCGACTGTTCATCCATGGGCTCCTGTTCATCCAGCCTCCACCGCGCGCTACTCCACCGGCTACTATTCAACCAGCCCTCTCCACGGGCTCCTGTTCAACCACCCCTCCATGGGCTACTGTTCATCCAGCCCTCCACCGTCTACTGTTCATCCAGCCCTCCACGGGGTGGTCCTGTTCATCCTACCCTCCACGGGGTCTTGTTCATCCATCTCCAACCGGCTCGATCAATCAGGGTCCTGTTCATCCAGAGGCAACACCACGGGGTCCTGTTCATCCCCCCCCCACCGGGAACTGTTCATCCAAACCCCCCCAGCAACGCTCACTTTTCATCCAGAGGCAGCATCGATCGGCTTCAGTTAGCAGCAGTAGCGAAGGAATCGCTCGATCAGGTTCCGTTAACAGCCATCGATCGATCGCTCGGGTTCAGTAACGCATAGCCTGCAGTGCAATCGCTCGGGTTCAGTTAGAGCCCAACGCCTCGCTCGGGTTCAGTTAGAGCCCAACGCCTCGCACCCACGCGCGTGCGTGTATGAGAGAAACGCGCATCGCTCGGCCCCGACCACCCACCGTAACCGGGAACACCCCAATATTTTCCTCGCCCTCGCTTCTACCACGGTTTTTTCCGTCATGGACGGCCCAAAGAATGTCATGCAGCTGCGTCTCCGGCCCGCCCAGGACGAAAAGCTCATTTTCTTTCATGATTTTTTCATAGAAGTAGGACCCCACCACATCTATGATGATACCGTGTTTTGCCACAATTATTGTCATAGAAGTGTCATAAGTATGACAGAGAAAATTTTCGTTCGGCCCAAAATGTCACGGATGTGTCTTTTTTTTGTAGTGATAGGATCCCGCATACTTCAGAGTATAATGGCCACATTCATTCGCCCCTTGAAGTGGAACCTTCACAAACGTTGGTTTCTTTGCAAAAACCTCCCATTTGGGTTGCTTGCTTGCATTGTATTGAGCATCACCATACACAGCCTTCATTACTTGGACCAACCTGGAGATCTGTAAAAAAAGAGAAGAAACCACACATTTTCAGGTCTCAGAAAAGCAGAAACAAAGATGCGGAAAAATTAATCCAGTACAGATAATAAATGTCACTCACAATCTTCTCGCAGTCTTTATGATAGGTGTTCTTTGAAGGACGATGGTTCTTCAGATAAGGTAAAGAGTTAAGGATGTCAACGCTACTTCGGTACCGATTCATGACATATAAGGAAAAGTGGTTCACTTTCTTATCCTTTGGTAAAACCGTAGGCTTGAATAGAGGCATCATGATCTAAAAAATGACCAAAAAAGAGATGTTAAATATTCAAAGTAAAAACCATCATGACAACAAACAAATAAAACCAAAAATCAGCTAGTAGATCTCACAAGGTCAGCACTGAGCAAGTCTTCCTTTTCTTTAACATAGCTCTTGAAATCTCTCGCTGCACTCTCCACATTAAACACTTTATTTTCATCACCGTAAAACGTACAGTCAAGCACAACCTGCAAAAAAGCCAAAAAAGAAATAAACAGGGGAAAAGGATCAACAAACAAAGTATTATTAAAACTCGTAAAACAATAGGCAGTCTTGTTTAACAGAAACAAAGGATTTGATTGATTACCGTGATGAAATATGGACTCAGCAATACCCTTTTTCCATACGCAAAATCAGCATTTCTCTCGGGATCTTTCTTCCAATCATCAATGAGGAAGTCCATTACATCACCCTCCATCATTTGCCCAGGTGCAAAAACTTCCCAGATGCGTTTCCTAGTGGAGCTAGTTACACTATCATCAGACTGAGGTATCATTGAGAATGTATTCCTGCAGCACACACAAGAACAAAAAGCAGGGGAAGCAAGAAAGGCATTTATAGTAGTTCAAGTTGTACAAAAAGGAACAGTTCAGGTCATATTTATTCTAGCAGTTACAAACAACAGAAGAAAAGAAGAGGAAACATAATGAGAGATACTCACTCAGCATACTTCTCACATGCTTCATCACTAAGCAACAGATTATACAACTTGCAAGCCTTGTCCAGGTGAGGGAATTTATGAGGGTGAAGTTGCTGCACAGGGGAGCAAAACTTTATAGGAGCTCTGGGCGCACGCTTCGTGCTTACAACATTGCCAGAATCCAAAGCAGGATCCTTCCTAGCACCACCAGCTCTACGAGCCACAATTCCAGCAAGTGGAGATAAACCTTTGGCAGCAGCGCTCCTGGTGACTCTTCCCATGCCAGCAATCTTGTCAAACGCACCATCATCGCTGTCTATCAATTCCACAATGGGATTCTTGGGTGTAGTGGGGCTCTCTGCACAAGCAGCTGTAGAACCTTTCAGAGCTCCCAATCGCCCCTTCATAACACCAGATCTTGTCTTTTCAGGAGAACGCCCCTGGCTAAGATCAATAGCTACGCGCTCGAGCTACGAGAACTAGCTGCCAAAGATCCTGTAGTCGTGCTCACCAAGATCCAGCCACTCACTTGCAAAAACAAAAAAGAAAAGAAAAGACCGCATCAAGGGTAAGTTCAAATACATAATTCATGACAGTACTAATCAAGAAGTACAAGCTGCAAAAAATTATAAAAGGCCATGCATACGTACAGGGTTCGATGCCAAACAAACCCTGGAAGTCAACATCAAACACATCGCTAGTTTTGCAGGTATACAGCAAAGTCTTCCTAATGTCAAGAATGTCTTCGTGGTTGTAATCCAACATTTCAATCACACCATCCTCCCGGCAATGATAATTCTTGCAGTTTTGTAGCATAAAGAAGCCACAATCATGCATGTTAACAAAAGAAAATACAAAAGGGTACATCACAAATCCGAAAAAACAGGAACACCATCCCCCCAGCAACAAAAACAACTAACAAAAATCATTAAAAACGGATACTCACGTGTTTTCCTGCTGCGGCACCCACACAAACTCGCAAGAGAAACCATCATTATGCACCGGCGAGAACGGTTTGGCCTTGTCTACGCTGGACTCCCTCCAAAGCTTCTTTATGTTATTTGTCATATTCCTTAAGAATCTAACTGCATCACCCCAGGTTTCATCATGGAGTGAATCAAGACACTCGAAACGACGGAACCTCAAATTCAGAACAATCAAGCACCAATGCCTAGATTCTTCGCTAAGCTTCATGGTAGCCGCAAATGACGGTGGATCAAAAGTAGGGAAAAAAGCTGACAAAAAAATCGTAGAGGAAAAATGAATTCAACAAATCATAATGAAACAAAAAATTCAGCCTCCAAACAATTAAATAAAAGAGGGAAATTGAAATTCAGAAGTACAAACAAAAATCAGATAATCATAAGTTCTAATTTAGTAAGCAACCCACTACAAAAAATAAATGCTACTCAAGTTTATATCCACCGCCCAAACTTGCAACAAACATATCAGTTCAATTTCCTTGCAACAATAAGTGCGGCTTTAAAAAAAGAAGCACACATCATTCATAAGTACAGGGGTAAAAGCAGGCTACCCAAGTTCATTCCCCCACCTCCCAAACTTGCAAAAAAACATGACAGTTCTAGTTCATGAGTACAAAAAGTTCAAGTTCACCTACTTGGTCAAAACCATCAGCCCCTGATCTCGTGAACCAATTTAGCACATTGGAATCAATATTTCCATCACTGATCTTGGTCTGTTGTACAAAAAGAACAACAACAGTTAGAAAATTGCAAAAATAACTTATCATCCTATCTACAAAGCAAAATACTGACCGTCACCCATCTGGGAACTATCAACTTGTCAGTGTCTTGGTACTTCTACGTAGAGAATATAAAACAACGTCAGCACTGTCTGAGTTGAGCATGCCAGTCGGGACAAACGCTTTAGCAATAGAACCAACACTGGCATCACATTCTTTATTTTGAAACATCGGCTTGTCACTGAGAAAACACAAAAGATTACATGAATTAAAACTACTGTAATAACAACAATAGTCATATGAGAGAAAGAAAAAGAGACGAAAATGATACGGGCAAAATCCCAAACTAACCGTTTTGAACGGTTCGTGCGCAACCTCGTCACAGCGAAATAAAACAAATCAACCTTAACAACATTAGCACCTTCTGCTTGCAAAAAAAGAAGAAAAATAATAAGTTCAAGCACTACAAGTGAACATGTCCAAAATGCCATAAATGAGAAGTACGCCTCATTTACAAGTCCTTACCTGCACTATCAGCGTTTGACGACGGGAGTTCCTGTGATGACACCAATATGCCTCTAGTTTCAGGGTTTGACGATGGGATATCTTGTGAGGACACCAATATCGCTGTGCTTTCAGGGTCTGAAGAAAGAAAATCCTGGGGCGACACGAGCGCCTCCTGCGTCAAGGGGCCAGAAGAAATCAACAGAAGTAAATCATCATCCTCGGATGGCACCTCCTCCACACTAGACGCATCTTCCAATGCATCACCATAATCAAGACCTCCAGGCGGGAAATTCTCTAGCGGGAAATCTTCACAATCAGAAACATTTTCATTCCCAGCAATACCAACACCAGACGATTTGGCATCAAGTATGCTCACAGCACCAACATCCTCGTCAGCAACTTTGGTACCAACATCGCGCCCACTACTCAATGGAACACCATGAGCATCATCTCCACCACTAACGACAGCCTCACGCTCAACATCAGTCATCTGAAGAAATAAAAATTCAGAAAAAGTGAATAATATGAGCAAAACTAACAATCAAAAATAAGCTAGCAAGAGGTGCATAGAAAAACAAACCTTAGCAGCATTCACAGCAACATCATCGATCTTGTTGCTACTAACATTCAAAGGAACATCACCAACGGTCGAACAAGGCTCATCGCCAACAATAGGACCCTGATTCATATGTAATGAAGCAAAAAAAAACAATGATATTATTAGCAACAATAAACACAAGGAATTAAACCACAGTAACAAAAAGGTAGGTATCACCTGCAAACTCTTAACGGTATGGGATAGAAAAATGAACAAGGAAGGCACATTGGTGCGCATGAAAAATCAAGAAATATGTATAAACACAATAAAAATAAAAATAACCATGCACTTATCAGTAGATGGATCATTAACTCCACGGTCAACAGCAGCCTCAACATTATGACTGGTCTCCTACATGAAAAGAAAAAATAATAAAAAGATGAAGATGAGGAAGTTCAACTACAATAGTAACAGCAGAACAACATAGTAAAAACATACAAACACCGAGGACTGACTCACATCAACAACAGGGCGCTCCAAGCCAACATCATTTGTATGGTGATCAGAAACATTAGCCTCAGTACCATCATCAGCCCTACTGTCGGTGGCAGCAGCCTCATCCTACTCAATCTGCATGAAAGAAAAATTAATAAACAGATGAAGATGAGGATGTTCAACTACAGTACTGACAGCAAAACAACATAGTAAAAATTGCAAACACCGAGGACTGACTCACATCAACAACAGGGCGCTCCAAGCCAACATCATTCGTATAGTGATCAGAAACATTAGCCTCGGTACCATCACCAGCCCTGCTGTCGGTGGCAGCAGCCTCATCCTGCTCAATCTACCTGATAACAACATTTGCACTTTCTTCATATGGCTTGCGGCGAGAGTCTTGCATAGTTTTGAAACGCTTCATGTTGTTCAACAGAGGAACCGAGCTCTGAACTAGATCAGCGGCACCGTCATGCATATCACCAATTAAAATTCTCTCCATCTCAATATAGTCCGCTGCTTCCTCAGCGTTAAATTGATGACCTTTAGGAAGGATACCATTGATACATCATAGACGCTCAACTGTCGTTGGGACCTTTTGCAGCTCAGAACACACATTTATAAAAATATGCTCAGCCGCGCTCCAACGCAGAAACAACAACATCAATACCAAAACCCTGCCTCTGTGAAGTACTAACATTACTAGGGCCAGGGGAACATAACAAGCACCACGGCCTCAACTCATCGTGCAGAGATGAAAACTTGGGAACCTGAGACGGCGACATCTCCAGGACTGGCCGTTTATACACTCGGAAAAAAACAACCTCCTCTTGAGTTTTCCACTACAAACAAGGGGGGGAATTTAACTAATCAATGCAACACACAGGGAAAAATAAAACATGATATTAACAGATTTAAATCAACAGCACTATCAATCTTTAACTTTCAGTGCCAATTTGTTAGTATTTACCAACAGGCCAGTTGAACAAAGATAGTCAGTTCAACCACACATGAAACAACAGTACTAAACAGGTAACTCTGCGGGACACATGTTCACTCTAGCAAAAATAGCTATACCTAAATAAAAAAAGGTCTGCAAGACACGAAACAAATAAAACTCACCGGAAGCTTCCCAAACACCCAAGTCTTTGGATCTGTGTTGCCTTTTTTATCAAATCTGCATCAACCAGATCGGAAAGCTTGACAGGATCCATGAAACATATGCGGGGGACTCGCATGTCAGGCTCCGCAGTCTTGCCACGGATAAGGCAGTCAAGGTACATTAGTATAGGCCCTATAGCACAGCCTGTGATTGCCTTCCCCATGGTAACACCATCTTGGTACTTGACAACAGCCCTTCTAAGCTCATCAACCATCGACTGACAATAATCCATATTAGCCATGTCCTCAATGACGAGACCCTCAAACATTGCTGCCTCTCTGGAAACACGCGGGGCGGCACCAGGTAAAACAACCTTCATAAACAATATAATGAAGAACACTTTCAGAGCAAGGTCATCTTTGCTAGGATCCTTGACGAGCACCTTGAGCCTATTCCTCAAATCCTTTGTCTTGATATCTTTGTTCCTGCTAATATCAAGCTCCGATCTTAACTTCATCAGAGCATCGTCATATCCGTCCTCTGACGGCCTTGGTGCAGAACGACCACCACGAGGGAACCCAAATAATTGTTGTATACCATCACTAGTGATGCTAAGCTTCTTATTAGCCTCACCCATGTCAAGAGTCATCGTATCAGGATCTATCCTCAGGTACAAAGCTCCCATCAGAGGGTGGGAAATGTTAGACTTCACCCTCCACTTGAAGATAGAACCAAAACCAGTTGCATGAACCCTAGCCACATGCCGACTCTCAAGCAATTTAGCACAAGCTTCAACCTCTCCCAACGAACATCGCACAGTTAAGTTCAATCATTGTTGGTCACCTTCATCCAAAGAAACTTTTCCGGCATTGCCTCCCACCGGCTTGACCGGACTCATAACGCTAACAGGCTGTAAATGAAAATAAAGAAGCCACAGCTTAAATAAATGAATATAGAAAACAAAACAAGCATATGAAGGCAAGTAGAAAAAAGAAAAGATTGCACAAGTTCAACTCTTAAAACAACATCAGTACCACCCTCAATTGATGCAAACCATGACCAGCCTCGCCTGGCCAGCATACCAGCCCAAACACAATTAAATCATTGCAAGTACAACTAGTTAGTCACATACAGTACAAAACACATACCACTGCAAATTCATATTCAGAATCAACTTCTTCAGATACAGCATCTTCAGCTTTGACACGAGCATGCTTCATCACACCTTTGTTCACCTTCGCAGGAGGAACTTTACGCTTCTTATTTTCTTTCAACAAAGAGCGCTCTGGAAGAGGAGACGAAGAAGGCTTCTTATTTGTCAAAACTCGTGGACTCCGACGAACAGGGGAGCCACCAAGTGTGCTTGGACCAATCTTCACAGCAACACTATCCCCATCAGCTTTGCTATTACCAGGTTGGGAACCAGCTTTCACACGTGGGCTACACCTCTGTGTGCCATCAGCATTTCGATCTGACATCTTCCTCTTCAAAACAGCTTTCTTCTCCTTAACTGCATCACGAGTAAACACTTGTGTCAAACGAGTTTGCATCAGGTTTGTCTTCACAGGCATGTCACTTCCATGAGATCCACCATCAATAGTTGGAAAGGCCGCGTCACCACCTTCATCACCTACACCTTCACGAGCTTGAGCAACATCCCCATCACTTCGTTGCACACAGGCAGCCTTTTGACGCCGTTCCAACTCCTTTCTCCTCTAGAAATCACACTTCTTCTTTCTTATCCTTTCATCCTCGAGCTGTAACTGCATAGGAACATCCTCAGCCTGAGTAAGAGGCTCAGTGCCATCAACACTCTATGACTGAGTAACAGACAACTGCAAGCTGCCATCACCATCATCAATGTTAAGAGAATACATTCCATCATTAATATCTTTGACAACATCAGAAATGTCCTCAGGAGCACCATAGCTGTCATTAACTGCATAAACCAATAACATAAGCATGCACATATAAAATTAAAACACAATTAACATTGCAGAGATAAGATAAATAAAGCACATAGCATCAGACACAAAGAAAAGGAACAACTGATGTAGCTAAGCATATTTATGTATTCAAGGCTGGTAAAAAAGAGCAAGTATAAGGGAAACACCAGCAACATTCACAAGTTCTTCTAGAGGATTTGGTGTCTCAAAAATAACATTCACAAGATCTTGAAAGTGTTCTGATTTGTCAAAATCAGGATGCACCGGCACTCCAACATCTGCAACAACATCATAATTAGCAAAAAAGTACACGAACAAACAATCAGTTCAACTATATGAACACTACAAGTGCACCCAATAAAACAATATCAACCCACCACTGGCACAACAAACTTCAGAATGACAACTCTTTCAACATCATAATAGTTCTTCACTGACTACTACAACCTATTCAAATGCCAGGACAGCAGTTCAAACTACAGATGGTGATCAGTACTACAACCTGTCTGCAGGTCACATCAACCGCCAAAACTATACACACCACACATTCCAGGGCAAAATTAACAACTATCAAAATACATACAACTTATAAAGTCGATACGACAACACCTATACAACCTAAAAACCAGATCTGTTAAAACATCATCCAAATTACAGGGAAAATCACCTGCATTCAACTTGTCCAGACTGGATGATGTACCCATTGAGATCTACAGACCTAAAATCTGCCAAACCAGATCTGCAAGACACATGAACAAAAATTAGGGATCTGACCTATTTCAGAAACGAAGCACGCCATACAAAGCAAAACTCTTACCAGCAAACACAAAATCCGCCACGGAATCCAGTATCACTGTCGCCAACCGCTCATTCAAGAGCAAAGGAACCCTAGTGAATCCAGCCTGAGACAGCAAGAGAGCAATAGCTTAGAAATAGAGGGAAAATTGTACATAAGAGGATGCAAGGGAAGTCGATGGCAGAGCAAAAGGAGCAAACAGAGCACCCAGACCTCCACCCCTAAGGTTCAACCCGCCGGCCGATGCTCCCGCGGCGAAACAGGAGAAGCAACTTCTCTGCGAGAAGAGAAGAAGAGGGGAACGAAGAAGGAATCGATTTGGGAAGGGGGCCGAGCGGAACGGGGGAGAGGGGAGGTTAAAAGGTGAGTGGGAGAAAACCGACGGCTAAAGCCCACAAACGTGGCAAAGCCCACTATCTCTAGGCAGTTACCAAAGATAATAGCAAAAATTAAACACAATAAAGAAATTAATATAGAGGGAGAAAACAAACGGCTAAAGTACAAATAATAACTCACACAGTACAATAAAAATTACCAAAAAAGTACAAATGAAATAATAATTCATAACGGTGCTGGTTTTTCCCCTAAAAAAGATAAGATAATGGGGGCAAGTCATGTTACGGACTCGCCTCCGCATGCCCCTCGGTGCGGTGCGGTGCGGGGGCAAGTCATGTTACGGACTCGCCTCCGCATGCGACGCCGCGGCACGCCGCGTCGTCGCCTGCTACGGCTCGTTCCTGGCTCGGCCTCGCCGGGATGGGGTGGGGGGTCCCAACCCCCCTCCCCCCCGGCTCGGCCTCGCGCTAACATAGCAGTGCGCTAGTTTGACAGGCGCAGTGCGGTTATTCTGTTCCCCCCACACGCACCCACACACCCCTAAGATAGATAATGGGGGCAAGTCCATACAAGGAAGATGTGTCAGTACAACTATGCCCCTCGGTGCGGTGCGGGGGCAAGTCATGTTACGGACTCGCCTCCGCATGCGACGCCGCGGCACGCCGCGTCGTCGCCTGCTACGGCTCGTACCTGGCTCGGCCTCGCCGGGATGGAGGAGGGGGGTCGACTCCCCTCCCGGCTCGGCCTCGCCCTAACGCGGCAGTGCGCTCGTTTGACAGGCGCAATGCGGTTATTCTCCCCCCCCCCACACACACACGCACCCACACACCCCTAAGATAGATAATGGGGGCAAGTCCATACAAGGAAGATGTGTCAGTACAACTATGCCCCTCAGTGCAGTGCGGTGCAGGGGCAAGTCATGTTACGGACTCGCCTCCGCGGCACGCCGCGTCGTCGCCTGCTACGGCTCGTTCCTGGCTCGGCCTCGCCGGGATGGGGGAGGGCGGTCCCTGTTGGGAATCGTAGCATAATTTTAAAATTTTCCTACGCTCACCAAGATGCATCTATGGAGTATACTAGCAAAGAGGGGAAAGGAGTGCATCTACATACCCTTGTAGATCGCGAGCGGAAGCGTTCGAATGAACGTGGATGACGGAGTCGTACTCGCCGTGATCCAAATCACCGAACGGACGACACCTCCGCGTTCAACACATGTACGGTGCAGCGACGTCTCCTCCTTCTTGATCCAGCAAGGGGGAAGGAGAGGTTGATGGAGATCCAGCAGCACGGCGGTGTGGTGGTGGATGTAGCGGGATGCCGGCAGGGCTTCACCGAGCTTCTACGAGAGAGAGAGGTGTAGCAGGGGAGGAGGGAGGCGCCCAAGGCTGTGTTCTTTCTGCCCTCCCTCCCCCCCCTTTATATAGGCCCCCTTGGGAGGGGGGCGCCGGCCAAACCCATCTAGGGTGGGGGCGGCGGCCAGGGGGGTGCCTTGCCCCCCAAGGCAAGTGGGAAGCCCCCCACCCTAGGGTTCCCAACCCTAGGCGCATGGGGGGAGGCCCATGGGGGGGCGCCCAGCCCACTAGGGGCTGGTTCCCTTCCCACTTCAGCCCACGGGGCCCTCCGGGATAGGTGGCCCCACCCGGTGGACCCCCGGGACCCTTCCGGTGGTCCCGGTACAATTCCGGTAACCCCCGAAACTTTCCCGGTGGCCGAAACTTGACTTCCTATATATAATTCTTCACCTCCGGACCATTCCGGAACTCCTCGTGACGTCCGGGATCTCATCCGGGACTCCGAACAACTTTCGGGTTTCCGCATACACATATCTCTACAACCCTAGCATCACCGAACCTTAAGTGTGTAGACCCTACGGGTTCGGGAGACATGCAGACATGACCGAGACGCCTCTCCGGTCAATAACCAACAGCGGGATATGGATACCCATGTTGGCTCCCACATGTTCCACGATGATCTCATCGGATGAACCACGATGTCGAGGATTCAATCAATCCCGTATACAATTCCCTTTGTCAATCGGTATGTTACTTGCCCGAGATTCGATCGTCGGTATCCCAATACCTTGTTCAATCTCGTTACCGGCAAGTCTCTTTACTCGTACCGCAATGCATGATCCCGTGACTAACGCCTTAGTCACATAGAGCTCATTATGAAGATGCATTACCGAGTGGGCCCAGAGATACCTCTCCGTCATACGGAGTGACAAATCCCAGTCTCGATCCGTGCCAACCCAACAGACACTTTCGGAGATACCCGTAGTGCACCTTTATAGTCACCCAGTTACGTTGTGACGTTTGGCACACCCAAAGCACTCCTACGGTATCCGGGAGTTGCACGATCTCATGGTCTAAGGAAAAGATACTTGACATTGGAAAAGCTTTAGCAAACGAAACTACACGATCTTTTATGCTATGCTTAGGATTGGGTCTTGTCCATCACATCATTCTCCTAATGATGTGATCCCGTTATCAATGACATCCAATGTCCATAGTCAGGAAACCATGACTATCTGTTGATCAACGAGCTAGTCTACTAGAGGCTTACTAGGGACACGTTGTGGTCTATGTATTCACACATGTATTACGATTTCCGGACAATACAATTATAGCATGAACAATAGACAATTACCATGAACAAAGAAATATAATAATAACCATTTATTATTGCCTCTAGGGCATATTTCCAACAGTCCCGACCCCCCCTCCCCCCACGGCTCGGCCTCGCGCTAACGCGGCAGTGCGCTCGTTTGACGGGCGCAGTGCGGTTATTCTCTCCCCCCCCCCCCCCCACACGCACCCACACACCCCTAAGATAGATAATGGGGGCAAGTCCATACAAGGAAGATGTGTCAGTACAACTATGCCCCTCGGTACGGTGCGGGGGCAAGTCATGTTACGGACTTGGCTCCGCATGCGACGTCGCGGTACGCCGCGTCGTCGCCTGCTATGACTTGTTCCTGGCTCGGCCTCGCCGGGATGGGGGAGGGGGTCCCGACCCCCCTCCCCCCGGCTCGACCTCGCGCTAACGCGGCAGTGCGCTCATGTGACATGCGCAGTGTGGTTATTTTGTTTCCCCCCACATGCACCCACACACCCCTAAGATAGATAATGGAGGCAAGTCCATACAAGGAAGATGTGTCAGTACAACTATGCCCCTCGGTGCGGTGCGGTGCGGGGGCAAGTCATGTTATGGACTCGCCTCCGCATGCGACGCCGCGGCACGCCGCGTCGTCGCCTGCTACGGCTCGTTCCTGGCTCGGCCTCACCGTCCCCCCTGGCTCGGCCTCGCGCTAACGCGACAGTGCGATTATTCTGTTTCCCCCCGCCCCCCACACGCACCCACACACCCCTAAGATAGATAATGGGGGCAAGTCTGTACAAGGAAGATGTGTCAGTACAACTGTGCCCCTCGGTGCGGTGCGGTGCGGGGGCAAGTCATGTTACGACCCCGCCTCCGCATGCGGCGCCGCGGCACGCCGCGTCATCGCCTGCTACGGCTCGTTCCTAGCTCGGCCTCGCCGGGATGAGGGAGGGGGTCCCTCCCCCCTCCCCCCGGCTCGGCCTCGCGCTAACGCGGTAGTGCGCTCGTTTGACAGGTGCAGTGCGGTTATTCTGTTCCCCCCCACACGCACCCACACACCCCTAAGATAGATAATAGGGGCAAGTCCATACAAGGAAGATGTGTCAGTACAACTATGCCCCTCGGTGCGGTGCGGTGCGGTGCGGGGGCAAGTCATGTTACGGACTCGCCTCCGCATGCGACGCCGCGGCACGCCGCGTCGTCGCCTGCTACGGCTCGTTCCTGGCTCGGCCTCGCCGGGATGGGGGAGGGGGTCGGGATCCCGGCTCAGCCTCGCGCTCACACGGCAGTGCGCTCGTTTGACAGGTGCAGTGCGGTTATTCTGTCCCCCCCACACGCACCCACACACCCCTAAGATAGATAATGGGGGCAAGTCCATACAAGGAAGGTGTGTCAGTACAACTATGCCCCTCGGTGCGATGCGGTGCGGGGGCAAGTCATGTTACGGACTCGCCTCCGCATGCGACACTGCGGCATGCCGCGTCGTCGCCTGCTATGGCTCGTTCCTGGCTCGGCCTCACGCTAACGCGGCAGTGCGCTCGTTTGACAGGCGCAATGCGGTTATTTTGTTTCCCCCTACACGCACCCACACACCCCCAAAGATAGATAATGGGGGCAAGTACTAGATTCAAACAAACAAAAACAAAAAAAGAAAAAAGTAGCAGTCCAAGTTACTAGTGGAGTCAAGTACTAAATTCAAACAAACAAAAAAAATTGACCGCCCAAGGACCGGCGCAGGCTCTGAAGATGCTAGATACTTGAACTCGAGCCCGTGGGCAAATCCCTAGTAATCCGCACAATGCAAGGCAGCCGTCGAGGGCCCACAGGTCATGAGAGAGAGCGAGCGCCATGTATAAGCGCTCAGGTATGTATTCAGATGACTTCGACCGGTGAGCCTCGGCTGCGCTTATAAACAGGTCTAGAGCCCCCTCGACTAGCGAGGTGGGACTAAACCCATAGCGCACACGCATGCCGCGCTGCACAGCCGCGCAGACGAGCTATCTGGGCCGAAAACAACGACTCAGGCGGATGGCCCAACACAGTAGTTCGCCCCATTACAAAATTCCAGCCGATCACACACGACAAAAAAAACAAAATGCAGATAATTTAAAAAAAACCTCACAAGAAATCAGTTCAAAACAAATAATGTAAAAGGTTCAAACACATGTTAATGGTAAGAACTAAAAAAAATAAAAAATATTTTTTTTTTAGAAAATCAAACGTAGAAGATTGTAAATAAAAATTTTAGAAACAATTTTATAAAAAGTTCAACTACTACAATTCATAAGGTTCAAGTAAAAAATAGTATTATGAAGCAAAGATTAAATTATTTTAATTTTAAAAATTACTAGAACTATCATTATTCAACTATAAAAAGAAAAAATGTGCTCTAAAATTCATGTAAAAAAGTAAGAAAAAATGCTATACAGCAAACAAATTTGATTGGTAATTGACAACCTAAAATAGTTCAGTACTATCATTAACAGCATGTAAGTTCAGCAAACTCAAAACCCAAAAGGGGTTCTACAAACATCATCAGCGTATAGTTCCGTCTGCTAGCTATGTACATGAAAATATCCCAGTCAAAACAAAGGATGCCCATCAGTTCAACTATAAAATGTTCCAGTACAAATATAAAGAATATATAAATAAAACAGTTATACTTGAGCAAAACAATAGGAAAAGCATTACATAAATTGTTCCAAACCATCTGGTAATACCATAGAATTCAACCATCTCACATGCAAATGTTTTAAAGAAAAAATACTGCAACATAATCAAACACACACAAATCTCACAACCGGCGTCAGTTGCCACATTAAAACCTACAGCACATAAATTCTGAACATGAGAGAGTCATCTTCCCTGGAGAACATAACCATAACCACATCACCATCCTCAAATCCAGACTCTGCCACAAACTCCTTCCACCCAGTAGTTAGGTTGATGCAACCATCAAAGTCGATGTAGTAGGCAACTTCCATCAACAGATACCCATTTTTGTCTGAAGTCTCCATCTTCAGTATCCCAGAACTAGGAGCAACAATCCTGATCCTGGGTGACATTTTCTGCAAATGGGCATGGGAGTACAAAACAAAGTGAACACTTGACATAACTGAATTTTTACACAGATCTAGGAACGGTTTGCATAACAAACTGAAAAGAGAAAAATCTGAACCAAAACAATAACACCAAACTAACTAGTCATATGAACTGACTAAACTGAAGAAATATACATATCAATACACCTACAGTAAAAACATCTGACAAAAAACAGATCAAGGATTATACAAAAATGGATAAAATACTGTTAAGTAATGAACAAATACACACAAAAATCCCTACTGTTAAATTCTGACAAAACCAAATAAAAAATATAGACAAACTATTGATAAAAGTAAACTACAGATTCAGTCCATGGGATTCAAAAAGAGACCTACAAAAAAGTAGAAAACAAAACAAATAGAAACACATACCCATGATTCCTTCAAGTCCCCAACCGTCAAGCGACAAACATAGGGTGCACGAAACCCATGGTTGCTGTACAGCAGACAAGAAAGTTGCCCACGGCGCTGAGTCTGGGTGAGCTCCAAACCAGATTCGTACACACAGCCGTCAGCTATGCGCGCCATCTTTGCCAGGCATCCGCATGAACAATCCTCCATGGAACACACAGGAACAGGGAAGAAAACAACGGAGAGAAGAGGGAGGAACCTAGATCTGATTCTGGAAGAAGGAAGAAAAAGGAGGGGGAGACTGAGCCACACACCACACATAGATGGATAGAATTTATAGCCAGGGAGACTCGCAGATTATAAAAATAATAAATAGGCAGGTGGGCAGCCAGCTGGTAGGAAATAGTTATCATACAAGTCATGCAACATTTGACCGCAAATCAGTTCAACCTCAGATAAACCAGCAGTTCCAAAGTGCACATGACAAACATATGCAGATAAAACAACACATTCAGAGGTAAACAGTTGAATTCATTTAGTCATTCAAACATCTGCTCCCTCACAACAAAATCTTAAAAACATAATATTCACTACTTCAGTCATAACGATCAAAGAAACGACGCCATTTGGCCCTGCTGGATGGATGTGGAGTCGTGGCTGCTCTCGCCCTAGCCCAACTGATGATCTGAATATGGTTCCTTCCCCTGCCCTCTAGGAAAAGAAGCTCCAATTCATTGGAGTTGCAAGTATCCATCACCTCGCGCGCAAGCCGTCTGTTGAAGTCTGCCTCCAGTTCCTCCTCGGCAGCACGTCGTGCCATCTGCCTGTGCCTGTGCCTCCTCCTCCTCCTTTGCTCAGCTACTGCAGCCCTCACATCGATGGCATCCCCCTCCTCCTTTGTGACCTCTCCCAGCTCAGGATCCATCTCGCTTTTCTTTGGTTGCAGCTGGTAGAATGAAAGCGACAGAGGGCTCGGGCTTTATACTCAAAGTGCAGAGGTATCGGTAGGTAGCCAGTAGAAAATACTTATTCCGATGTCAACGCACAGTAAGACAACTTTGACATGGAGCAGTCCAACTACACATACGGCAGCAATTCAAACAACACTGAAAAACACGCAACTTAATTACACAGTTTGACCAAATTACAAGAAATCGCAGGCTACAATCAGCCGCCATACACCACCTCCGCCGACGACAAAATAACATGGGAATCAGGGGTAAACAACTCAAAGAAGCAAAATTGACAACACAAATATTTTCATACAATCCTCATATCTCTCCCTGCAACGCCAATTCGAAAGTAAAACAACAGAAAAAGAAGAACACATTTGCATGGCGGGCATGGAAAACGACCAAGAACACCAAAACTTGTAATCAGAAATTACAGATGAAATTAATCTCCAAAAACTCTAACATACCGATAATTATCACATCCAAAACAACAAACAGGACGTAGAATGAGGCCTACGAACACCACGGTAAACACCAACGCCCAAAACACGTCCGCCGCCAAATGCCCACGCCATCACCTCCGGTGACTCCAGATCACAAAACACGACCAGGTGAGCGCGCGCACGTGCGGAACCCCTTACATGTCTCCTCTGGCAACGAATGGCCCGCGGCACCGCGCCGGAGAACGCCCGGAAGCTCCACGCTGCATCCCCTGTTTCTGCCCGTCGTACACGCAGGAAGTCAGTTCAAGTAGAAAACCACGTCAGTCCAACCTATAAACTACGTCAGTTCAAGTAGGGTAACAGAATAATATTCTGTTACGCGAAACAGAATAGCCCAGATGTGTGTGTGTCTATATATATATATATATGTGTGTGTGTGTGTGTGTGTGTGTGTGTGTGTGTGTGTGTATCACCCTGGGTGAGGAATTCTTATTCCTCACCCCAGCCATCTCCCACGACCACACCTTTAAAACATAAGAAAACAAGAGCACTTGAGGTAAGGTTACGACCTGAAGAAGGAACCGGTCTCCATTACGAAAAGCAAAAGGTATTCGGGTAATATTACTTTCTGCATGCCAACAAATTACACCCTGCATGTGAGGAACCCGTGTAGCACATCAAAATAACACTATAAAATATTAATAACGTTGTTGTAATTTTACAGTGAGTACGAGGCGTGCCTGACTTTTTTTGTACAACAAGACTGCGTTCCTATAAATTGGTCTAAGTGTAATTCCTATTTGCATTACAGTGATGGTAACAGTCCAAAAGCCCAACCGATGGTCGGAGCTGATTGAGATGACAACATTAATATCTGAAAGAACCGAACAACATATCTATCATCAAGAACACGTTACAATCAACAACCTCAAGGAACGGATGGTACCCTCACACATATTTGAACATGGTTCTTCAAAAAAAACACATATTTGAACATGGTCTTCAAGCAGCTTAACAATTTCTCACATGTTCAACAATCCCTCAATGGACTGAACCATTCTTATCCATGGCCTGGAAGCAAAATAGTATCCTAAGAATAGCACTGAAGCCTTTAGGTTCACCTCTCTTCTCAGCAGTCGTAAATTTTGCTACGGATTATTGGTAAAAGGTCTAAATTTTGAATCTACCACTACTTGTACCCACCATACACTAAAATACGGAGACATATTCCAGAAAACTCATTTCTCTCTATCCCTCATACATTTGTTGTCATTCACTTGAAGGTAGAGGCCACCAACAAACAAGAATATATCACACTTGAAGGTAGACTGAGGATTTACTACCATAATCTGAAAAAAAGATTTAAAACCGAAGTTATAACAAGCGAAGTTTGGATGTACCAATTTCAGTAAAATCACATGAACATGCTGGCTACAGGTATGAATCAAAAGTAAACAGAGAAACAAGACAGAGAGGCGAAGCTTTTCCTTCATGTAAAAATTTCTTCCATAGTCAATCTGTAAATATTGGCGAACATCCTCCAATCTTTAGAGGTAGGTCTTTCTGTCATGTGTAGCCATAAGAAGCATGTAGGTTTCTTTGTCTCCAGTTGACATGAAAAGCTTAATTACTTCATGGTAATAATCATTAAACTTCTGAATTCTGACCAAGAACAAAGGAACCTTAAACTTCTGATTTATCGTCCTAAACAAAAGTGAACATAACTCTATAAGAATATGAGCTTCAAGGCTTTACATGATAATTTAGATCCATGACAAAATTTGTATAGCAATTTTTTTGAAGATAATATCATACACAAGGTAGTTTGTAAACAGGAACTTCAGTCAGTATGAAGGGAACGCAAGCCAATAGTCTACATCTGAACAAGCTAGTAACAGCCAAAAATCAACCATAGCAAGAAGCCACAAGTCAATTGTAACGCCCACGATGCGGCTATATCTCCCACGTGTCGAGGCACGACTTAGAGGCATAACCGCATTGTAGGTATTGTCGCAAGAAGGGTCATTTTCACACAATCCCATGTAATGAACAAGAATGGGATAACGAGAGTTGGCTTACAATCGCCACTTCACACAATACATACATTAATTCATACATCATCCAAAATCCACACATAGACCGACTACGGTCAAATCCAAATGAAAATAAGATAACCCCAAATGCTAGATCCCCGATCGTCCCAACTAGGCTCCACTACTGATCATCCGGAAACGAAACATAGTAACGACCACGTTCCTCGTCGAACTCCCACTTGAGCTTGGTTGCGTCATCTGCACGGGTATCGTCGGCACCTGCAACTGTTTTGGTAGAATCTGTGAGTCACGAGGACTCAGCAATCTCACACCCGCGAGATCAAGACTATTTAAGCTTGTAGGAAGGATGGGGTAATGAGGTAGAGCTGCAGCAAGCACTAAGCATATATGGTGGCTAACATACGCAAATAAGAGCGAGAAGAGGAGCATCGCAACGGGCGCGAAGCTAGAAATGATCAAGAAGTGATCCTGAAACTACTTACGTTCATGCATAACTCAAACCGTGTTCACTTCCCGGACTCCGCCGAAAAGAGACCATCATGGCTACACACACGGTTGATGTATTTTAAATAAGTCAAGTGTCAAATTCTCTACAACCAGACATTAACAAATTCCCATCTGCCTCATAACCGCGGGCACGGCTTTCGAAAGATAATACCCTGCAGGGGTGTCCCAACTTAACCCATTATAAGCTCTCACGGTCAACGAAGGATAAACCTTCTCCCGGGAAGACCCGATCAGTCTCGGAATCCTGGTTTACAAGACATCTCGAAAATGGTAAAACAAGACCAGCAAAGCCGCCCGATGCGCCTACAAATCACGATAGGAGCTCCACATATCTCGTTCTCAGGGCACACCGGATAAGTCAAGCTACGAGTAAAAACCAGGCCTCGAGTTTCCCCGAGGTGGCCCCGCAGGCTGCTCGGTTCGGACCAACACTCTAAGGAGCACTGGCCCGGGGGGGTTAAATAAAGATGACCCTTGAGCTCGCGAAAACCCAAGGGAAAAAAGGCGTAGGTGGAAAATGGTAAAACCGAGGTTGGGCCTTGCTGGAGGAGTTTTATCAAGGCGAACTGTCAAGAGGGTCCATAAATCACCCAACCGCGTAAGAAACGCAAAATCAAGGAACATAATACCGGTATGACGGAAACTAGGGCGGCAAGAGTGGAACAAAACAACAGGCATAAGGCCGAGCCTTCCACCCTTTACCAAATATATAGATGCATTAATTAAATAAGAGATATTGTGATATTCCAAAATATCCATGTTCCAACATGGAACCAACCTCAACTTCACCTGCAACTAGCAACGCTATAAGAAGGGCTGAGTAAAAGCGGTAACTTAGCCAAACAACGGTTTGCTAGGAAAGGATGGTTAGAGGCTTGACATGGCAATATGGGAGGCATGATATAGCAAGTGGTAGGTAGCGCAGCATAGCGATAGAGCGAACAACTAGCAAAGCAAAGATACAAGTGATTTCGAGGGTATGGTCATCTTGCCTGAGATCCCGCAAGGAAGAAGAACGGGTCCATGCAGAAGACCAACGGATGAAGTCGAACGAATCCTCACAAACGCGACGTTACTGGAACTAACCCGAAGAGCAACACCGAAAAGAAGCAAACAACATGGTAAACAACCATCACATGAACATGGCATGATGCACAATCAAGTATGATGCATGTCCGGTTTAGTGAGGCATGGCAAAGTGCACAAACAACACTACAAATTAAGTGGAGCTCAATATGCAACGACTTGCATATTGACGAGACACCACATTCAAGTTATTTAGTTCGCTCTCGTTTATGTACCCAACAATATTCAATGTCATTAAACATGGCAAGGAGTGAAGTATAAGTAAACTAACTATTTAGGCAAGTTTAAATGAGGCCGGAACAACAAACAACAATTCCGGAAAATCCTCATATGCATATTTTGGAATTGGTACTGTTCTGCCCTAAACCATATTTTAATGATGTTAATCAGCAAACAAAGTGCACCATGTTAATCTATACATTTTTCTACCCCATTTACATATAAAGAACATTTAAATCTGAGCTACGGTTATTTAGTTATGAAATAAAACATTTTAGCATGGCATTTATGCAAAATTAAACAAACAGCAAGTTTAAACATTTTAACATGGATGAAAACAGCATAACATGAAACTAGACAGAAATCTAAGCATTTTTCATATATATAATGTTTTTACATATGATGCACTGTTAAAGAGTTATTATATGCATGATGTTTGAGGGTTTTTCTGTAAAACTGCAGTTCTCTGGATAATGCTAAAATCGCAGACATGAAAAAAAAACACTACGTGGGCCAAAACTGTTGGGCGGTTAGGCTGCTCACCATGGGCCAAGGCCCAGGCGGTGGAGAGGTAGGCCGGGACGGACTGGGCCGCACGGGGACGTGGCTGGCGACGCGGGACGAGCGGAAGCAGAGGAGTGGTCAACCCGGCTGCGCGACTGCAACCTCCTCTCGAACAGAGGCAGGAGCGGGACTTGGCGGCGCCAGGCGACGACGGGCGCGGGACAGGTCGATCCGGGGCGGCAACTCCAGATCCAGGCGCGAGGTAGGCCGCCGGTGGCTTGGGCTTCAGGCTCCTGTCCATGGGCATGTAAGAGAGAGAGAGAGAGAGATGTGAGGAATAGAGAGAAGCACGGGGAGGAAGGGAGAGACAGGGGAGGAGAGGAGCGGGACAAGGATGAGCGACGAGGCTCACCGGAGATGGTGGTGAGGCCGTCGAGGATGGAGGTGCCGGCAGCGAGGTTCGATGAAGGCGGCGGAGGCAAGGTGCAGGAGCTCCTCGGCTCCATGGAGGTGCTCTAGCACGAGCAGATCGAGCACTCCTCGCTCGGGGATGCGCTGCTTGAGGAGGAGAACTGCAGATGCGGCTCGGGGCAGGGGAGGAGCTTGGGCGCGGGCGCGCTGAACCGTAGGCGCAAGGAAGGTTCAGATCGGGAGCTCCTCTCCCGATCGGAGTTGGAGGAGGAGGCACCGGCGAGGTGGATCGAGTGGGGTGCTGGCTCTGGTTGGCTGGGTTTGCAAATCGAGGAGGTGGCTGGATCGACTGGATGGATGGATCGAGGGGATGGCTAGGCGCGGAAAGAGAGGAGCAGTTGGATCGGGAGGAGATCCCGAGGTTGGAGGGAGGCTGTCGGCTGGCGGCGGCGGAGGATGGGACAAGTCCCTAGAATTTAGGGTTAGGCGGTGTATATAGGTAGGGAATTAGGGTAGGGGTTAACTCGGTCCGTCCGATCGTAATCGGGCGGTCGAGAATAAATAGGTAGGGAGTCTAAATAAGAAAACGGAGATGTTTTATAGATGTTAGGAGACGATCCGGACCCACCGGTAACACAATCCGGGTCGGGTTCGGGGAAGTTTCGGACACGCACGAGGGGGTCAGTGCACTGTGCAGAAAGGGCCAAACGGCCGGACCACAAAAGAACGGCTAGACTGAGAAAGGTCAACGGAGGCGAGGAGGGACGCGGCAACTACGAACGGATGCAAACTTTATGAAAACATGCAGATGCAATGTGCATGATGCTATGATGAAATGCAACAAACAAATAAATAACAGAGCTGACACGCAAAACAGGAAAGGCATCTGGAGCGTCGGTCTCGGGGCGTTACACCACTCCACCACTACAAGAGGATCTCGTCCCGAGATCTAGGATGGCACCGGAGGGAAAACGGGGGAGGAATAGGTAAAACAAAGTTGCTTCTTTGACAAACGAGTGAAACCCACAAACCTTGAGAGGTTGAACAAATCGAAAGAAAGAATACAATGGAGGTGAACGAGATTGCAAACACTGCGTTAGCAGAGAAGAACAAAGAACATGATGAGAACCAAGAGCTTAGGGACAAGATAGATTTTGAAGCCACTCCGGTTAAAACAAGATAGAGTAGGATTAAGAATGATATAATTTGGACAACACTCCGACTGAAAATGGAAGGAATTAACATGAACTTGCGAAGATGGGATGATACTTGAGAAATCAATAACACACTGCCTCCGGAACTATTGAAAAAATGGCACAAGGGGTAAGAAAGATTTCAGACCGCACTCTGGTTGAGGAAGGAGGCAAAACTTGATAAGATGAGAGAGCTCGAATGAAAACACAACACTCCGGTTAGATGGATAAGCAAGAAAAAGAACACGATCTTTACAAAACGAGGAGATGGGTGAAGAGAGCAACATCACAAAGCCTCCGGAAACAATGCATGATAGTTAGATAGTTGGAGTGAATAGAACGAAGAATGAAACCAACATCTCCTATCATAAATGAATTTTAAAGGGCATCCTTACGAAGTAGGATTGAACGGAGTTGTTGGAAAACCAACAACGAAAAGAATAAGCTTGTAGTGGACTTATGGAAAAACTTCTCAAAGCTATGAGGTGAAATTCTGCCACTAACGGAAACAATAGATTGGATTGATATGAACAAGGAGACGAGAAACTTATTTCACCGGAGGATAAATGAAGAACTTGTGTCATTTATAAGCACCATAAATAGCAACAATCCTTGAAGAAAGCTTTAGGTGAAATATAACCCAAGATAACTCCAATGAAGAGATTGATGGATTTAAAATATCTCATTCCTGACAACATGTGAATCATGAAAAATGAATGAAACTGTCAAAATGACATAACACCACCTCAAAAGATATTGTAGAAAGAATTGCACTTTGGAATGCAAGAGGAAGAATACTTGAACTCCTCAAAACAAAACATGTGTTGAGCACCATGTTTATTTTGAAGTATGGCTTGACGGATCATAACTTCGAGAGAAATCTTGAAGAACAATTGGAGAATGAAAAGAATCCTTAACGAACCACCATGTGAACCTTCCATGAAGAACTCCGGTAAAACAAGGATGATAGAAAGAGAGAGAAGTTGAAAACACAAGGTGAAGCCTTGCAACGATTTAGATGGGGCTTCGCGACGAGATAATGCGGAAAAAACTTGGAACTCCGGAAGAAGGAATTAATCACTTGGATGAAACAAGAACAAGAATTATGTTATGCGTATCCTTCACCAAATTAGATTGATGACAAGCAACGGATTTGGCATACTACTTATTCTCGTTGAAAAAGGATTGAAGAGAGATATTGCTCAACTTGGGAAGGTCTTCAACGAACCACCGGTAGGATTTGGGAAGAATGAATGAATTGATACGGTAACAAAGGAAGAGGAATCTTTGAACGAACCACCGTAAGAACTGAAAATGAAAATAGCAAAGGCACAATTCACCGGGAAGAATTATAAAAAGAATGAAGATACTTTAGAGAATTTAGATACATAAGAACGAAGAGATCATGAACTAATTAGCGGATATTTGAACGATGCACCGGTAAGATTTGGAGAATGAGATCTGAAAGTTGAGAATGAATAATTCTGAGATGATGAGTTCCAGAGAATCAAACTGAAAAGACTCCCGAATTGCTTCGGATGGGTGAAAAGAATTCTCGCAGTCAAAAACAATTATGAGAGGATGGCAACAAGTTAGAACCACACATCTTCAAGAGAATGGACAAGATTTAAGGAAACTCTTCTTCGGTCTTCAAAATCCGAGAATGACGATGAGAAACACCACCATGAATTGTTGAGGCACTCCAGAATGAAAATTAGAAAGGTTGGACCAACAATGAAAAGAATTTGAAAGATCTTGGAGAAAGACATATGACTGATGATCACCCATTCTTACGTCAAACTTCGAAAAGAATTTGGAATAGCTCCGGGAAAATTAGAAGAGTCGGGTAAGATCCTGGGAAAAGACCTGTGGGTTAGGGCCCACTCAAAAGAAACACCGTTGAACGATTTAAAAGAGAGATTGCACTGGTTGAATTAAATGGCTTGAATGAGATAACAAACTCGAAATAGCTTGAACGGATTAGGAATGAAAACACGAATCTCCTGCAATATCTTCAGTACACCGGAACAAATAAATAGCAAGCGGGGAATGATTAAGAGATGCACCGGCATGAGAAAACATTTGAAACGAGGAAAGGATAAGATCAACAAAGCTTGAATTGAATCCACCGGAGAAGAAAAGAGAATGATGAACTTGAAGCTCCGTTAGTATCTTCCTGAGAATCAGCGGATTAGAACATTGATGGAAAAGAATGGAGAAACTTCACATCCATAAGATGGATACATGATTAAGAAATCTGAGTCCTTGAAGAAAGAGGGTGGGAGGGCGGGAAAACAAAGGCAACTTGGGGCAGATGGAATAAACACCGTTGAGAAAACTTATAATTGATCTTGCGGATGGGGAGAATGATGGGATCATCTCGAAGAGAAACGCACCGGTTGGAAATAGAGTTAAGATGGCAATCTCGATGATCAAGAAGGATTAGTATCTACATTGGAATATGAGAACACCACTTAGAAAAGGTATGGAATCCACATTTGACTTCGAAGCAACTCTAATACCACAACTTAAAACAAAACAAAGGATTTGGCTTGCGGAATAAGCCGGAACAAACATGATAGAGATTTCGCCCGAAGTTTTCGTGATGGGGCCCACACGGGCTCGATCGCACAGCACCATCATGTACAAGGCAGTGCACATGACATACGAAGCGTCCCCGAGTCGGCATAGCCAAGGACTCTTTAAGACACTACGAAACCACTGTAAAACCAACCGTGGAAAGGCGAACCACTAGACGTTGAACCCCAATCTCATATCATGCATCTGTCGGAAAGATATCCTAGAAGCTACTTGAATTCCCACTTATAAACTCCCGAAACTTTCTGGTTATGCAATCAGGTGTTGGGGATACAGGGGACACAATATATCTCACCCAAACTAACAATACCTAGATCCAGCTGTATCCATCCTTCAACACATAACCAAGAAATCTTCGAAAATCATTTACCTCAACCTTCGAAAAGCATCCGTTATACGAGTTATGGCAATACTCCCGAACTCCCGCCCCAGTACTGGGTGGCGTCGAGGTGATCTCACCAATAACTGCATAAAAGAGATTTTCGATGTCGGCGAAACTCAGGTATTCCAGAACTGCAACGATAAAATTGTGACGACAACACCTCGGAGCTCAATTCCCCGGGACACTGCCACAACCCCTAAATGTCAGGAGGCACCAAGAACAATGTTCTCGTCACAAAACCATCGGAACGATTCCAAGATACCCGCGTGATCCTAATTTTTTTATTGAAATTTGAGGAGAGGAAAGTCAAAACATCTGCGTCAGGAGGCCTCACCAGAGCGACGAAGGGACTGAGGAGTAAAAAGAATCCTACTCTCCGATATATATAATCCTAAGACTCAAAACATTTTTGTTCTAGACTCAACAACGCCAGCGATTCGATCAAGCAGGGGCTCCTAAGTCGGGGATGGCTCTGATTACCAACTTGTAACGCCCACGATGCGGATATATCTCCCACGTGTCGAGACACGACTTAGAGGCATAACCGCATTGTAGGTATTGTCGCAAGAAGGGTCATCTTCACACAATCTCATGTAATGAACAAGATTGGGATAACGAGAGTTGGCTTACAATCGCCACTTCACACAATACATAAATTAATTCATAAATCATCCAAAATCCACACATAGACCGACTACGGTCAAATCCAAATGAAAATAAGATAACCCCAAATGCTAGATCCCCGATCGTTCCAACTGGGCTCCACTACTGATCATCCGGAAACGAAACATAGTAACGACCACGTTCCTCGTCGAACTCCCACTTGAGCTCAGTTGCGTCATCTGCACGGGTATCGTCGGCACCTGCAACTGTTTTGGTAGAATCTGTGAGTCACGAGGACTCAGCAATCTCACACCCGCGAGATCAAGACTATTTAAGCTTGTAGGAAGGATGGGGCAATGAGGTAGAGCTGCAGCAAACACTAAGCATATATGGTGGCTAACATACGCAAATAAGAGCGAGAAAAGGAGCATCGCAACGGGCGCGAAGCTAGAAATGATCAAGAAGTGATCCTGAAACTACTTACGTTCATGCATAACTCAAACCGTGTTCACTTCCCGGACTCCGCCAAAAAGAGACCATCACGGCTACACACACGGTTGATGTATTTTAAATAAGTCAAGTGTCAAGTTCTCTATAATCGGACATTAACAAATTCCCATCTGCCTCATAACCACGGGCACGGCTTTCGAAAGATAATACCCTGCAGGTGTGTCCCAACTTAGCCCATTATAAGCTCTCACGGTCAACGAAGGATAAACCTTCTCCCGGGAAGACCCGATCAGTCTCGGAATCCCGATTTACAAGACATCTCGACAATGGTAAAACAAGACCAGCAAAGCCGCCCGATGCGCCGACAAATCCCGATAGGAGCTGCACATATCTCGTTCTCAAGGCACACCGGATAAGTCAAGCTACGAGTAAAACCAGGCCTCAAGTTTCCCCGAGGTGGCCCCGCAGGCTGCTCGGTTCGGACCAACACTCGAAGGAGCACTGGCCCGGGGGGTTAAATAAAGATGACCCTCGGGCTCGCGAAAACCCAAGGGAAAAAAAGGCTTAGGTGACAAATGGTAAAACCAAGGTTGGGCCTTGCTGGAGGAGTTTTATCAAGGCGAACTGTCAAGAGGGTCCATAAATCACCCAACCGCGTAAGAAACGCAAAATCAAGGAACATAATACCGGTATGACGGAAACTAGGGCGGCAAGAGTGGAACAAAACACCAGGCATAAGGCCGAGCCTTCCACCCTTTACCAAATATATAGATGCATTAATTAAATAAGAGATATTGTGATATTTCAAAATATCCATGTTCCAACATGGAACCAACCTCAACATCACCTGCAACTAGCAACGCTATAAGAAGGGCTGAGTAAAAGCGGTAACTTAGCCAAACAACGGTTTGCTAGGAAAGGATGGTTAGAGGCTTGACATGGCAATATGGGAGGCATGATATAGCAAGTGGTAGGTAGCGCAGCATAGCGATAGAGCGAACAACTAGCAAAGCAAAGATACAAGTGATTTCGAGGGTATGGTCATCTTGACTGAGATCCCGCAAGGAAGAAGAACGGGTCCATGCAGAAGACCAACGGATGAAGTCGAACGAATCCTCACAAACGCGACGTTACTGGAACTAACCCGAAGAGCAACACCGAAAAGAAGCAAACAACATGGTAAACAACCATCACATGAACATGGCATGATGCACAATCAAGTATGATGCATGTCCGGTTTAGTGAGGCATGGCAAAGTGCACAAACAACACTACAAATTAAGTGGAGCTCAATATGCAACGACTTGCATATTGACGAGACACCACATTCAAGTTATTTAGTTCGCTCTCGTTTATGTACCCAACAATATTCAATGTCATTAAACATGGCAAGGAGTGAAGTATAAGTAAACTAACTATTTAGGCAAGTTTAAATGAGGCCGGAACAACAAACAACAATTCCGGAAAATCCTCATATGCATATTTTGGAATTGGTACTGTTCTGCCCTAAACCATATTTTAATGATGTTAATCAGCAAACAAAGTGCACCATGTTAATCTATGCATTTTTCTACCCCATTTACATATAAAGAACATTTAAATCTGAGCTACGGTTATTTAGTTATGAAATAAAACATTTTAGCATGGCATTTATGCAAAATTAAACAAACAGCAAGTTTAAACATTTTAATATGGATGAAAATAGCATAACATGAAACTAGACAGAAATCTAAGCATTTTTCATATATATAATGTTTTTACATATGATGCACTGTTAAAGAGTTATTATATGCATGATGTTTGAGGGTTTTTCTGTAAAACTGCAGTTCTCTGGATAATGCTAAAATCGCAGACATGAAGAAAAAACACTACATGGGCCAAAACTGCTGGGCGGCTAGGCTGGTCACCATGGGCCAAGGCCCAGGCGGTGGAGAGGTAGGCCGGGACGGACCGGGCCGCGCGGGGACGTGGATGGCGACACGGGACGAGCCGAAGCAGAGGAGTTGTCAACCCGGCTGCGCGACTGCAGCCTCCTCTCGAACAGAGGCAGGAGCGGGACTTGGCGGCGCCAGGCGACGACGGGCGCGGGACAGGTCGATCCGGGGCGGCAACTCCAGATCCAGGCGCGAGGAAGGCCGCCGGTGGCTTGGGCTTCAGTCTCCTGTCCATGGGCATGTAAGAGAGAGAGAGATGTGAGGAACAGAGGGAAGCACGGGGAGGAAGGGAGAGACAGGGGAGGAGAGGAGCGGGACGAGGATGAGCGACGAGGCTCACCGGAGATGGTGGTGAGGCCGTCGAGGATGGAGGTGCCGGTGGCGAGTTCGATGAAGGCGGAGGAGGCAAGGTGCAGGAGCTCCTCGGCTCCATGGAGGTGCTCTAGCACGAGCAGATCGAGCACTCCTCGCTCGGGGATGCGCTGCTTGAGGAGGAGAACTGCAGATGCGGCTCGGGGCAGGGGAGGAGCTTGGGCGCGGGCGCGCTGAACCGTAGGCGCAAGGAAGGTTCAGATCGGGAGCTCCTCTCCCGATCGGAGTTGGAGGAGGAGGCACCGGCGAGGTGGATCGAGTGGGGTGCTGGCTCTGGTTGGCTGGGTTTGCAAATCGAGGAGGTGGCTGGATCGACTGGATGGATGGATCGAGGGGATGGCTAGGCGCGGAAAGAGAGGAGCAGTTGGATCGGGAGGAGATCCCGAGGTTGGAGGGAGGCTGTCGGCTGGCGGCGGCGGAGGATGGGACAAGTCCCTAGAATTTAGGGTTAGGCGGTGTATATAGGTAGGGAATTAGGGTAGGGGTTAACTCGGTCCGTCCGATCGTAATCGGGCGGTCGAGAATAAATAGGTAGGGAGTCTAAATAAGAAAACGGAGATGTTTTATAGATGTTAGGAGACGATCCGGACCCACCGGTAACACAATCCGGGTCGGGTTCGGGGAAGTTTCGGACACGCACGAGGGGGTCAGTGCACTGTGCAGAAAGGGCCAAACGGCCGGACCACAAAAGAACGGCTAGACTGAGAAAGGTCAACGGAGGCGAGGAGGGACGCGGCAACTACGAACGGATGCAAACTTTATGAAAACATGCAGATGCAATGTGCATGATGCTATGATGAAATGCAACAAACAAATAAATAACAGAGCTGACACGCAAAACAGGAAAGGCATCTGGAGCGTCGGTCTCGGGGCATTACATCAATAAAGATTGAGACTTTTCGGCAGAAAATTAAGTCACTAAGTCTTTTCAGTTTCATAATTGAAGAGCTTCATCTTTTGAGAAAGCAAATTTTTTGGGCAAGATGTGCATTCTATGTGACAGTGGTGGACACTCTACCATCAACCATGGACATGCTGGGCAAAAAGTAAACTAATAATGACACGATCTATGTACCAACTGGGCAAAAAGATATTACGGTCTTGAGTATTTAGCTTGTAGGACAGCTATAACTAATACTAACAAATTGGGGGAGGAGATAAAAATTGAAACTGCAATACCTAGTTAGCCTATGCCTGTTGGGACATGATCTATTAAATTCAATTACTATACTTCTTTGCTAAATCAAACCATATTGGGAGGATAATTAGACACATACTCCTGCGAATTTATGGAGAGAGGGCTATACTTGAGAGCTCCAGCGGCTAAGGCCTGCTTGACGACCGTCTTGCTGGGAGGAGATGCAGACCACATCAACAAGCAAGCCAACGGTCAATGTAACCTGGCCACGAGGACTACAAGAGATGTTGCACGACTGGTAAGCCTACTGCGATCGACGACCACCCACCACCGTGAAAAAATGGAGTATTCCTGAGAAAATGCAGTCAAATAGTGTTAAGTACAAGAATACAAACACAAGGAAGCTTATACTGTAAAATGAAAATAACCTTTTTTGACAAAAGCCTCGATCCCTGCTTTAACAAAAGCAACAGTCTTCTGAGTACCAGCTCTTACAAGAACTGCTTAGCATAATATACCAAGTGCCAGCGAGCAGCATGGAAGAATAAAGGAGTTTAGTGATGAACTGAGCAGAAAAGACCAAGGTGAGCTGATACAGCTTTCTTTAACTGAAATTTCATTGGTTGCTTCTGTATCTTGTTAGGTTTCCCAATTTGAACAAACAAATGATCGTATTCCTGCGTACTCTCGGCAACGACTCCCAACATCCATCAAGACGTGCAAAATAAAACCCAACATCGCCTCGAGATAACTCCAACAACATAGAAAATCTAGTATCTGAACCACTCGTCAAAAGCTAAGTAACATGACCTACCAGATTCTTCTTCCTAGTTTTATTGAGCGAACCAGGTACTAATCAGAGATCAAACTATCTACTTGGGAAGAACATGACAAAGGGCAACTTAATTAAGTGGAAGCTAATTGGAATTTTGAAATGGAAATCACTAGAATTGGGGTTGCTCACCTCCCCTCGTGCACCAAACCAAATTTCAATCCAAACAACAGTACTGCCGACGCAATTGCCTGCCACAGCTTCGCGGACAGCGCCGCACTAGACCTAGGCAGACGCCGCACACCAGGCCGCCCCAATTCGCTGAACAACCACCCTAGGTCGAGACCACCCGGCGAGCAGCACAGCGCTCCACCAGGCAGGCCGCCCCAATTCGCCGAGCACCACGCCGCCGTCACCCGTGTTGTTCGTTGTCGATAGACGCGAATCGTCGCAACCTTTTTTTTACTCAGGAAAGAGAAAGGGATGGGGAAGTGGGGTGGACAGGAACATGGGGTAGCTTCGAGTCAAGCGTTACGGAAAATTACATACATACCGATGTAATTTTACAGCGTGGAACCAAGTGTGCTGCAGTACTCATACGAGTGAACTTCCCGTCGCAAAAGATTGCACTCTGTGTTTTCTTTACCTTATTTGCTCTAATTTTTGAACAATTAGTCAAAACGGGTGTGTAATATACCGTTGAATAGCTATGGATTAGGTGCTACTTTGACATGTTGAACACTTTTCGAGATTCCACACGGTTTAAGAGCAGTTTTGAAAATGGTGCGGCCCATGACAAGTGGCAGCGAGCCTTTTTTCGTGATTTCTCTAAACCGCTCGCCGGAATGAAGCAAATGATACACCATTGGAAAGATATCGTCGGGGCGCATCTTTTTCATATCTACTATTTTCTCTAATTCGTTACGGTTCAAGAGCAATTTCAAAATTACTAAATCGCGGAATTATGTTTTTCAATTTTTTTTCAAATTTGCGGTACTGTTTTCGCTCCAGTTTTCTAATCGTTTGTCGCAATGAGGCGTATGATACGCCGTTGGAAAGCTACGGATGAGGCGCAACTTTCATGTGTTAAAATGTTTTTGAGATTCCTTACGGTTTTTAGTTAATGTTTTAAATTGTGCGGCTGACGACGAGCGGCAGCGGCCGTTTTTCGCGAAATTTTTACAAACCGCTGGTCGAAATGATCCAAGTTATACGCCGTTGGAAAGATATCAATGAGGCGCAACTTTTTTATATAGAACACTCTCTCTGATTCCTTACGATTTAGGAGCAATTTTGATTTTAACGAAATGCGGACACTGTTTTTTCGCGACACCAAAATCGTCGTATGTACTGCATCAGAAAGAAAAACACACTTCTTTAGACTAAAAAGTGCACTTCATCGGAAAAACAAGTGCACTACATGATTTCTTTTTTGTGGGACGTAAAATTTCCTAAATGAGGTGGGGTGCACTTCATGTCGAGTGTTGGTGAACCGCAAGACTATGAAAAGTGAACCTCGAGACTACCGTAAACGGGCCGTACTGCATCAGACAGAAGACCGCACTTATTTAGACTAAAAACCGCACTTCATTGGACAGACAAGTGCACTGCATGATTTCTTTTTTGTGGGACGTAAATTTACCAAACGAGATGCAGTGCACTTCTTTAGACTAAAACTCCCACTTCATCGGACAGGCAAGTACACTTCATGATTTATTTTTTTGTGGGACGTAAATTTTTCCAAACGAGGTGGAGTGCACTTCATGTCGAGCGTTGGTGAACCTCAATACTATGAAAAGTGAACCACATTATTTTTCTTTTATCGCCTCCGTAATGCTTTTTATCAATGAGTATGCACTGCAGGGACGAGGTGAGTGTACTGCATCAATTGTTCTTTTCCAATTTTCTTTCTACTGCACACAAACAACAGAGTGAGCTGCATTAAAAAAATCAACCTTTTCCAATTTGTTTTCTTCCATTTTGTTTTTGCACATGGCAACATAGTGAACCGCTCGGAGATAGAAGATCACTACAGCAATGAAACAAGTGAGCTGCACTTAATTTTTTTTACTTTTCTTCTATGCATGTTTACGAGAGCCACAAACGAAACAAAGTGCATTAGAAAAAGAAGTGAACTTCTCATGGGCAAGTGCACTGCAGAATTTTTGCTAGACGGTACATTGGCGGGTTGCGAGCTGCATGCACTGGAAATACGGACTACAGCGCGGTGAGGTGAGTACTGCACTCGGCAGAAGGAGGCACAATGGCGTTGACCCGGAGCAGCACTCGTCGCCATCCTGGCCAAAGCACCGAACCGTCTGGCACATGTTTTTGAGCTGCACCGCAGCGGCTGACCGCCTGCCCCCGTAAAGGAGAGCACCCTATAGCAGTGCACTTCCCTCCCGCCGCCAGGGAACCGCAACAAGTTGAGCAGAGAGCTACTTCCGGAGGCTCGTTGACGCCAGCATACACACATTTGAATTTCACACCGCACTGCATCGGCAAAATCTGAACATTTTCTTTCTGAACTAAAGGTCAACGCTCCACTAGCTGAAGGAATTACACGAGCTGCCTCGCCAACACAATCGTGCTGCACGCGCGCGCATGCCGGACTGCATTACCATGCTGCCCCAGCGAGGATCCATGACAGAGGGAGGGTTGAGATCCCACGGCCGAAGCCCGTGCTCACTGGGAGGCGCTCCTTGTGCTCGGCTGCAGAGAAGATCGAGAGAGGAAGGTAGGTGGCCTCCTGGTGCCTGCACATCATGGTGGTGGGTGAGATGGAGAAGGGGGCATGGGGTAGGAGGGGAGGAGGAGGAGGGGTGGCCATGGCTTAGCCTTACCGGTGATGGATCTACCCGGGAGACGCAAGGTGGAGCTCCTCCCGCTCCATCCAGCCTCGGAGAGTCACAGGGGGAAGCAGGGCGCAGCGCCTGCAACGCCTCCAGGGCGGCGCCGCGGCAAGGATTCTGGGGTTGGGGGCGCCGGTTGCGGGACTCACTGGATCCGCACGGAACGGGGACAGGGAGGCCACCGTGTCGGGAGATTACGGCTGCCCTCGGCGGCGCTGGGGCTGGGGGCGGCCGCTCGAAATCCCTCGGCTGCAGGGGAACATGGCCGGCTGGATCTGATAGGGCGACGACTGGATCCATGCGCCGAAGTGCTATACGGAGGTGGATGCACCTCCTACACCCCATCTCGCCGACGGAAGCCTGGCGGAGCACTCCCTCCCCGTGCTAGTAGGTAGCAGCGGTGGCCGGCAGGAGGAGCTGCTGCGGTGGTGCGGGGCGGGAGGTGGTGCGATGGCGCGCGTGGGAGGAGGTGCGGCGGTGCAGGGAGGGAGGGGGTCCGGCGGCACGGGGGAGGGAGGTGGTGCGGTGGCAGGGTGGGATGTGGAGGTGGTGCGGCGTGGGTCGTGGAGCAGGGAAGAGGGGAGTTGGGAGGGGACGATAGGATTCGGTGAGGGGAGTGGGGAGGGGGCGATAGGATTAGGTGGGGGTAGGGGTTTTGTTCAGTGCAGTTCTGTCATCGTTAGTGTGTAGCTACGTGTGTGGTTCGTAGGTGTTAGCAGAATAAGCGTAGGTGTTAGCAAAATAAGGTCTTAAGTGTGTTATTACAATATATTCATCCTATAGAAAACAATAATCCCCTTCTAAGTCAAATTAACCTTTCTTGTGTTGTTCAGGCAAAAAGTAGTGATGGACCAAGCGGGCCATAGATGGAAAGCATCGATATCGCTGATAACCGTTTAAGTGGGTGCGAGAGGACAACCACCACCGCTTTACATGTGGATCAAACATATATATGTTGAATACCAAAAATGCACAACTTTGATGTGTCACGTGCCTCAAAAACCATAAATCATGCACCCACATAGAGCGAGGTTCATGAAGCATACTACATATGATGGTCCCCTTCCCCCCTCTTCACCGCATACTATATGCTCTTGCCGTCATATGTACAACCCAAAAGAATCCTCATCGATGGTGAAATTAATTAACCTCTCCTGATGTAGGTCAAAGTGATGCATGCATGTATCGACGATGGTCTCGTGGGCCCACAGATGGAAGCGTCACACGTGAGTGTCCTAGCTAGGATAACCACCGCGTGCATGCATGTGGCCCAAAGAGGTGTTGTGTGATGTTTGAATAGCCAATTTCACAATTTTGATGTGGCACGTGCCTCGGAAACCGAAAAGTCCCGACTGAGTGAGGTGTACTTGTTCATGGACGTGTACGTATAGTATATATGCTAGTCCCCTCCCACCTCTTCGACGCATACTATATACCACCATAACACAAACAAAAAAGATTCTACCTTGCTGGTCAAATTAACCTCACTGCCGTCTGTTCATCAAAGTGATTGACGACGACCTCGCGGGCCCAAAGAAAGCATCACACACGAGTATCGAGTGTCGTGTAGGACAACCATCGAATGCATGTGGCCAAAACATGTATGTATGAAAGGGTTGTGTAATGTTTTAAATAACGAATTCACGACTCTGATGTGGCACCGGCCTGCCTATAAAAAAGGCCAACCCACACGGTGGCTCACAACTCGTAGTGTACTGCGAGCCACCCGCCACCCCCAGACGCACACACCCACACACACTGCGAATCCACCGCAACTACGATGCATGTTAAATTAATTATCCCGCGGTGAACATATGTTACCAAAGGAGGGACGTCTTAATTACAAAAAAATTACAGAGATCATTAAGATGTTTTAGTACATTAATTGATTGATTTTCTATGGGTATAATGTGCAAAAATCAAATTTGAGCTATATGCACACGTGACAGTGCACCTAAATGGATTGCAAAAACACATGTGTCTCACTGGGTGCATGTTCACTCCCCCTGCAACAAATTTCAAACATTGAGAATCTTAATTTTTAAATTCTACTACATCCAAAACTTATTTGAAGTTCATGAAACTTATTGTGTTGTCATATGGACACCAATACTAGACCAACAATGGATACGTGCCATGCTTCGGTTAAGCAATAAAGCGACAACATTAATTATCCAAATAGAAAAACAATATACGTGCTGCCGCGCGACCCGTGTGTCGTGCGAGCAGGCGTGAGTTGATGGGACGCAGGCGAGCAGTCCACCGCGCAGGCAGACCGGGAGGCGTGCGTGCAGGTGTGTGAATTGACGGAGGCAGGCTCGTTGCGCAGTGTCATCAGGAGGCGTGCGAGTAGCTATGTGAAACTTTGGTAGGCATGCCAGCAGTCTGGTGCGCAGGCCCACCGGCAGGCAAGCCATCAGTTTGACCATCGCCCGCCTCTCTCCCACAACTCACACTACTCCATAATAATGGTGCGCCCGAGCGGTCCCACCCCCCATCCTCGCCACACACACAATCCTCTCTCTCCGCTTGCATCCTCGACGCCGCTCTCGGTCCTCAAAGCCGTCGGTGTATGAGGATGCCACCGAAGCGCCCCATCGGAGGGAGTGGCGACGCTGGGGCTGCTAAAGCACCGGAGCACGGCATGGAGATGGAGACAGAGGTTGCCGTCACCGCCGGCGAGTTATTGCTGCACCCTGACGTCGTCGACGGCGTCGAGCTTCCACAGCCGGAGGCGGAGTTCCACACCGACTCTGGTGACGACCCCAGTGACGACTCCGACGACCACTCCGGCGACGACTCCGACGACGACGGACAACTGGTTGGTCATCTATACCCATTTATGTGTCAAATAGATCATATGGTTTCTCTGTTTACTCCTGGCTCCACTTTTTGGAATAGAAATCCTATGGTTATGTTCTCCCAATCCATGATGTAGCGATCCGACCTCAAACGGTCAAATCTCTGTGCATAAGTGTCATCCCTGGATCGGTAATGCTGACACACACGGTACTGGAAGGATTTGTAGCAGAGCGCAATCACACACTTATTACATCGAAATGTCTCAAAAGAGAACTTACTACAATAATATGGCTTAAGGCCATCTAAATAGGATAACTGCGGAAGCATCGAAGGTAAATGAGTCCATCAACTCCAACGGCATAGCTGAGTGCACGACAAGGACCTAGCGCACCTTACTCTTTGTCTGAAAAGTCTGCAACATAATACGTAGCAGCCCAGAACGGGTCAACACATGGAATATGCTGGCAAAATAACACTGTAGAGAAATGAACAAGATAAATGCTAACACTACATGCATATATGGCTGGTGGAGGCTCTATGGTTACCATGTTTTTGCGAAAAGCCAATTTTACCCTACTGCAAAGGAATATATTTTATTTAACTACAAAGTTGGTTGATAAACATTGAGAAGGTTCCTCCAACTCAATCCCAATTAAACAGTATTAATAACCCAGCAAATTAAATTAAGAGTGATGAGATCAAATCAATAATTCAAGAACCAGATATTCAATATGTCCATAACCGGGGACACGGCTAACCATGATTAGTTTGTACACTCTGCAAAGGTTTGCGCACTTTCCCCACAAGACTCGATCTCCTCTGTTATATTTCTCGCACTACATGGCGTTTGAGAAACGGATGACCGAGACATAGTCTTTCCGAAGAGGTCCCCTTAACCGATAGATAGGCCGGTACACCTACAATCCCCTACATCATCTAGCCCATCATGGAAAGGATTCCCACAACTTACTCAACTATGCCAGAGCCCATAATTGCTTGTGGCTGCACACGGAAGTTTCTAGCATGAATAATCTTATGATCCCTTTGAGCCTGGGTGGCGAACCATAGGATGATCACACGGGTACTCCGGGATATCCCAGGACAGCGCTGGATTGCTCCAGGGTGCCTCAACCAATCCACCCAGATGTGTATTAAAGTAGCCACCTTAAGTTAACCATTAATTAACAACTCTCACATCTGTCATGAATACACTCAACCAATCCACGTCTACGAGTATAGCATAGCAGTTTAAGCATAACGTAAAATAACTCCCAGCGTTTGATATAAGGACAGTAGGTTCTACCTCATCATCTACTTCCCAAACCCACATGTTAATCAGATCCTACTCATGCAATGTTTGAGGATGGGAACTAATGCATAAAAACTGGGTAATAAAGGGGTATGATCAAAGTGTTACTTGCCTTGCTGACGATCTGCAAACCCTAGAGACTCGTAGTAGCACGCTTCGCACTCCGGAAATTCTGTCGCAAACAAACAATAGCATACATAAGCACTCAAGCATAGATGCATGGGTAAAACTCAGATGAGAAAGTCCAAACTGAAAATTCAACTGAAGTGCTTCGATATGCAAAACGAATCACTCGAATCGGAGCTGCGGAACTGAAACTACGATCAAAAGAAATTAGAATTCAAATCTGCTTGAAACCAAATTTTAAATTGTCAAAATCATGTTCAAGTTGGTTAACTGGAAAGCGGGGTTCAAGGCGAAGATTTTGGCGTTGGTTTCACTGGATTTGGACGAACGGTTACAAAGTTGCGAGGGTTTGAAGATCAGGGGCTAATCTGTGATAAAAATAATTGCGGATAGGTCCCTGGCCGAAAAATAAAATAAAAAGAAAAAGACTAACGAACGGACGTTCGTTATCAGAGACGAACGAACGAACGCGTTCGCGAACAGAGGCGTTCGGGCGAACGTCCGCTAAATAGAGTCGATCGGAAAAACCGAGAAAACCCTAACCCTAAAAATAAAACCGATCTAGATCTAAAACCGAAAAAAACAGCGGCGGCGGCGGTTTTTACCGGTTCTCTGAGAAAAACCGGCGGCGGCGGCGCGGCAATGGCAAGGCGGCGGGGCTGCGGCGGCGGCGCAGTGCAGCGGCGTGGGCGGCGGCAGGCGGTGGCGGCGCGGCTCGGCGGCGGCGCGGTGCAGCGGCGCAGGCGGCGGCAAGCGGCGGCCCGGCCCGGCGGCTGCGGCTGCGGGGCTGCGGCTTGGGGTGGGAGGAGAGGCGGCGGGGGCGGCGCTGGCTTGGGGAGGGGGCCGGCCTGGGAAGGAGTTCGGCTCGGACTCCCCTCGGCATCCCTGCGCGGCACGGCGGCGGGGAAGGCGGCGGCGCGCGGGAGTGGGCCGGCTGGGCTTCGGCCCAGTCGGTCCGAGATTTTTTTTAAATAAATTCCGCCGAAACAAAAATCCTAATAAAATAAAATAAAAATCTAAAAATGCCAAAAACAATTTTCACCATCTAAATAAAATATTTAGAACAAAGTGAACATTTTTCTGGCCTAAAAATGCAATTTTGAAAAATGCATATTTTCTAATTCAAATAAAATCTCGAATAAATTCCAACTAAAATATTTATTTGATTTTAAAAAATTTCCTCCAATATTCCTTTCTTTTTGAAGAAGTCATATTATCTTCTCTCTTTTATTTTGATATTTGAATTATTCGGAGAGAACAATATTAAAACAAAATGATCCTCTTTTCAAATTTGAGAAAATTCAAATATGAAAATAAATGAAATCCTCAACTCTCTCCGTGGGTCCTTGAGTTGCTTAAGATTTCTAGGATCACAAACAAAATGCAAATAAAATATGATATGCGTATGATGACCTATGTATAACATCCAAATTGAAAATTATGGATGTTACAAACCTACCCCCTTAAGATGAATCTCGCCCTCGAGATTCGGGTTGGCTAGAAAATAGGTGCGGGTGGTCTTTCCGTAGGTCTTCCTCTTGTTCCCAGGTGGCTTCGTCCTCGGTATGGTGGCTCCACTGAACTTTGCAAAACTTGATAACCTTGCTGCGTGTAACTCGGCTGGCAAACTCGAGAATCTTGACGGGCTTCTCCTCGTAGGTTAAGTCTGTCGGGTGGTTGGTGCGACATATGCCAACGGGTGGCTTATCATTGTGGGTGCCAATAAGACGTCGCTGGTGCCTGGAAACGGGATGAGGCGAAGACATGCACGCCGGCGGATCTTACCCAGGTTCGGGGCTCTCCGAGGAGATAACACCCCTAGTCCTGCTCTGCGGGGTCTCCGCATGATCACTAGATCAGTAAAAGTAGCTACAATCGCTCCTAGAGCTGTTGGGTTCAAGGGAGAAGAAGAACAAGGCTAGCTCTCACTTCTCTCTCTCTATGGTGTGTGTGCTATGCTCAGAAGCCAACCCTTTGCATGGGTGCTCCGGGGGGTTTATATAGGCCTACCCCCCGGGGGTACAATTGTAATCCGGCTGGGCTCTGGTCCCAGCCATCAGTGTCTACGCTCGTCGGCTTCTCCGCCGGTTGTTGGGGCCCGCCGGCTAGTGGGTCCTGCCGGCTGCCGGCCTCTTGGTCGACAGGCAGGCCCCACCGCATAGGATCTTGTCGGCGGCTGCTTACTGTAGCCTCGCCCCTGATGACGAGGGCGTTGTTGAGGTAATCGTGGCTACAGTGGGCCGCCTTGAGGGTCCTCACTGTAGCCTTACCTCGTCTTGTCTCCTTAATGGGGCGCATGCTTCGAGGGAGGGGGTAGCCGGCTTCTGGGGGCCGGCTATGCCCTTGGCCGACTGGGGGAGGCCGGGCCGCCTCCGCGCTTCTCTCTGGCCGAGGGGACCCGCCGCCCGTGGGCCATACGGGAGTCTGTCGTGGATGACGTTGAGGCTAGCATGGCTACAGTGCCGAGCCGAACGGGAGACGGCCGTCCCGTACGGCCTCCTATGGCCATGCCTGCCTCGGGCTTCGGGGGTAGTGGGCCGCACTGTGGCCACACCCCGTCTTGTCACTGTTATGTGGGTGTAGCTTTGGTGGTTGTGGTCTCGGCCGGCTTCTTGGAGTCGGCGCTCTTCGAGGCCAGCTTCCTGGAGTCGGCCACCCCGCGGATATCCTGGGGGGGGGAGGTTGCTGAGGCTGGGCCGCCTCCCGTGAGTCGGCTTCGGGGGTAGCCGGCCAGGGGAGGTGGTCCAATGCTTGGAGTGCTTGGAGGCCCAAAGGCCTGATAATTTTTCAGAAGAACCAGGGGCAGTCGGTTAGGCTACCCGTGGCCATTTACTCCGACAAAGTCACTATCCAACTGAATTGCTTCCAGGGGCACTGTATCTCTCAGAGGAATATCGGCAATCTCTGCATGGCACTTCTTCAACTGGGAAACGTGAAACACATCATGAACTCCTGACAATCCTTCGGGTAACTCCAACTTGTAGGCCACTTCTCCCATACGTTCCAGAACTCGGTATGGTCCTACAAATCTCGGGGCTAACTTTCCCTTAACTCCAAATCGTTTAACTCCTCGTAGAGGTGACACACGAAGATATGCTCTGTCTCCGATCTCATAGACTACCTCCTTGCGTTTTGAGTCTGCATAACTCTTCTGCCTGGACTGACTTACTTTTAGCCTGTCGCGAATCAACTTAACCTTCTCTTCAGACTCTTTAATCAAATCTGGTCCAAACAACTGGCGGTCTCCAACCTCATCCCACATTAACGGTGTCCTGCACCTTCTTCCATACCAACCTTCGAAAGGTGCCATCTTCAGACTAGCCTGATAACTGTTGTTATATGAGAACTCTGCGTAAGGTAAATTATCATCCCAACTAGATCCATAATCTAGCGCACAAGCTCTCAACATATCCTCCAGAATCTGGTTGACTCTCTCGGTCTATTCATCTGTCTGCGGATGAAAGGATGTACTAAACTCTAGTCTGGTACCCAAAGTCTGGTGCAACTGATGCCAAAACTTCGAAGTAAACTGTGTTCCTCTATCTGATACGATGGTCCTCGGAACTCCATGCAGACATACGATCCTGGTCATATATATCTTGGCCAACTTCGCACTCGTATAGGTGGTTTTCACTGGGATAAAGTGAGCCACTTTGGTCAAACTGTCCACTACTACCCAGATAGAATCATATCCCGATCGGGTCCTGGGCAATCCGGTGATGAAATCCATGCCAAGCTTATCCCACTTCCATTCAGGTATTGGCATAGGCTACAGTAATCCTGCTGGCTTCTGGTGTTCTGCCTTCACTCTCTGACATACATCACATATGGCTACATACTCGGCAATATCCTTCTTCATACCAGGCCACCAGAAATGCTCCATCAAATCCAAGTACATCTTGGTGTTTTCGGGGTGAATTGAGTATGGCGAGTCACGAGCTTCTTGAAGTATTGACTTCCTGATCTCTGCATTATTGGGTACATATACACGGTCCTCAAACCATAAGGTTTCAAGCTCATCCTCTCAAAAACCTTTGGCTTTTCCTTTGCTCATATTCTCCTTTATCTCAACAACTTCCTTGTCATCCTTCTGAGCTTCTCGAATCTTTCCCAATAATGTTGACGGAACCTCCATTGCTGCAACAAAACCTCTAGGAACTATCTCCAAACGAAGCTCCCAGAGATCTTCGGCCAACTCCTTTGGTAATCCTCCGCGCATGAGGGTATTGACATAGCTTTTCCGGCTCAAAGCTTCTGCTACTACATTGGCCTTTCCTGGATGATAGTGTAGCCTCATATCATAATCCTTTATAAGCTCTAACCATCTCCTTTGCCTGAGATTCAGCTCCTTCTGCGTGAAAATGTACTTCAAACTCTTATGATCCGTGTACACATCACAATGGTTTCCAATAAGAAAATGTCTCCAGGTCTTGAGCACATGCACTATGGCTGCTAACTCCAAATCATGCGTGGCATAATTCAACTCATGCGGTCGAAGCTGACGTGAGGCATATGAAACAACTCTTCCGTCCTGCATAAGTACACCTCCAAGTCCTAAGCGAGAAGCATCGCAATACACTTGGAAATCCTTGTGTATATCAGGAAGAATCAGCACTGGGGTTGTAACCAAACGTTTCTTCAACTCCTGAAAACTGGCCTCACATTCTTCGGTCCACTTGAACTTGGTGTCCTTCTTCAACAACTCCGTCATGGGCTTCGCAATCTTGGGAAAATTCTCAATGAATCTCCGGTAATATCCCGCGATTCCTAGGAAACTGCGGATCTCTCCAACTGAGGTGGGTGCCAACCACTCAGTGACTGACTGAACTTTGGTAGGATCTACTGCTATACCTTCTCCTGATATAACATGTCCAAGAAATCCAACTTCCTTCAACCAAAACTCACATTTGCTGAACTTGGCATATAACTGATGTTCCCTGAGCTTCTCGAGAACTAATCGCAAATGCTCCTTGTGATCCTCTTCATTCTTCGAGTATACCAAAATATCATCAATGAACACCACTACAAACTTATCCAAAAACTGCATGAACACTCTATTCATCATACTCATGAAATAGGTAGGGGCATTTGTCAATCCAAATGACATGATCGTGTACTCATATAGCTCGTACCTTGTGGTGAAAGCTGTCTTAGGTATATCATGCTCTCGGATCTTCAACTGGTGGTATCCTGATCGCAGATCGATCTTGGAAAATACTTTAGCTCCTTGCAGCTGGTCAAACAAATCATTGATCATCGGTAGTGGGTACTTGTTCTTGATCGTCACTTCATTCAATGCATGATAATCAACAACCATTCTCAAAGATCCATCCTTCTTCTCAACCAAGAGCACTGGGGCTCCCCATGGTAACGAACTTGGTCGAATGTAACCTTTCTCCAATAACTCCTCAATTTGCTTCTTAATTTCCTCCAAATCATTTGCGGGCATCCGGCATGGTCTCTTTGATATTGGTCCGGTGTCTGGCAACAGTTCTATCAAAAATTCTATGTCTCGATCCGGCGGCATGCCTGGTAGCTCCTCTGGAAATACATCCGGGTAATCCTTCACTACAGGCTCTTCCTCCTGAACAACTCCTGAGAGGGAATTAACTTGGGTCCTCTTCGGCGCATGCTGTGACACATACTTGATCCTTTTTCCCTCCGGGGTGGTGAGCAGAATTGACTTACTGGCGGAGGCATCTGATGGGTTTTAGAGGGGAGAGATTAGAATAGAATGAGGTCTAAGGACAAGACACTACCCATATGCACATGAGACAAACACAATCATATCACACCAGTCAAATTCAAACAAGGGCATACAATCAATCTAAACTACCGTTACAAAATACTCAGACTACTAATATATACATGGGGGAATACTACTGCTAATATGGTGGTCATCTAGAAATTTTGATCGGTGGAAGACTCCATGATATCCGCTCCAGCTTCATCTTCGTAGTCATCATCACTACTGTGGGGGTCGGAGTCGGTGTCGTCGATGATGATGTAGTCCTCGGGATGGTTGTCATCTCCTCCTGGCGCGGGGTCTCCCATGAATACTCCTAGCTTCTTCGTCAGGTCTTCATTCTTCTCCAGTAGCACTACGATTTCCTCCTCATATCCATCGCGTGTAGACTTGAGTTCCTCTTCAAGCTCCATGTTCCTGGTCATCACCTTCTTCAGATCTATCATGCTTGCGAACATTTGGTTCTCCTAGCGGCGAATGTGCTAGTTTAACTCCTGGATGAAACCTGCAATGGACTTGTCCCTCCTGGTGCTGATCATCTCCCATTGCTCATCTCGGCGCCCACATATCTGTTAGATGGTGTCCTTAAGATCCTTGTGATAAACTTCGCCGATGTGTCCCATGGCGATGTGGGCTGCCATGCTCTTTCCTAGACTCCAGGTTGGTGCATCAAAGGAAAACTCTATGGGCTCAGTAACTGGCGTGAATGTCCTTCCTGTAACATGAACTCGAATCATGCAACACTCCTCTTCTGATAAGGTGGCGGTGTAGGTCCCGGTGAAACTTGGTATTCCGATGTTCAGGTACCTAGTGACTTCCTTCAAGTATCTTCCAAAAGGTGTGTCTTCATCCGGTTGAGCAAACTTGTTCCTTGGGTCCGCCATCTATAGAGTGGAAAATGGAGAGGAGTCAGAAATGAGTAGAGAAGAGTGACCTATGGCTTATCTTAGTGGTCGCGTCCTACAATCAACATGTGCTCTGATACCATCTTGTAGCGATCCGACCTCAAACGATCAAATCTCTGTGCATAAGTGTCATCCCTGGATGGGTAATGCTGACACACACGGGACTGGAAGGATTTATAACAGAGTGCAATCACACACTTATTACATCGAAATGTCTCAAAAGAGAACTTATTACAATAATATGGCTTAAGGCCATCTAAATAGGATAACCGCGGAAGCATCAAAGGTAAATGAGCCCGTCAACTCCAACGGCATAGCTGAGTGCACGACAACGACCTAGCGCACCTTACTCTTCGTCTGAAAAGTCTGCAAAATTATCTTGCAGCACGGAACGGGTCAGCGAACGGAATATGCTGGCAAAATAACACTCTAGAGCAATGAACAAGATAAATGCTAACACTACATGCATATATGGCTGGTGGAGGCTCTATCATTACCATGTTTTTGCAAAAAGCCAATTTTCCCTACTGCAAAGGAATATATTTTATTTAACTACAAAGTTGGTTGATAAACATTAAGAACGTTCCTCCAACTCAATCCCAATTAAACAGTATTAATAACCCAGCAAATTAAATTAAGAGTGATGAGATGAAATCAATAATTCAAGAACCAGATACTCAAGATGTCCATAACCGGGGACACGGCTAACCATGATTAGTTTGTACACTCTGCAGAGGTTTGCACACTTTTCCCCACAAGACTTGATCTCCTCCGTTGTATTTCTCGCACTACATGGTGTTTGGCAAACGGATGACCGAGACACAGTCTTTCCGAAGAGGTCCCCTTAACCGATAGATAGGCCGGTACACCTACAATCCCCTACATCTGCTAGCCCATCATGGAAAGGATTCCCACAACTTACTCAACTATTCCAAAGCCCATAATGGCTTGTGGCTGCACACGGAAGTTTCTAGTATGAATAATCTTATGATCCCTTTGAGCCTGGGTGGCGAACCATAGGATGATCACACGGGTACTCCGGGATATCCCAGGACAGCGCTGGATTGCTCCAGGTGCCCAGACAATCACTGGGTGCTCTAGGGTGCCTCAACCAATCCACCCAAATGTGTATTAAAGTAGCCACCTTAAGTTAACCATTAATTAACAACTCTCACATCTGTCATGAATACACTCAACCAATCCACGTCTACGAGCATAGCATAGCAGTTTAAGCATAACGTAAAAGTAACTCCCAGGGTTTGATATAAGGACAGTAGGTTCTACCTCATCATCTACTTCCCAAACCCACATGTTAGTCAGATCCTACTCATGCAATGTTTGAGGATGGGAACTAATGCATAAAAACTAGGTAATAAAGGGGTATGATCAAAGTGTTACTTGCCTTGCTGACGATCTGCAAACCCTAGAGACTCGTAGTAGCACGCTTCGCACTCCGGAAATTCTGTCGCAAACAAACAATAGCATACATAAGCACTCAAGCATAGATGCAAGGGTAAAACTCATATGAGAAAGTCCAAACTGAAAATTCAACTGAAGTGCTTCGATATGCAAAAAGAATCACTCGAATCGGAGCTGCGGAACTGAAACTACGATCAAAAGAAATTCGAATTCAAATTTTCTTGAAACCAAATTTTAAATTTTCAAAATCATGTTTAAGTTGGTTAACTGGAAAGCGGGGTTTGAGACGAAGATTTTGGCGTTGGTTTCACTGGATTTGGATGAACGGTTAAAAAGTTGCGAGGGTTTGAAGACAGGGGCTAATCTGTGATAAAAATAATCGTGGATAGGTCCCTGGCCAAAAAATAAAATAAGAAGAAAAAGACTAACGAACGAACGTTCGTTATCAGAGACGAACGAACGAACGAGTTCACGAATAGAGGCATTCGGGCGAACATCCGCTAAATAGAGTCGATCGGAAAAACCGAGAAAACCGAAAAACCCTAACCCTAAAAATAAAACCGATCTAGACCTAGAACCGAAAAAAATGGCGCCGGTGGCGGTTTTTACCGGTTTTCTGAGAAAAACCGGCGGCGGCAATGCGATCTGGCGGCGGCGCGGCAACGGTGAGGCGGCGGGGCCGCGGCGGCGGCGCGGTGCAGCGGGGCGGGCGGCGGCAGGCGGCGGCGGTACGGCTTAGCGGCTGCGGCTGCGGGGCTATGGCTCGGGGTGGGAGGAGAGGCGGCGGGGGCGGCGACTTTTAAGGGGGAGGGGGCGGCGCTGGCTTGGGAAGGGGGCCGGCCCGGGGAGGAGTCCGGCTCGGACTCCCCTCGGCGTCCGTGCGCGGCATGGCAGTGGGGAAGGCGGCGGCGCGCGGGAGTGGGCCGGCTGGGCTTCAGCCCAGTCGATCCGGGATTTTTTTAAATAAATTCCGCCAAAACAAAAATCCTAATGAAATAGAAAAAAATCTACAAATGCCAAAAACAATTTTCACCGTCTAAATAAAGTATTTAGAACAAAGTGAACATTTTTCTGGGGTAAAAACGCAATTTTGAGAAATGCATATTTTTCTAATTCAAATAAAATCTCGAATAAAATCCAACTAAAATATTTATTTGAATTTAAAAATTTTCCTCCAATATTCCTTTATTTTTGAAGAAGTCATATTATCTTCTCTCTTTTATTTTGATATTTGAAATATTCGAAGAGAAAATATTAAAACCAAAATGATCCTCTTTTCAAATTTGAAAAAATTCAAATATGAAAATAAATGAAATCCCCAACTCTCTCCGTGGGTCTTTGAGTTGCTTAGGATTTCTAGGATCACAAACAAAATGCAAATAAAGTATGATATGCGTATGATGACCTATGTATAACATCCAAATTGAAAATTTGGGATGTTACACATGAAATCTGAGTAAGTTTCGTTAGATCCGTGTAGTGTATTGATTGTTTGAATGGTACAAGTGATAAGTGATTAGTTGTTTCATCTGTACAAATGATTTCTGCTAGTAATCCGACTAGGGTTAGTGTTCGTGCTAATAATTCCTAGCCAGGACTTGACAATTGATTTTGAATGACCTACATATGTTTGTGCCATTATTTTCTTCAAGATTGGTTTGTAAATAGACGACTGTGCTTAAAAATTGAACCATAATCTCTGGATATGTATAAATAAATAGCCATAAATTCCTAATCCTACTTCACGGCATGTAATCATTGATTTGATGCCAAATTTGTTTTACTATTTTTATAGGTGTTGTCTGACGATGTGGACAGCGAGGATGAAGATGTGCAGAGGAGGTACAAGAGGCAAATCCTGAGGGAGCTTTATGCGGGAATGCATAATAGGCGTATTAGGACCTGGAACGGCGGCTATCGATCCCCATGAGTAGGCCATCCTAAATATACTACATTTGGATAAAAGGTGCCACATGCACCATATACGTGAAAGGGATTTTCCCCTCTTCTTTCTATATTAGGCAAATTAATGATGCATTGTTCTTTCGATTACTCTCATATTTCCATGACATCATGTTTACCCTATCTGTTTAATTATAAATTTTTGTCCTTCAATTTCGTCTGCTGAACAGTTCTTTCAATTTGGGCCCATATTTGCATGTTACCATATTTTCTTTAACAATCCTACCATTTTCTCTAGCGCGTCCCTTGCTATGCAATAGAATCTGTAGTGCACAATCTTTCCCTTTACGTAAATCAAGACTGCAGGGATGTCATACTGCAGACAAACCATGGATTTACAATCGTTGCTACTGTAAGACTTGATGAACGTGGTGACCCCTATTTTGGCACTGGCCTTTGGAGAGAAATTGCTAAGTTTTATGAACTGCAAGCTAGCACTGGAATTGCACTGCACATAAAAGGGCCTGGTCATGAGATATATGGTAACTTCCTGTATGATATCATCCATCCAGACTTTGTTCGAAGTAGGTTTTCTTTTCAACTATCTGCATGTTGACTTACCCAGCAATATCAAATGAATTGTGTAGTATTTAAGCAACCAACTGTTATTCCCTTTTCTTACTGTATTCCTACCTAATAACTTCTAGTTACCAATACACTTTTCTATTGCCCTATTTTAACTAAATATTCCCTGTACTCCCATTTCTATCAGAAAGTGCCGCTGACAAGGAGACTCCGGAGGTGGAGAACGGGGCTTCCAACAAGCGGAGGCGGGGCGAGATAGAACCGCAAGCGATTCCAGCAGGCCTAGACTTCATCAGCAGCCTCCGCGATGATATGTTGACAGTCATCATCTCTCACCTCCCAATCAAATATGGGGCGCGGACAACCGTCCTTTCCCGGCGGTGGCGCCCCTATGGAAGTCCAGCCCATGAGCTCTGCCATGGCTATCGCAAAAGCTTGGATGCGTTCTCCAAGATCCTCGGCAGTCACCTTGGCCCAACCAGAGGCCTTAGAATGGGCAAGTTCCATTCCAACGACAAGGACCGAGCCAAGCTTGATGACTGTTTCCGATCCCCCGCCCTATATCGGCTCGAGGAGCAAACTTTTGATGATGGGCATATGCGGTCGCTGCCAACGTCCGCACTCCACCTCGCGTCCACGCTGCGCATTGCCAAGTTCAGGAACTGCCATCCCCTAATGACGCGCCCGCTCTTATTCTACCACGACTGAAGCACCTCGAGCTCGTCGCCGTCTGCCTCTCAAACGGTGACATGGAGCACCTGCTCCGTGGCTTTACTGCACTCGAGTACCTTTGTCTTCAGGCGTTCAATGGGTTGAGTACCTTCCACATCACCTCCATGACTCTCCGGACTATTTATGTGTGTTGCTGGTGCGGCAGGAAGACATCACAAGATGTGTACCACGGTATGGTCATTGAGGACACACCTGCACTTGAGAGATTACTTGTAGTTGATCAAGAAGGTCCAACAAGAATCAATGTCATCTATGCGCCGAAATTGACAGTGGTGGGCTACTCGTCTGACAAATACTCCAAACTTGTTATTGGATCCACACCCGTTCAGGTACAATAGTCGCCTTCTACCTCTCCTTCTACAAATTAACATTATTTCTAATTTTGAAGATGTTTGTTCGTCTGTCATTCAGAAAATGATTCCGACAAGCTTGACCCCGAAACTATGCACAGTGAAGGTCTTGGCACTTGAATCTATCAGCCCCAACCTGGAGCAAGTTTTCAGTTTCCTGAGATGCTTTCCGTGCCTGGAGAAGCTATATATCGAGGTGATGTTCCTTTCCTGTTAAATGTTAACCATAAGGGAGTTCAATTTGTGACACCTTTTTCCAAGTTTACAATGACAATGTACTACGATTTCTGAAGGATTCTTTTGGAGGATTTTAGCACATACATGCCCCCCCATATTGGTTGCTTGATCCATATGGTTACAATCAATAAGCATTTCTCCTTTGGATTCATCTGTACTAGTTTTCTTAGGGAACTTTTCATCCACTCCAACCTCTTGTGAAGAAGGCTACATTTTTGTAGAATGTAATCAAATGCCCACGTTAATCATGTCAGATCGAAGATGGCATGTTAGTGCATTTTACAAATCCTGCAAACCAAATAGGCCTGTAGTAATGTTCAAAACTGCATGTAGGCACTAACACGTTTTCTTCTTTTGAAGATACAATTAGGCCCAGTGGTGGATAATGTGATACAGTATAACAATCACATCAAATGCCTAGATCTGCATCTCTCGGAAATTACTTTGAACTCCTACCGAGGGACCTTACCGGAGATTATATTCGCCAGGTTCTTTATTCTCTGAGCAAGGGTGCTGAAGGAAATGAGGTTTGCCCTACATTTATTTCACAAAAATGAGCAGTTTGTTGATCAGCGTCAGCGCCTGCGGCAGAATGGAATAGGCTCCAAAAATGCTGATTTCATTTTGGAACTTCATATGACAGAGTAATCAGAAGTCATCGTGTCAACCCCATACATGACTTCTCAGTGGCTGACCCCTTTGCAAAAATTGTGAGGTTTCGAAACCAGACTTAGAAGTGGTAATATTAGTTTGAACCTCTCTGATATCCATGTTCAACAGATCAGCGCGAGCGTTTGCAGCTAATGAGCTGAATTTCATTTCTAATATCAGTTTGAACCTTGTAATCTTCAAATTTGAGCCATATAACTCTGGAATTTGAACCTTGTAATATTTCGAGCTTTTGTGGTACAACCGTTGAAATGGCATCGTATGAGACTCGTATATTGGTAGCACTATTTTGACCTTATATGCAATGGTCTTAGATTTTATTAACCATTCTCGAATTTATTTAGCTTGTCGATCTCACAGCACACGATCTATATAGCTAACTCGACAGCGATCTTCGACATTATTGCACACAGTTGGTTTCTTCCACCGTGTGCCATGTAGAGCGCAGAATTAATTATCGCACTCGAGTGTCCATCATCACCCTTCTGTGTAACTTTGACCTCATCACCCACGGGTAAACTTATGACCGAAGTCATTCCACACACTTCGTTTTTACAAATCTTTTTGCCAATAAACGCCCATGATTTGTCCCTCTCCTAGCTGACGCCTGGCCAAACTAGCCGGGCGGGAAGCTTGCGCGGTAGCGCGGGAACAGGCTCACCGACGATACATTTGGCGCCACTTCGAGCCCACGCATGCGGTGTGGTGTTGTCAAGCGTGCACTGGAATCCTCCGCTATGAACACCGTGACAAGACGTGACGATTACAGGCTGGCCGGCCCCCATTTATTACAACGGCCATTTAACCCTTGTGTGTCTTCAACCTTTCAATCGCGCCCCATCATTGCAAGAAGCACACCCACCATGATAAATTCTTCGAGGGTATCATGTGAGGCTCCAATGGCGCTCCGAGCGGCTCCTAGTTTAGTATGCATGTAATTGCTTACTTTGGTGTGTGGAAATGTTATGTGTGTAGTCACTTGTGTAATTGTATGCTTAATTTGGTTATGCAATGTTGTCTTTTTAAGTATATATGTTGATGCACTGTAGACAGAGCGTAGATGTTGTGCGGACAAAGAAAATCACATCGCGCACGGACTAAACAATGGAACCCGTCGGTGATGTTTTCATCAATCACTCACAATTGTATACCAGCAATCGTTTGCTCACAACACACACGGATTGTTAGCAGCAATCGTCTGTGTTGTTATCGGTCTTCGCTGTGACTCCCCTGATTTGACCATACACTAATCATGCACGCAAACGTGTACGATCAAGATCAGGGACTCACGGGAAAATATCACAACACAACTCTAAAACATAAATAAGTCATACAAGCATCATAATACAAGCCAGGGGGCTTGAGGGCTCAAATATAAGTGCTCGATCATAGACGAGTCAGCGGAAGCAACAATATCTGAGTACAGACATAAGTTAAACAAGTTTGCCTTAAGAAGGCTAGCACAAAAGTAGCAACGATCGAAAAGGCAAGGCCTCCTGCCTGGGACCTCCTAACTACTCCTCGAAGCCGAACTCCATGTAGAATCATCCTCGGGATCTCTAGCTCCTGGACTCCAGCATCTGGTTGCGACAACCAGGTATAGAAAGGGGGAAAGAGGGAGAAAAGCAACCGTGAGTACTCATCCAAAGTACTCGCAAGCAAGGAGCTACACTACATATGCATGGGTATATGTGTAAAGGGACATATCAGTGCACTGAACTGCAGAATGCCAGAATAAGAGGGGGATAGCTAATCCTATCGAAGACTACGCTTCTGGCCACCTCCATCTTGCAGCATGTAGAAGAGAGTAGATGGTAAGTTCACCAAGTAGCATCACATAGCATAATCCTACCCGGCGATCCCCTCCTCGTCGCCCTGTTAGAGAGCGATCACCGGGTTATATCTGGCACTTGGAAGGGTGTGTTTTATTAAGTATCCAGTTCTAGTTGTCATAAGGTCAAGGTACAACTCTGGGTCGTCCTTTTACCGAGGGACACGGCTATTCGAATAGATAAACTTCCCTGCAGGGGTGCACCACATAACCCAACACGCTCGATCCCATTTGGCCGGACACACTTTTCTGGGTCATGCCCGGCCTCAGAAGATCAACACGTCGCAGCCCCACCTAGGCTCAACAGAGAGGTCAGCACGCCGGTCTAAACCCTATGCGCGCAGGGGTCTGGGCCCATCGCCCATTGCACACCTGCACGTTGCATACGCGGCCGGAAGCAGACCTAGCCCCCTTAATACAAGTGCGAGCTTACGGTCCAATGCGGCGCGCGCCACTCAGTCGCTGACGTCAAAAAGAGCTTCGGCTGATACCACGACGTCGAGTGCCCATAACTGTTCCCGCGTAGTTGGTTAGTGCGTATAGACCAAATGGCCAGACTCATATCAAATACCAAGATCTCGTTAAGCGTGTTAAGTATCCGCGAACGCCGACCAGGGCCAGGCCCACCTCTCTCCTAGGTGGTCTCAACCTGCCCTGTCGCTCCGCCATAAAGTAACAGTCAGGGGCCGTCAGGAACCCAGGCCCACCTCTACCGGGATGGAGCCACCTGTCCTTTCAGCCCCCTCATCAGAATCACTTGCGGGTACTCAACGAGCCTACCCGACTTTAGTCACCACATGTGTCATGTATATAAAGTATATAGTATATACCCGTGATCACCTCCCGAAGTGATCACGGCCCAGTAGTATAGCATGGTAGACGGACAAGAGTGTAGGGCCACTGATGGAACACTAGCATCCTATACTAAGCAGTAGGATGGCAGGTAAGGGTAACAACTGTAGCAACAATGACAGACTATGCAGCAGAATAGGATTAACGAAAGCAGTAACATGCTGCACTACTCTAATGCAAGCAGTAGAGAGAAGAATAGGCGATATCTGGTGATCAAGGGGGGGCTTGCCTGGTTGCTCTGGCAAGTAGGAGGGGTCGTCAACTCCGTAGTCGAACTGGGGGTCGCCGGTAGTCTCGGGGTCTACCGGAAAGAAGTAACGAAGGGGGAACACAATAAATAACAGAGCAATCAAAGCAACACAAAGCATAACATGACAATACGCGGTGCTAGGTGTGCCCTAACGCGGTAGTAGGTGATACCGACGAACGGGGGAAACATCCGGGAAGGTATTCCCGGTGTTTCGCGTTTTCGGACAAATGAACCGGTGGTGAAATGTTACAGGTTCACTATGCTAGGGACGCGTGGTGGACGAACGGGCTGCCTATCTGGATTCGTCTCGTCGTTCTGAGCAACTTTCATGTACAAAGTATTTTCATCCGAGCTACGGTTTATTTTATATGAATTTTAAAAGATTTAAATTAATTTTTGCATTTATTTAATTAATTTAATACAACATTATCCAGAACAGTGCATGCTGACGTCATCATGACGTCAACATGACGTCAGCAGTCAACAGGGCGTTGACTGGGTCAAACTGACATGCGGGACCCACCTGTTATTGACTGTTTACCTAATCAGATAATTAAGGCTAATTAACATTGTTAACTAGATTAACTAGCAGGTTTAACTAAGTTAATTAATTATCTTAATTAATTAATTATTATTTTTACTATTATATTTATTCTTTTTTTTCTCTCTTTTTTTTAAAGTTCCAGGGGGTGGGGCCTGCCTGTCATTGGCCCCGGGGGGCCTAGCGGGTTCGTCGGGTTCGGGTGCTGGAGCGGGCAACGGGCGCATGGGCGCGCACTCGCCGGCAGGGAGTGCGGCGGGGCGAGGCCACGGGCGCGAGGTGCTCGCGCGTGGGCGCGGCCTGGGGGAAGCGAGGGCGCGGCGACCATGGACGGTGCGCGACCCGACGTGGCGAGGCACGGCCCTAGCACAGCCGGGCGTGGCCACGGGCGCAAACACAGCGCGGCCGGGCGCGTCGGCGAGGCAGGGGCGGGGCACGACGGCGACGCGCGGTGAGCAGAGAAAGGGAGGAGGGGAGGTGGCGGCTCACAGGGGGCCAGACGAGGAATTGCAGCGGCTCGGGGAGGAGTTGGGGTCGGCGCGACGAGGTGGAGCAGCTCCGGTCGTGGAGGAGGACGAAGATGGGCGGCGAGGTGCCGTCTTGGTGATGCTCCTGCTCGCTGGCGTTGGCATGGAGGTCGAGGAGGTCGAGGGGCAGCCCCTCAAAGTGTCGGCCTGCTCAGGGAGGCCGGTGGCCATGGGGTTCACGGCGGCGCGGGGTCGGGCGGAGGCGCTGGAAGGCGGTTGGGCGCGGGGACGAGCATGCGTGCGGGGTCGCGTGGGAGGCCCTGGAGCCGAGCTAGCGGCGGAGAAGAGGACCAGGGGCGCGAAGGCCCAAGGCGGTCGCCGGCAGCCATGGGGATCGAGGCGAGGAGCTCCTCTCCTGTGTGGGCTTTGTGTGTGTGGTGGCGGCGGGTGAGGGAGACGAGGGGAGAGGTGGGGATTGTGCGGGGGAGTGGGGTGACCGGGCTAGGGTTCGATGGGGAGTGGGGGGTTAGGCGCAGCTGGTGGGCTGGTGGCCTGCTGGGCCGTGGCCCAGTGGGCCAGGGGGTTTGTTTGTTTTTTTAATTTGTTTTTTTCCTTTATTTTTATTTATTCTTTCCTATTTTATTTTAGTTTTAGTAAAAATTAGCACTAACACCTAAATTGGTACTTTTAAATAAACTACTGCCACATTAATTCTTACCCCAACTAAAATAGTTTTAATATTTTATAAAATTCAAAAGGCATTTATTTTATTATTTAACCTATAGTTTTAATTATTTTGAACACTTAATCATTTTATTAAATTTAGTTTTCTTCGCCACTATTACCCAGGATTTATTTAACACATTTACAACATTTTAGTTTTCACTTTTGAAAACTTTTATTGGTTGTTTGATTTTTTATTTGGACTCGAACCGGTTTCGAACTAACGCGAGATTAACAACAGTAACCGTGGTGACATGGCATCATTAACATGGGATTACTGTAGCCTAATTATCCGGGCGTTACAATTCTCCTCCACTACAAGAAATCTCGTCCCGAGATTTAAGGGGTAGAGCAAGGGGAAAGATTTGGTTACGACATCCTAATGGATCTTCTCATTCATTTTTGGTCTCCCTGAAGTAGTTGACCCGCTTCGTTGATGTCCTTATTTCTCTGCTTCAGATCATCATGATGAAGTCGGCATCCTTTCTTCGGGAACTCCATCGTACTTACGAAAGAATAAGGGTGGTTATTTCGGAATAAGGGCGGAGACGTCTTGCGTGATCATGCAAGCAAGGCATGTCAGAGGGTAGCCTGTCAATTATGTCGGCAACAACGTCGATACCAAGGGCGAGGGACGAAGAGAACCATTTTCCTGCTCGTTGAACGAGGCAGACCAATAGGCAAAGTTCTCGTCCATCGGTGGTTACCGGAATGTCATCGACAATAGTAACAGGGTCTTACTGATAGAATTGTACACCGAGGTGTTTACATAAGCAGGAGAATAGTACTGCTTAGATCATATAGATCACCAGAAAGGTTAAACCAAACAATGGAAAGGAAAATATGATTATCAGATTAAACAGAACAATGGAAAGGAAAATGTGTTTAAACACATATTTCAAGGGTATATCCTTCCCAAGGACAAGCAAAGCATGATATCCATGACAGGATATAATGTAGAAAACTCTTTCAGGTACGGGAGAGAATTTTCATGACATTACCCATACAGCGGTGTTTGGATAATTGAGCAGGAAACATTTAGCATTGGGCTTCAAATGTTCCTGTTGAAAATCGGAGTACCATAGACATGCTTCGAGATAGCATTGACATGGTCAACAGGTGAAGATCGGACTTTGGAAACAAAAAGGATCCATCAGGAACAACCTATAGAATAAGTCTTACAATTTCCTCACGGAAGAATGACTAACCTTGCCAAAAAGGAAATTATAACAAAAGGTCCTGTGGCTAGGGGTGCTAAGCAAAGACACCACCTTACCGGGTTGTATAAAGACCAACGTTATAACTCTTGGAAATATGTTCCAACCATCATATCTGACCGAGATTCAGATCTGATCGGTGTTAGGATAACTCAGATTTAGGATGCCTGAGAAGAAAGCTGCAACACAAATTGTCGAAACGACATCAAAGATTCTCGGGAGATGAACTATGGAAGGGAGTTCCGAACAAGGGTTCATCATTAAGTCAAGGAGAGGTGAGGAGGTGACTGATTGACTCAGCGACAATCCATTGAGATTTCCAAAAGATGGATTTCCACAACTATGTGAACAAGGAGATAACATTAGCTAGATCGAATGACTTAATGCTGTATGCTCGAGGAAAACATACACAATTAAACATTAGTTGAAAGGTGCACCCGAATATGGGCTTAGCTAGCATGATCAATGTTAGAATGGTGATTCGATAACCAATACACAAGGAATGAAACTATCGTTCATTAACTTACAAGCAATAGGGTTGCTGGAAGTTTTTGAATTTTACACATCCCAGTTCATTTGTGGGTACTTCGGTTAAAATCAACATGGGGACCAAGAACTAAATGTAGACAGCAAGATGTATTACTATATCAAGAATTCTTAAGAGGTGGTGAAATTCTCACGACATTCTTGATATAAAAGATGGTAATACTCCAAAGTAAAGAAGAACAAATGCTGGATAGCAAGGATCTCAAGGTATAACACAAAATATGAACAAGTTTGTGTTGGGGGAGGCAAGAATGTTGTCGATGATAACACAATTCATCGAGGGGCAAGGATGGTATTTCTCATCCTGAATTTCGACACACAACTTGGAAGAAGTCAAATTGTTGACAATGATCTCGACAAATTTGTCGAGAGGTTTTCAAGAAGATGTAATTGATCGACGATGACATCAAGTCAAAGGAATGATGTAAGCGAAAGGTTATTGGAACCACGATTAGGACACAAACTCGAAATCAAGTTTGCTGTTCAAGGAGAAGTGATATGACGAGGAAGATCGATTGTAAGATTAGCTCACCGTCGCAATTTGTGCTCCGGGAAGAAGGACCCGGTAGCACAGTTAAAATTTAGCACGATAATGATATAGCCAATCAGGCTAGGAATGACGTGATCGAGTACAAACTCGCAAGTAAAGAAGATTACTGAGAGTTGTTTAATCGCGACGCGGACTCGATTCAGTTATCAATGTCCTTGAGTGTTTAATAACTCAAAGCCCGTGAAAAACTGTAATCAGTGAGAATGTAGCACTTGATGAAGAACTCATAAGAAGTTATGCAGTTCCATGATAATCTCGAGATACTAGGGGGTAATACTCGACGACAGATCAAGGTAGAGGTTGGACTAGGGTATTGCTCTGCAGAAGACAAGTGCTCAAACTTGCACGAGAAACGGAATCAAGGAGAAACATGGTCGGGACCACGTCCACGGATACCAGATGAACTTATAACAAGGGGATAATTATTTTAAGAGAAGCTTCCATGATAAGGTATACATCGTGTCCATGCGCATGAACACAGGGTTCAAGGTCGACTCCCACTTGTTCAACGCATAACCTTTCATTCACCTCTCGTATTTCGAAAATGACATTAGTTGTTGAAAGTTTTTACCTGGTGCAATACCAGATAAGTATGACCCGTGTAATCTTTCGGGTTCACACGGATTAGGGAAGGCGTAGGTTCAACCCATCAGGGCATCTTAGGAAAATATACCACAAACTTCGGAGTAAATATTACAAGCTCGAAAGTAGAGCATTGTTCAAAAGCAGATGATACAATTTACCAAAGGCATTATATACCCATGGAAAGGCTCACAAGGTTATTCAATATGAAGGACACTGCCGGATAAAATCCAACAAAGGAACCGATGGTCCACAAGGGATCTGATGTGAGCATCGGTACTCAACCAGAGGAAGAAGAATGCAAGGAGATCTGATTATAGAAACAACTGTCTAATTCAAAGTTCAAATGCATAAGAATCATGATTTCCAAATCAGGGGATCAGGAGCAACGCTCTGATCAAGGATGGATAAGTTAAGTAGGCTTAGGGGTACAATCGATGGCAAATTGATTGGTCGAGATCCAGCTCACGTTTAAAATGACGTCTGAGCCGGAAGGATGAATTCTAGGATCTGATTGAGGATTGCGAGCATTCGCAACAAATTGAATCAACGGACTCAAAATGGTAATGCAATAGATGCCAATAAGATTATAGACTTATGGGATTAACCATAATGCAAGCAAGTAAGAATTTCAAGAGCAATAGGCTACTCAGGATTTCGGAAGTTCAAATAGTATTTTGAAGACTTTTGTGAAATACATGAATCAAATGGGGATGAGCAAATATCCGGTGAGTGCTAGAAATTATGCATAGTGGTATTCATGTGGCAAAGAACAGCAAGGCGGTAAGCTCAAAGGATTCTCGGAGCAACAAAGAGAATTTCGAGGTATCTTGTAATAACAAGATCAACTGGGAAGCATTGTATGAATGGCGAGTATACGTGGTTATCCATAGGGGTTTATCGATGGAAGGGAATTGCAAAAGCGACACCATAAAGTCTCAAGAGAACATCGAAGAGTATCTTCGGATCCTTCTGGTGTAGAAGACGATCATCTGTAATAAGGGGCTCTCCGGGAGAAAGTATTATCGAGAACCTAGAGTCAGAGTTAGTAAAATCGTTTAATCCGAATAGAAGAGATGTCACAGTCCCAGAGTATAGGTTGAGGAATAAAAGATCCTACTACCACCCAATGGCGACGTGGGCCCGTAAGCCACACAGCCATGTTAGTAAAACAGTTTTCACTGACTAGACTCAACCTCGGCCAAGGAGTTGGAAAGGGGGATTCCTACAGGCCGTCGGCTCTGATACCAACTTGTGACTCCCCCGATTTGACCATACACTAATCATGCACGCAAACGTGTACGATCAAGATCAGGGACTCACGGGAAGATATCACAACACAACTCTAAAACATAAATAAGTCATACAAGCATCATAATACAAGCCAGGGGCCTCGAGGGCTCGAATACAAGTGCTCGATCATAGACGAGTCAGCGGAAGCAACAATATCTGAGTACAGACATAAGTTAAACAAGTTTGCCTTAAGAAGGCTAGCACAAAAGTAGCAACGATCGAAAAGGCAAGGCCTCCTGCCTGGGACCTCCTAACTACTCCTCGAAGCCGAACTCCATGTAGAACCATCCTCGGGATCTCTAGCTCCTGGACTAGCATCTGGTTGCGACAACCAGGTATAGAAAGGGGAAAAGAGGGAGAAAAGCAACCGTGAGTACTCATCCAAAGTACTCTCAAGCAAGGAGCTACACTACATATGCATGGGTATATGTGTAAAGGGCCATATCAGTGCACTGAACTGTAGAATGCCAGAATAAGAGGGGGATAGCTAATCCTGTCGAAGACTATGCTTCTGGCCACCTCCATCTTGCAGCATGTAGAAGAGAGTAGATGGTAAGTTCACCAAGTAGTATCACATAGCATAATCCTACCCGGCGATCCCCTCCTCGTCGCCCTGTTAGAGAGCGATCACCGGGTTATATCTGGCACTTGGAAGGGTGTGTTTTATTAAGTATCCAGTTCTAGTTGTCATAAGGTCAAGGTACAACTCCGGGTCGTCCTTTTACCGAGGGACACGGCTATTCGAATAGATAAACTTCCCTGCAGGGGTGCACCACATAACCCAACACGCTCGATCCCATTTGGCCGGACACACTTTTCTGGGTCATGCCCGGCCTCAGAAGATCAACACGTCGCAGCCCCACCTAGGCTCAACAGAGAGGTCAGCACGCCGGTCTAAACCCTATGCGCGCAGGGGTCTGGGCCCATCGCCCATTGCACACCTACACGTTGCGTACGCGGCCGGAAGCAGACCTAGCCCCCTTAATACAAGCACGAGCTTACGGTCCAATGCGGCACGCGCCACTCAGTCGCTGACGTCAAAAAGAGCTTCGGCTGGTACCACGACGTCGAGTGCCCATAACTGTTCCCGCGTAGTTGGTTAGTGCGTATAGACCAAATGGCCAGACTCATATCAAATACCAAGATCTCGTTAAGCGTGTTAAGTATCCGCGAACGCCGACCAGGGCCAGGCCCACCTCTCTCCTAGGTGGTCTCAACCTGCCCTGTCGCTCCGCCATAAAGTAACAGTCAGGGGCCGTCAGGAACCCAGGCCCACCTCTACCGGGATGGAGCCACCTGTCCTTTCAGCCCCCTCATCAGAATCACTTGCGGGTACTCAACGAGCCTACCCGACTTTAGTCACCACATGTGTCATGTATATAAAGTATATAGTATATACCCGTGATCACCTCCCGAAGTGATCACGGCCCAGTAGTATAGCATGGTAGACGGACAAGAGTGTAGGGCCACTGATGGAACACTAGCATCCTATACTAAGCAGTAGGATGGCAGGTAAGGGTAACAACTGTAGCAACAATGACAGACTATGCAGCAGAATAGGATTAACGAAAGCAGTAACATGCTGCACTACTCTAATGCAAGCAGTAGAGAGAAGAATAGGCGATATCTGGTGATCAAGGGGGGGCTTGCCTGGTTGCTCTGGCAAGTAGGAGGGGTCGTCAACTCCGTAGTCGAACTGGGGGTCGCCGGTAGTCTCGGGGTCTACCGGAAAGAAGTAACGGAGGGGGAACATAATAAATAAAAGAGCAATCAAAGCAACACAAAGCGTAACATGACAATACGCGGTGCTAGGTGTGCCCTAACGCGGTAGTAGGTGATACCGACGAAGGGGGGAAACATCCGGGAAGGTATTCCCGGTGTTTCGCGTTTTTGGACAGATGAACCGGAGGTGAAATGTTACAGGTTCACTATGCTAGGGACGCGTGGCGGATGAACGGGCTGCGTATCTGGATTTATCTCGTCGTTCTGAGCAACTTTCATGTACAAAGTATTTTCATCCGAGCTACGGTTTATTTTATATGAATTTTAAAAGATTTAAATTAATTTTAGCATTTTTTAATTAATTTAATACAACATTATCCAGAATAGTGCATGCTGACGTCAACATGACGTCAGCAGTCAACAGGATGTTGACTGGGTCAAACTGACATGCGGGACCCACCTGTCATTGACTGTTTACCTAATCAGATAATTAAGGCTAATTAACATTGTTAACTAGATTAACTAACATGTTTAACTAAGTTAATTAATTTAATTAATTAATCATTATTTTTACTATTATATTTATTCTTTTTTTCTCTTTTTTTGAAGTTCCAGGGGGTGGGGCCTGCCTGTCATTGGCCCCAGGGGGCCTAGCGGGTTCGGCGGGTTCGGGCGCTGGAGCGGGCAACGGGCGCCTGGGCGCGCGCTCGCCGGCAGGGAGTGCGGCGGGGCGAGGCCACGGGCGCGAGGTGCTCACGCGTGGGCGCGGGCTGGGGGAAGCGAGGGCGCGGCGACCGTGGACGGTGCGCGACCCGGCGTGGCGAGGCACGGCCCTAGCACAGCCGGGCGTGGCCACGGGCGCAAACACAGCGCGGCCGGGCGCGTCGGCGAGGCAGGGGGCGGGGCACGACGGCGAGGCGTGGTGAGCAGAGAAAGGGAGGAGGGGAGGTGGTGGCTCACAGGGGGCCAGACGAGGAATGGCAGCGGCTCGGGGAGGAGTTGGGGTCGGCGCGACGAGGTGGAGCAGCTCCGGTCGTGGAGGAGGACGAAGATGGGCGGCGAGGTGGCGTCTTGGTGATGCTCCTGCTCGCTGGCGTTGGCGTGGAGGTCGAGGAGGTCGAGGGGCAGCCCCTCAAAGTGTCGGCCTGCTCAGGGAGGCCGGTGGCCATGGGGTTCACGGCGGCGCGGAGTCGGGCGGAGGCGCTGGAAGGCGGTTGGGCGCGGGGACGAGCATGCGTGCGGGGTCGCGTGGGAGGCCCTGGAGCCGAGCGAGCGGCGGAGAAGAGGACCAGGGGCGCGGAGGCCCAAGGCGGTCGCCGGCAGCCATGGGGATCGAGGCGAGGAGCTCCTCTCCTGTGTGGGCTTTGTGTGTGTGGTGGCGGCGGGTGAGGGAGACGAGGGGAGAGGTGGGGATTGTGCGGGGGAGTGGGGTGACCGGGCTAGGGTTCGATGGGGAGTGGGGGGTTAGGCGCAGCTGGTGGGCTGGCCTAGTGGTCTGGTGGCCTGCTGGGCCGTGGCCCAGTGGGTCAGGGGGTTTGTTTGTTTTTTTACTTTGTTTTATTTCCTTAATTTTATTTATTCTTTCCTATTTTATTTTAGTTTTAGTAAAAATTAGCACTAACACCTAAATTGGTACTTTTAAATAAACTACTGCCACATTAATTCTTACCCCAACTAAAATAGTTTTAATACTTTATAAAATTCAAAAGGCATTTATTTTATTATTTAACCTATAGTTTTAATTATTTTGAACACTTAATCATTTTATTAAATTTAGGTTTCTTCACCACTATTACCCAGGATTTATTTAACACATTTACAACATTTTAGTTTTCACTTTTGAAAACTTTTATTGTTCGTTTGATTTTTAATTTGGACTCGAACCGGTTTCGGACTAACGCGAGATTAACAACAGTAACCGTGGTGACATGGCATCATTAACATGGGATTACTGTAGCCTAATTATCCGGGCGTTACATTCGCACACGTTTCCGATTGCAGACTTGTTTGCCGCGTATCACACACATCTTGTTAAGTTGAACCGTGTTTGTTCTCTTGTCTCAACGCAAACAGTTTGATCTGGCTGACCATTTCTGTTGTGTTGCCTAATCACAAACGGTTCATCCGAGTGAACCGTATGTTGTACATCGCACACACCTTCATCTGGCTGCCCGTTTCTTTTGTTCCTCCTCATCGCAAATAATTAACTGAACTGAACCGTATGCCCTGGGTCGCACACGCAAATAAAATTTGAACCATGTTTGATGCATCCTCCATCGCAAACGATTTGCATCTTTTTTGATGGTTTTTTACACCACCGTTTGCGATTATTGCATCGCACACAGTTTCGTCGAAGGGTCTCTGATCGTAGTGTCGCGTTAGCAGCATCCTGCAGTAGTGCATAGCCGTAGAGTTCGCAGCCGTACTTTCCAGGAGGGTGACTTAGTGCTCCGTCTAATACAAGAACAAACAGGTATGCATAAGCTTTCACCTCCATGGGAAGGGCCCTTCGTCATTAGCAAGAATCTCAACAATGGGTCATATTATTTCATCAACATACGTGAACACATCAAATCGCGTACCTCCGAAGAGGAGACCAACAGGCCTTGGAACATTCCTCGTCTTCGGCTTTATTATACCACTACAAAGAAAAGACACATCCGTGACATTTTGGGCCGAACAAATTTTTTTCTGTCATGCTTATGACACTTCTATGACGATAATTGTGACAAAACCCAGTATCATCATTGATGTGGTGGGCTCCTACTTCTATGACAAAACATCATGACAGAAAAATGGGTTTTCGTCCTGGGTGGGCCGGAGACGCAGCTGCATGTCATTCTTTGGGCCGTCCATGACGGAAAAAACCGTGGTAGAAGTGAGGGCGAGGAAAATATCGGGGAGTTCCTGGTTACGGTGGGTGGTCGAGGCCGAGCGATGCGCTTTTCTCTCATACACGTACGCGCGTGGGTGCGAGGCGTTGGGATCTAACTAAACCCGAGCGAGGCATTCACCTACTGAACCCGAGCGATTGCACTGTAGGCTACGCGTTACTGAACCCAAGCGATCGATCGATCTAGCTGTTAACTGAACCCGATCGACCGATTCCTTCGCTACTGCCGCTAACTGAAGCCGATCGAACCTGCTGCCTCTTGATGAACAGTGAGCGTTGTTGGGGGTTGGATCAACAGTTCCCGGTGGGGGTTGGATGAATAGGACCCCATGGTAGTAGAGGCCGTTGCCGCTGGATGAACAGGACCCCGATTGATCGAGCCGATTGGGGGTGGATGAACAGGACCCCGTGCAGAGGGCTGGTTGAACAGTAGCCGGTGGAGGGCTGGATGAACAGTAGCCCGTGGAGGGGTGGTTGAACAGGACCCCGTGCAGAGGGTTGGTTGAACAGTAGCCGGTGGAGGAGCGGTGGAGGCTGGATGAATAGGAGCCCGTGGATGAACAATCGCAAGTGGAGTCAGGAGGGAGATGCCGTGGATGAACAGTCGCAGGTGCAGGCTGGAGGAGGTTGACGGTGGAGATGAACAGTCGCCCGTGGAGTCCTGTTTTTCGGTACGCCACACCCTGTCGGATTTCGGGTTCCGCAGACCCTTGAGAGGTTCGAACTCTGGGGTGCGTGCGAAGAACTCAACCTCCCTAGTCTGCCTACTCGCCAATCTCACGGCCTAACTCGATGAACAGGAAGGAAACGAGACACAGCAGTTTACCCATGTTCGGGCCACCTTGCGGTGTAAAACCCTACTCGCTTTGTGGTGGATTGGCCTCGAGGGGCTGGTGATGAACTAGTACAATGGGAAAACAACCTCAGGAGGAGGCATGTTCTTGTGCTCGAGTGAGCTGGTGGATGTGAGGATGGAATGGATCCGATCCGCCGGTCATGGTGCTACTCTATTTATAGTGGCCTTGGTCCTCTCCCCAAATGAAGGCGGGAAGGGATCCCACAATGGCCAAATTTGAAGGGAGACAACTAGTACATCCTATCGTGACAAAAGTAGTCTTCGCCTGCAAAAGCCTCTGGTCGTGACGCCGTGGTGGGCTCGGCGATGCCCTCCGTCCTGCCGGTCTTGGTTTTGTTGCACGGGAATGGAAACCATTGGTTGATTCCTCGGGACTCCGCGCCTGCTCTTTCCTCTTTAGCACCAAAGAGGAAACTGATGTCCTGCACCCGCCGGCGCCCGCCTGGCCTTGGTCGTCATGGCTCACGTCATCCAAAGCTCACGAGGTGTGGCTTGCATAGGAATCTCTGCTCCTCAGGAGCCAACCTGAGGAGGCCGCTCTTGCTGGAGGTCTTGGTGTCGACTGCCTCGCAATGCTTGGCCCCTCGTGAGGATCTTGAGTTGTTGATGCTGAAGATGGACTGTACCAGGCCGTCGATGTAGCCACGCCGTGGGCCGCAGGAAGGCAAGTCTGGGTACCCCCGTTCCCAGAACGCCGACACACCCCTCCTGATGAACAGGACCACCGTTTCGACCGTAGCGCTCCAACACAAGTCCGTTTCCTCCGTTTTGCGGTACGCCACTAAGGGAGTCCTGGATTAGGGGTCCCTGGGCGTCCGGGCTATGTGACTTGGGATGGACTGGTGGGCCATGAAGATACGAGATAGAAGGCCTTCTCCCTTGTCCGGATGGGACTCCCCTTGGCGTGGAAGGCAAGCTTGGCATTCGGATATGAAGATTTCTTTCTCTGTAAACCGACTCTGTACAACCCTAGGCCCTCCGGTGTCTATATAAGCAGGAGGGTTTAGTTCATAGGGTCGATCGTAATCACACAGGCTAGACATCTAGGGTTTAGCCATTACGATCTCGAGGTAGATCAACTCTTGTAATCCGTATATTCATCCAAGTCAATCAAGTAGGAAGTAGGGTATTACCTCTATTAAGAGGGCCCGAACCTGGGTAAACATCGTGTCCCCCGCCTCCTGTTACCTTCGATCCTTAGACGCATAGTTCGGGACCCCCTACCCGAGATCGGCCAGTTTTGACACCAACATTGGTGCTTTCATTGAGAGTTTCCCTGTGTTGTCGACAGAAGGTTCGATGGCTCGTTTGATCGTCTACAATGATGCTGTTTCGGACGAGACTTTCCTCCCCGGCCAAATCTTCTTATTCGGCGGCTTCGCATTGTGTGCCAACTCGATTGGCCACCTCGAGCAGATCGATAGCTATGCCCCTGGTCACCGGATCAGTTTCGGGAACCTAAACTATGTCACTGATATCCGAGGAGACTTGATCTTCGAAGGATTCGCGGCCACGACCACCCCTTCGGCCTTAGATCCGGAGCGGACCACCGGGTTCGAAGACGGGAACTTAGAGCCCGCCGGACTCTCTGCGGTTAAGGAACTCGCTACCAAAGATCCGGTGGGGATGGCGTCATCAGCAAACTCAAAGACAAACTGAATTCCCCTTGTCGCTAAAACACCGGACTCTCCCTCGGACTCCGAATCTGAACTTCGAGGTCCGCGATAAACGGGCGCGGCCAGGAGGCCCTCACCCCGGTTGGCTCAGCGGACTCCCGCCTTTATGTCCAAACCTCGCTCCTAAACGAGGCTCTAGACTTAATGCGATCCCTCTCCATATCAGAGGAATCGCTTTCGAATTACGCCCAGCCCAGACTAGGGGCTGAGGGCGGGGGATTTTACATCCCACCCACCACCCACTTCATAGCCACTGTTGAAGATCTAACCGACATGCTAGACTACACCTCCGAAGACATCGACGGTATGGACGACGATGCCGGAGACGATCAAAGCCAAAACCCTCCGTTTACCGGACATTGGACGGCCACCTCCACATACGATGTATACATGGTAGATACACCCAAATAAGGTGACGGCGATGGCAAGAAGGATCCGGTAGAGGACAAGCCTGCCAAAGCACCTCCAAATCGTCAACGACAGCGGCGCCGCTCAAAATTGCGTCGTGAAAAAGTCAGCAATACTGGCACCAAAGATAATAACACTCCGGAGAACGACGAAGACCCCGAAATTCCTATCGAACCAACATCCGAACATGATGATTTGGAGGACGGGCAAGTTAACCCCGATGATCCAATCAGGAACGAGGACTCGGAGGATAGTAACTACCTACCAATCTCCGAGGAGGATGTGAGCCTCGGCGACGAAGACTTTATCGTGCCGGAGGAGCCCCTCGAGCAAGGGCGCTTTAAGCGTAGGCTAATCGCCACCAAGAGAAGCCTGAAAAAGAAGTAGCAACAACTTCAAGTTGGACAGGATATACTCAACGACAGATGGACTAATGTCCTGGTAGCCGAGGAATACGGCCTCGAACGCCCAACCAAGAGTTACCCGAAGCGTAAGCTACTACCTCAATTTGACGACGAGGCCCTCGAGCCAATTCCGCCAAAGCGTAAAACTGCTGATGAACCCGACCGACCACCACGCGGATGGGACAGACCGGCTACCCACGCCGAACACTAGCCCACACCACCCCACCGTCAAGGAAGGGAGGCAGAGGCCCCGGGCTATACCTATGACCTACGCAAGGACCTGGACAGTAGAGCCGGTCTGACAAGATCAATCTATGGGTTAAGGGGGCGTGCTCCGACACGAGAGGACGACCATCAGGCCTGGCGTGACAGGCACAACCTCACTCGAGCTGAGAACCGCATTCGGCCTTCATCCGAACTGCACCGCGGCATCGCTCGATATAGAGGCGCCGCTCATCCCTTATGCTTCACTGATGAGGTTATGGACCACCAATTCCCCGAAGAATTTAAACCCGTAAACATCGAATCATATGATGGTACAATGGATCCCGCTATATGGATCGAAGACTTTCTTCTCCATATTCACATGCCCCGCGGTGACGACCTCCACACCATCAAGTACCTGCCTCTAAAACTCAAGGGGCCAGCACGGCACTGGCTGAACAGCCTCCCAGAAAACTCTATTGGAAGCTGGGAAGACCTGGAGGATGCCTTTAGAGACAACTTCCAAGGTACCTATGTTCGGCTTCCAGACGCCGATGACCTTAGTCACATAGTCCAACACCCCGGAGAATCAGCCCGGAAGCTTTGGACCAGGTTCTTGATTAAAAAGAACCAAATCATGGATTGTCCGGACGCCGAAGCCCTCGCGGCCTTTAAACACAGCGTCCGAGATGAGTGGCTCGCCCGACACCTCGGCTAGGAAAAGCTGAAATCCATGGCAGCCCTTACCGCACTCATGACCTGCTTTTGCGCGGGAGAAGATAGCTGGCTGGCTCATAGAAGCAATAGCACCAGCGACCCCGGCACTTCCGAAGCCAGGGATAGCAATGGCAAGACACGACGCAATAAACACAAGCGTCGAAGCAACTACCAAGATACCGAAGACACGACGGTTAATACCGGATTCAGTGGCTCCAAACCTGGTCAACGGAAGAAGCCATTCAAAGGAAACAGAGATGGTCCATCTAGTTTGGACAGAATACTCGATCAGCCTTGCCAGATTCATGGCACCCCCGACAAGCCTACCAACCATACCAACAAAAATTGTTGGGTCTTTAAATAGGCCGACAAGCTCAACGCCGAACACAAGGGGAAAGGGCTGCCCAGCGAGGACGACGATGAAGAGCCTCACCCACAGAACACAGGGGGATAGAAGAAATTCCCCCCCGAGGTCAAAACAGTGAAGATGATCTACGTCACTCATATCCCCAAACGGGAGCGCAAGCGCGCGTTAAGGGACGTTTATGCCTTAGAGCCAGTCGCCCCAAAGTTTAATCGTGGTCAGCCTGTCTGATCACCTTGAATCGCAGAGACCATCCGACCAGTATCCGGCATGGGGTTCGGCTGCACTGGTCCTTGATCCAATCATCGACGGATTCCACCTCAGGCAAGTCCTTTTGGACGGCGGCAACAGTCTCAATCTGCTTTATCAGGATACCATCCGTAAAATGAGCATTGATCCATCTAGAATCAAGCCCAATAAAACCAGCTTTAAAGGGGTAATACCCGGCGTAGAGGCCTATTGCACAGGATCCATAACGCTGGAAGTCGTCTTCGGCTCACCGGATAACTTCCGGAGTGAAGACCTGATCTTCGACATTGTCCTGTTCCGAAGTGGCTATCACACACTACTCGGACGAACTGCTTTCGCCCGTTTCAATGCAGTCCCGCACTACGCTTATCTTAAGATGCCTGGACCACGTGGCGTTATAACAGTCAATGGAAACATGGAGCACTCCCTCCGTACAGAGGAGCATACCGCGGCCCTCGCGGCCGAGGTGCAGAGTGGCCTCGCTAAGCCGAAGACCACACCGGCTGTCAAGCCCCCGGACACTGTTAAATGAGTCCTGTCTACCTTGCGGAACGACGGCTTGGCTCATATAGAGCTAGATTAGCAATTCGGCCTCCGCCAACGCCCCAGCTTGATAGCGGCATACGCACCGCGCATGCATAACTACACGTTAAAAATACCATGGGCAAAGACGGAGGCATACTAAACATAGGGTCCAAGATACGGCTTGACCCTATCCAGACCTAAATATTGCTCCACCTTTTTCGTCTTGTTTTCCTTTTTTCAGGTTCTTTACAAGCCCGCATCAACTTCCGGAGTTAACAAGGGTCCCCTCCTAGGCCCCTTATACATACTTGATCGTCGGTCCTTTCAAAGGATCCTACACCAAGGTGAAAAGCGGCACAGACGTGCAGCAGAACGTCGAAAGAATCTTCTAGATCATCTTTTCAAATATAGGACATGTATACAGATTTCCCTTGTTCTCGGCATGTAAAATAGCCGTGATGCTTATTGCATCTTTCGTAAAAATACGTTTTGACATACCAATCAGATTATAATGGAAATAGCTTTGCCCAGCCTTGCTTGGCATTGGCACTTTTTCTGTTTTCCCACTTCACGTTCAAGTTGGCATATACACCTTGGTACGACTTAAATCGCCAGGGGCCCTATTCAACCCATCTACATATCTTCAACGATAGAAAGTTTGAACACTTTTAGAGTGTACTTCGGCGTCCCGAATACTGCATTATATGCATCGACTCCGAATCACGTCTTTGGTCAATAGTTGGGTTGCCTGGCTCCTGTGCCTGCCACCTTACGTTCCGTTTTTCGGCTAAGGTAGCAAAGGGAGAACTACTGCGATCGTGTTTCCGGCTAGCCCGGTCAAACACCTCGGTAGAGAAAGCCAAAAACTGACTGTCGTGATGCGGCGAGAGCTGGTCAACAATTCGGTGACATATTAAGTCTCTAGCGATTTCTCCCGTATTTCACAAAGGGATGGTTGTGTTCAGTCATGCGTCTAAAGGCATCTAAGTTTGGTAGCTGCATACGCACCAGGGGCTATCTTACAACCCCATTGTAAAACTCCTACAACTAAATGAGAGTGGTAAAGCCACATAGTCCGATTGCCTTGGTCGCCGCACTAACACCTCCTCTACGGACCAAGATGTTGGGTCAAGAGTGATTATGTGCTATCCCAGACACCCCTGTACTACCTATGTGGGGGCTAAAGCCGACGACTGGCAAACTCTCAAAGATATAAAGGGCCGCACAGAAGGAAAAGTAATTCAATGGTAACAGGCATAAATATATTACAAAGGCCTCAATTTATAATACAATGTCTGGGTAGCTCGGATACAGTCGCTCAGACACAGCTACTCGAAGATAATATCCTTTGAGCGTTGGCCCTCTATCAAATGGGGACCCTCAAGGACATCCTCGAAGTAGCGCTCCGGCTTGCGATGAGCCTTGTCACCGGGCGGACCTTCAACGGCTACGCTGGCGACCTTCATTTTGGCCCAGTGCATTTTGACACGGGAAAAGGCCATCCGCGCACCCTCAATGCATGCCGAGCGCTTCACCGCCTCTAATCGGGGCAAGGCATCGCCTAGTCGCTTGACCAGGCTGAAGTAGCTGCTCGAAATGGGCCCGGCGGGCCATAACCGGACTATGATGTCCTGCATGGCCAAACCAGACATCCTATGCAGCTCTGCCAGCTGCATCATCTGATTGTTCAGCAGCGCTGGCCACTCTGGCGCCAAATACTGTGACCAGAATAGCTTCGCCGTCACGTTCCCGTCTTGGGCCCCGAAATATTGGGCGGCATCAGTAGCACTCCTCAGGAGATCCGTGAAAGCGTCTGGAGCACTCTACAGTCGATTTAGCAAAGCATATCTTCGACCGCCGGTTACACTCTATAAAATAAAAGGCTTACCAGCCGCTATCTGTCTGGCTTGCTTGATCTCCTCACGAGCAGCCTGAGACTCAGATCGCGCCTCCTTCGCAGCCTGAAGAGCCTTGGTGAGATTGGCCACTTGGGCCTTGTTCCTCTCCTCCAAGGACTCGCATTTGGTGGCGGCCTCCTGGAGCGCTTGCTCTACTTCGGTCACCCTCGCCTCATACTTAAGGCGGGAGGCCTTGCCAGCCTCCACATCCTTAGCCGCCTTGCTTACAGCTGCTTTTACCCTCGCCTCCTCCTTGGCTTCGGCAAGGGCACTCTTGAGGGCCTCGACCTCGGTCGCGTTGCCTACAAACATTAATAGTTACGCACGAGCTTAAAAACTCTGAGTTTGCATTATAATTCAGGCTCGTAAGGGATCTTTTAAAAGCATACCTTGGGCCTCATCGAACCGCTTGTTAATATGGTCGATCTCATCATCAGCCAGCTTTAGTTTCCGCTGGAGTTCGGAAACTTCCGCGTTCTTGGCCGAAGCTGCTAGCAGAGAAGCCTGTTCACCAAAATAGACAAGTACGTTACCTCTGGGATATTCGACCCTCTGTCCGGCCCTTTCTTCAAAAGGCCGAACAGAGTCTTAGGGGCTACTATCCATACATGGGCATATGATTATACAGGCAAAAGCGACCATAGATATTACATCACGTACCTCAAAACCTGTTAATAGGCTAGTGAATGCTTCATTCAGTCCGCTTTTGGCGGACTGAACCTTTTCGACCATCGTACCCATCAGGGCACGGTGTTCATCCACGATGGAAGCACGACGAAGTGCCTCCCTCAATGTATCCGGCGCCTCCAGATGGATGGAGGTCGTCGGTGGAGTCGGCACCCCCCCTCTTTCGAAGAGGGATGCTCGCTCGGATCCGGAGCCGTGTGGAACTTTGGAGCAGTATTTGGCTGGGGGCCGGACTGGTCAAGGCCCCCGCCATCAGTCTCCATGGACCCCCCATGTTTCTGGCCGCCGAGGCATTGCCCTCTGGCGCCGTTTCAGTGGCCCTTCGCACCTCTCCCTGGCCTAGAGAGGTCCTTTGGGACAACACCTCGGTGTCATCCGTGGCGCGTGGCGGGGAGGCTAGTGGAGGCGACTCACTCTCCATCATGTCCGGCGACAAGGAATTCCCCGAAGACAATGATTGTTGGGGGAGATCACGTGCCGGACTGGAAAACATAGATGATTTAACACTACAATTTATAAAAGCCAGATATATGTGTTATCTTTGAATACTTACGATTCGGCCGGGGGTTCCATTCGGGGACGGCTTCAACGTCCGATTCCAGTTCATCCGAAAGGGAGAGTTTCCCTTCTTGGACGCTTCCGCCTCTAGGTCTGCGGACGCCCCCCTCTTCTTCTCTCCCCCTTGAGGGGAGAATTGCTCTCCTCCTTGTCTTCTTCATCTTCATCTCCCTCGGGGGAGGAGAGAACCTCGGTATCTTCGGATGCTATACCCGAAGTACCCTTACAGCGGAGGCCACTTCTGGCCTCCTTGCCCTTCTTCTTGGCCTTCTTCTCCAGCGAATGGTACAGCGCCGGAACCAGCATCTTTGTTAGCAAAGGGATAGCTGGGTCTTCAGGCAACGGAGCCGGACATTTAATCTGCGCTGCTTTCTTCGTCCAGACCTGAAGAAGAAAAGGAAGGCTAATCATACTCCTCGAATCTTCGAGTAGAGGTTATATTCGGAAATCCGAAAAACTTACCAGAGTGGCCGGATGAGCACAGTCGAGGCCGAGGTCTTCAGTCGTGCCCGACCACGACTTCTGGGCCTTGAAAAGCAGCTTCCAGATTTCTTCGTGCGTTGTACCGAAGAATCATTGCAAGGTCCGAGGGCCGGCCGGATTGAACTCCCACATATGGAGAGTCCGGCACTGGCAGGGGAGGATCCGGCGAAAAAGCATCACCTGGATCACGTCGGCGAGGCTGGTGTTCTTCTCTATCATGCCCTTGACGCGCTTCAGCAGCGTCATCAGCTCGTCGGACGATGCCCAGTCCAGGCCCTTCTTGACCCACGAAGTGAGCCGCATTGGAGGCCCAGATTTGAATTCGGGGGTGGCAGCCCACGCGGTGTCACGGGGCTCTCTGACATAGAACCACTCCTGTTGCCACCCTTTCACGGTTTCTACGAAGGTCCCCTTGGGCCAGGTGACGTTAGGGAGCTTGCTCACCATGGCGCCGCCACACTCCGCGTGTTGACCCTCGACCACTTTTGGCTTCACGTTGAAGACCTTGAGCCACAGGCCAAAATGGGGGGGGGGGCGAATGTGGAGAAATGCCTCGCACACGACGATGAATGCGGGGATGTTGAGAAAGGAATTCGGGGCTAGATCGTGGAAATATAGCCCGTAATAGAACATGAGCCCGCGAACGAAGGGGTGGAGAGGAAACCCTAGCCCACGGAGAAAGTGAGGGATGAATACTACCCTCTCATTGGGCTCCGGGGTGGGAATATCTGCTTCTCAGCAGGGAGCGGATGGGCGATTTCTTTGGCTAAGTACCCCGCTTCCCGGAGTTCCTGGATGTTCCCCTCCGTGACGGAGGAGGCCATCCACTTGCCCTGCGCTCTAGATCCGGACATGGCCGGAGTAGTTGGTGGCGAGGGGAAGGTTTGAGACTTGGGCGCTGGAGCTCGAGGACGGATGGGCTGAGGAGGAAGAAGGCGTGAGGTAAAAAGGTGGATCCCAATCTTCTTATAAAGGTAGTGAATATCGAGCATCCCCCCCACGAGCCTTAAACCTCGCCTGTTCCCAAGGCATCATGTAAACGGCACGGTTGGGTTACCCAAAACCGTATTGATGAGAATCCCGCAATAAGGGGACACGATCTCTGCTTTAACAATACGTGTCAATGAAAACTGCGCCTTGAAGCGTGAAGCGGGAGGCTAAAAAACAGTTCGAAATAATAATAAAGCCAGAACACAACACCTCATCGAAAAAGTTGTCAGAAGATATGATCTGTTTTTGTTTAAAGTATTTTGCCCTTATGGATCAGGGTTGTAACTATGGTACAGAGCCGGATATAGTTCCTTTTGATCTACTACTTGGGAGTATTCGGAGGAGGAACCCGCCTTGCAATGCCGAAGACAATTTGCGTGCTAGACACATCGTCACTGAAGCCTGGTTTAGGGGCTACTGAGGGAGTCCTGGATTAGGGGGTCCCCGGGTGTCCGGGCTATGTGACGTGGGCCGGATTGGTGGGCCATGAAGATACGAGATAGAAGGCCTTCTCCCGCGTCCGGATGGGACTCCCCTTGGCGTGGAAGGTAAGCTTGCGTTCTCATATGAATATTCCTTTCTCTGTAAACCGACTCTATACAACCCTAGGCCCCTCCGGTGTCTATACAAGCCGGAGGGTTCAGTTCATAGGGTCGATCATAATCACAGTGGCTAGACATCTAGGCTTTAGCCATTACAATCTCGAGGTAGATCAACTCTTGTAATCCGTATATTCATCCAAGTTAATCAAGTAGGAAGTAGGGTATTACCTCTATTAAGAGGGCCCGAACTTGGGTAAACATCGTGTTCCCCGCCTCCTGTTACCTTCGATCCTCAGACGCACAGTTCGGGACCCCCTACCCGAGATCGCCCGGTTTTGACACCGACAGCCACACCCCTCCCGATCAACAGGACCCCGTTTCGACTGTAATAGGTCGAAGAGAAGTCCGTTTACTCTGGTTTGTGGCATGCCACACCCCTCCCGGTGAACATGATCCCGTATCGACAGCAGGCGGTCGAACACAAGGCCGTTTCCTCCGTTCTGTGGTACGCTAGGCCTCATTTAGATCTGTTGTTCCGTCCAAGCTGGTTGGCTCCCAATGAACATGACGCATTTGTTGCCTCCAGATGAACACGATGATGCAGTTTCTCTGTTCCGACCCTACCATGTACACGAGCCCAGGCCGTACGTATGCGCGAGTAGGCGTTCGAGACCTCGCCTATATGTACGTATGTGGCCGTATTTACTTTCTTGCACCCTGGTTGTACGTACGTGTACATGCGACATCTGCGCCTCTACTATGACATGTGCCCTTGCTTACTCGGCCACGGTTCATCGCTGCAGCCTGCAGACAGACCGATCGACTAGTATATACGTACATGTTCGCGACCAGAATGACAAGCTACGTACGCTTCGACCAGGTGGGTCCCGACTGTCAGGGAGGATAAGGAGGCACTTCCTTGCGTGCGAAGATGTAGCTGGTGGGTCCCAACAGTCAGGGGGAAATGTTTTTTTCGCGAAATACGGTGGCCCGTCTGGTGGGTCCCTGCTGTCGGGTGGAGGAATCATTATTTGGTGCGTAATAAGGAGGCATTTCCTTGTTGCGGCCATGGACCCAGCTGTGAGCCGCTCCACGTATAGTACTCTTCTGATGGAAGTCGTTCCTTGACCACATTGACCATGCTACGCCGAGAGCACCAAGGCGGTGGACGACGACGAGGCCTAGGAAGGGGACGACACGGAGCCGGGGAAGACGCGGCAGTGGATGCCCACGCGGAGAGGAGTACGAGGGTTGACTGGTTCGGTTGCGGTGTGAGGCTGCCGTCGCCGTAGAATAACAGGGGGTGTGGGTGAGTAGAGGGATGGCCTGGCCAGCGGTGGGAGTAGTAGGGGACGATGAGGCCTCCGCGGCAGCACAACCGACCACAGGAGGCAGGAGCAGGCGACATGACCGGCGCTGGTTTGGGCGGCTGGAGCAAGAAGACCAGAGGTTGAAGAAGCACTACAGTCGTTGGATGGACATCGTACGACCACTGGAGCTAGAATCGTTCATATTGACTAAGTTGACAAAGCCCTCCGTCTACGTCAACTTAGTAGGCCCACAAGTCAGCCTCCCACTATGGTGGGTCCCAGCTAGCAGGGGAGTATTCTTTTTTTGTGCGTAATAAGGAGGCACTTCCTTGCGTGCGAAGATATAGCTGGTGGGTCCGAGCTGTCAGCGGGGGGATGTTTTTTTCACAAAATACAGAGGCCCTTCCGGTGGGTCCCAGCTGTCAGGTGGAGGAATCATTATTTTGCGCGTAATAAGGAGGCATTTCCTTGTGTGCGGACGTGAACCCAGCTGTCAGCCTCTCCACGTACAGTCCACTCCTGATGGATGCCGTTCGTTGACCACGTTGACCACGCCGTGCCGAGAGCACCAGGGCGGTGGACGACGGCGAGGCCTAGGAAGGAACGACATGGAGTCGGGGAAGACTCGGAAGTGGTTGCCCACACGGTGGGGAGTACGAGGGTTGACTGGTTCGGCTGTCGTCACCGGAAAATAACAGGAGGTGTGGGTGAGTAGAGGGATAGCCAGGCCAGGGATGCGAGTATGGTGGGGCCGTGAGGCCTGCCCGGCAGCACAGCCGGCCACGGGAGGCGGGAGCAGGCGGTTCCACCGGCGCAGGTTTGGGCGGCTAGAGCAGGAAGATCAGAGGCTGAAGAAGCATGATTGTCGTTAGATTGACATCTAACGGTCTAACGCTGGTAGAGTCAATTGTTGACTAAGTTTCTTTTTTTGAGAAACCTTGTGTACGCATGAACTTAGTTGGCCCACAAGTCAGCCTCCAAATCTGTGGCAGACAACTTAGAGCTCATTTGCTATTTTTTTTAATAATTTGCAGCCCATTTGCTAACTTTTAAGGAATTTATTATAGCCCATTTTCTGCCCAGGACCACGGTCAAAAAGTTCAACCTTATTTTGCATATTTCGGTGGAGTCCGAACTGTTGTAATCCCAAAATGATAAACAATTATTTTTTAAGAACTTATTGATTTGCCAAAAAAATCGTTTGTTTTTGTAAGCAAATAAGACGTGGGACAATGGAGTTGGTTTAAGGGAAAACCAGTCGTAAAAAATCAGCGCTGCAAGGGGAAAAAAATAAGGATGTAAATATGAAAAGGGAACTTTACGTATTTTCAATATAATGATACGTGTATATGAACTAGTAAAACTATATGTAGAGATTAGAAAACGGAAGTAGTACATGGCGTTTCAAGAGGAAAATAGAACTGGGCTGTGTGTTTGATTCAGTAAAAAAACTGCTTGCGGATGTTCTAAGACAAAATATAACTAACACTGGCGGGCCAGAGGCCAGTAGATACCAGCTGGATATTTGTGCCCCATTGTCATCATGGGCTGGGCCTGTTAAAAACAAAACCAAGCCTCGGCAGTCTAAAGCCCAGTTGAAACTTGCTCGACCTGAAAAAACAATATACTTGTTGGATCCCAGTTATCAGTTTGTACTTGCAGAATTCTCTCGTTTATTGAGTACGTTGAAGACTTCATGGGTTTCACCGTCTCAGACGTCAGCATTATTTTTCCATCATGATAATAAGTGCATGCACTTGCTTGCGTACGGCCATGGACCTGCTGGTTCCGTACGGTTAGGCTCTGTATGGACAGCCATCTTGTGGTTCCACAAACAAATTTCATGCAAATCGGATGGTTTACAGTGAAAGCAGACTAAATTCATTGCATTTTACATATTAATTTTCATTATGGAATATTTTACATATTTCAACTAATAATAACGGACTAGGCCTTTTTTAGTCCATGGGAGGTGTTTCACGATCGAGGTCGCGACACTTAACTGTTCTAGAAGGCCCAAATCCATCGCTCCTCTCTTTTAACAATTTGCAGCTGGGATCGGCATGCCACAGCCCAGTTCTGATGTGTTGCATCCAACTACCAGCCTGTGAAACCGGATGGATCCCCTGCATACTTCGAAGATGTAAAAGATTTGGAGAACTGGGAATTCGAACGGTAGGTGCTTATGCTACCCATCAAATAAAAATCAGGTGCCTGAAAATTCATTTCGAAACAAATGATTCATCTTTATATCCATGTCGACCCTCGACATGATGGTTGGAAGCAAATGCCAAGTTCATACCGAAAGATCGTTAACAACAATACCAACTTGCAGACGACCAGATAGTACAAGTACCAATATCAAACAAACTTATAATCTTTTTAGTCATGTCCCTAGTGTTCATCCAGTAGAAAATCTTGCAGAGGACCAACTCCCGCTCCTTCTCTTGCTCCAGGTCCCCGAGGTGGTACTGGTGCATCACCCAATTGGTCCTATGTTGGTCGAAGTTCTTGTTGGTGTGCAGCACTAGAACCTTTTTGCTACCCGTCTGCCGGTTGTTGACCATCACCAGCAAGGTATTACCGGTCTTGTGCCACATTGCGTGCATGTCGCACTCTGACTGTATCTTGCGACGCGTCCACGTGCCCCTTTTGAACGCCCTGGAGTTGCGCCGGAAGAAAGGCTTGCTTAGGCCACTCAGTGTGATACCTGCAGTATTGTCGAATACAGGTTTTAGTGTACGTAGTTGGCCTTTTCGTAACATCTTTGGCATGTTGCAGTCACTTGTTTCACTTTTAATTAACTGTCAAATTGCAATTGCTTCACTAGGTCTGCGTCTAAAAAGAAAATAGAGCTATAAACAAAGGAATGTGTTTGTGCAAGTAGACGGCCGACCGGTGTCTCACCTGGAAGTTTCTCAGGATGGGTGTAGCATATGTCGTGCTCGCTGTCGATGGTTGGTATGAACAAATCGATGAGAGGGTGAGATCTCGTGCTGTCAGCACTCACTTTGGCCTCAAGGTGCTCAATCAGCTCCTGATCCGTGGGATCGAACTTGACACCAGCCGACAGCACCGGCCAATCCTTCTTGGACTTGCATCGGTTAATTCTAGTTATATGGTACTCAATATATGATCAATCGACTGTTTTAAGTGAATGATGAAAGATCTCGACAGATAAGTGGTACTCCAAATCTAAAGTCCATAATACCCGAACACACCGCCAGGACTCTTGTGTCACCTCAGGCGCAGCGTGTTGTCACGTCAATTCAATGTGAGGACATGATGAATAGTTTGACCGACGTATACTAGCACTACTACTGTACTACTTACTAGTCGTATTTAGTGTCACATTTTAACCATAGGTTTAACCAACAAAATGTCAATGCATGTCACCGAAAATTATACCATTTGAAACTATGTTCAAATACGAATCAAACGATATAATTTTTTGTGACATGCATTAACATTTAGTTAGTGAAATTTATGGTCAAAATTTGACACAAATTACGAAGGGGACCAATAAACCAGGAGGGAGGTAGTAGTACGAGTATCGCAATACACGGTATAGAGGACTAGTAAGAAATTAGAAATGGAGTAAGAAGTTACAAGGCTGTGCGACAGACTTTGTAGGCTACATGAGTAATACAAAATATAATTCCCATTGGACAACAATTTCACCAAAAAGTATGCACTTGAGGCCTAATAGATCCAATTGCGGCAAGTAACAACCAGCCATGCAATTAGTAAACAGCGCCGCTTATTGTTGGAAATATGCCCTAGAGGCAATAATAAAATGGTTATTATTGTATTTCCTTGTTCATGATAATTGTTTGTTGTTCATGCTATAATTATTAACTGGAAACCGTAATACATGTGTGAATACATAGACCACAACATGTCCCTAGTAAGCCTCTAGTTGACTAGCTCGTTGATCAATAGATGGTTATGGTTTCCTGACCATGGACATTGGATGTCATTGATAACGGGATCACATCATTAGGAGAATGATGTGATGGACAAGACCCAATCCTAAGCATAGCACAAGATCGTGTAGTTCGTTTGCTAGAGCTTTTCTAATGTCAAGTATCATTTCCTTAGACCATGAGATTGTGCAACTCCCGGATACCGTAGAAATGCTTTGGGTGTACCAAACGTCACAACGTAACTGGGTGGCTATAAAGGTGCACTACAGGTATCTCCGAAAGTGTCTGTTGGGTTGGCACGAATCGAGACTGAGATTTGTCACTCCGTATGACGGAGAGGTATCTCTGGGCCCACTCGGTAATGCATCATCATAATGAGCTCAATGTGACTAAGGAGTTAGCCACGAGATCATGCGTTACGGTACGAGTAAAGTGACTTGCCGGTAACGAGATTGAACAAGGTATTGGGATACCGACGATCGAATCTCGGGCAAGTAACGTACCGATTGACAAAGGGAATTGAATACGGGATTGATTGAATCCTCGACATCGTGGTTCATCCGATGAGATCATCGTGGAGCATGTGGGAGCCAACATGGGTATCCAGATCCCGCTGTTGGTTATTGACCGGAGAAATGTCTCGGTCATGTCTACATGTCTCCCGAACCCGTAGGGTCTACACACTTAAGGTTCGGTGACGCTAGAGTTATAGAGATATTAGTATGCGGTTAACCGAAAGTTGTTCGGAGTCCCGGATAAGATCCCGGACATCACGAGGAGTTCCGGAATGGTCCGAAGGTAAAGATTTATATATGGGAAGTCCTATTTTGGCCACCGGAAAATGTTCGGGATTTTTCGGTATTGTACCGGGAAGGTTCTAGAAGGTTCCGAAGTGGGGCCCACCTGCATGGGGGGACCCACATGAACGTGGGTAGTGGGGGCAAGGCCCCACACCCCTGGTCAAGGCGCACCAAGATCCCACCTTAGAAGGAATAAGATCATATCCCGAAGGGATAAGATCAAGATCCCTAAAAAGGGGGGATAACAATCGGTGGGGAAGGGAAATGATGGGATTTCTTTCCCCCACCTTTGCCAACGCCCCAATGGACTTGGAGGGCAAAAAACCAGCCCCCTCCACCCCTATATATAGTGGGGAGGCGCATGGGAGCAGCACCCCAAGCCCTGGCGCCTCCCTCCCTCCCGTGACACCTCTTCCTCTCCGCTTGCGCTTGGCGAAGCCCTGCCGGGATCCCGCTACTTCCACCACCACACCGTCATGCTGCTGGATCTCCATCAACTTCTCCTCCCCCCTTGCTGGATCAAGAAGGAGGAGACGTCCCCGCTCCGTACGTGTGTTGAACGCGGAGGTGCCGTCCGTTCGGCGCTAGGATCATCGGTGATTTGGATCACGACGAGTACGACTCCATCAACCCCGTTCTCTTGAACGCTTCCGCTCGCGATCTACAAGGGTATGTAGATGCACTCCTCCCCTCTCGTTGCTAGCATCTCCTAGATTGATCTTGGTGACACGTAGGAAAATTTTGAATTTCTGCTACGTTCCCCAACACTTATTTACTTTGCATGCACACCTTATCCCAGAACTTAGGGACGTCCAAGCGTTATCCAAGTTGAGAATTAGTTGGAATAGGCAACGCCATTGGTTGGGTTTCTTAGAGTATATACTATTCTTTTGAGTTGAACGACTTCAGAACATGCTATTCGGGATTAGACTATACAAAACTCTTTTAAAAACCAACAATTTAGTTATATATATCATATCTACCATTTTTCTTGGGTGAGTATATACCTTTTTTAGTGAGGGGGTATATACCATATTCAGCCGAGAGGTTCTTTTTAGGAATGACTACATACTACTCCCTACATTCCAAAATAAATGTGTGGTATATACCCTAATAAAGTGTGTGGTATATTCTGTTAGCAAAATAGTAGTATATTTTCTTGAGGGGGTATATCGTAGAATTTTTTGTGAGAATGTATATACTACATTGCATTTTGCTGACAGAGTATACATTACTTATTTTCTGTGTGGGTATATACTAACATTTTGTTGTGCGGGTTTGTACTAATTTTATTAGTGAGTATATACTACATGCATTATGTCAAGTGAGACCCCTACTGTTTTCCGACCCAATTAATTATATATTCTCCATCCATTGAGAACAAAATTATGTTTTGTAGAATGATGATCATATACATAATCGAGATCTTGAACTTAATAGTGTCCCGAGTAAATACTACAAGCAAATATACTAACCTCAAATAAATATATATTACCTTGGGAGAAAGAGTATATACCAAAAAGCATACATTCATAGGAATTGGTAATCTGTATCCATCCAATATATACTTCCGAAAAAAATTAGTGTGCCACTAGTACATAGACTTTCCTAAGAGTATAATGATACACATCGTTCTCGTCAAGTCACCGCTTGTCACGTGTTGTCGGTGAGTGAGGATGTCGTCAGGGGTCTAGCTGCTTCTCATCATCGCGGTTGAGCCGCAACCAGCCATGTTGCAGATATGTCTGCATGTCATGAGCTGCCGCCGGCCGTGACGTCCGTCGTCGGCCACATCTATCTACATGTGTCGAGTCTCCGCTGATCCCGATTGCTTGTTCATATGAATTAGATGAGAATCCAAATTGATCCTTGAAACAAGAAAATGACAAAACGATGCAGAATAGAAAGATTTGAAATGGAAGTAAAATATAAGCATACATGAAGCATGCATGAGAAGAGGTTATGCATGCATATGTACTTGAGTGCATGTATATATATGTCACCAATGGCGGGATCGATTCAGTTCGCCGCCTTTGTCCGATTTTCAAATAATATTCACAGGTAAAAGAATTAGTAGTACTTTGTGCCCTCCGTCGCACATATACCATAACACAAAGAGCTAGCTTAATTTACATGTATGTATGAACTAGCTAGATGGAGATGTATGTGTTTACATATGCGAGAAGATCAATGGTAAGCAACATACCATGTCTGAATTTTGGCTGATTCTGATCGGGAGAACTGGCCGGTGGAGAGCGCTGGACGCCGGAGACCGGTAGGGCAGAAATGGGGACGTGGACTTCTTCCATGTTGATGCATGCAGCACGGTTAGCGGGAGAGACGCAGCCGTCGTCGGCCGCGACGAAGCTACAAGAGTGGATCGATGGTGGCAGTAGAGACGCTGTCGTCGCCGAGGTATGTACCAAGAAGAATAGATCGATGCAATTTAGTTTCAACGGTGGCCTTTGTTATCCCTAAAAAATGATTTTGTTCCGGCTAATTTCAACTAACAAATAATTATCTCATTATCAGGAAGGCTAAACGGGTTTAAAACATGGCTATAGTTTGATAGGCAGATGCGTACGACGCTGGGTAGTCTCGGGAGGTGGATCAACATGGGAGTACGTACTCCTAGGAGTATCAACCCATTTTTAATATATATGGCATCTGCACATCATCTCCATCATCATTATCAGTACATCCTACGCAAGTGAGTTAGGATGCACTAGATCCCAGAAAGGTGTCTATCCTTCAAACCAGAGGAGTGCTTCAAACTAACAACGGTACATAATATCCAACAAAAGAAGGTCATGCTACAACAGCATGATACTTAGCTCAGTCTAGATATCAGTACGAATCAAGTTGTGCATATTTTCTGTTGGCATGAGCCACATCACCGCATGTTGGGTTTGCAAAAGTCATCTATCGCATGGAAGCTTGATGCCTTTCACACACTGAAGATTATCTGGCAACAAGCTGTGTCGACGAATCTTTGGATATGGTGATTCATGAAACCCATGGTATGATGTGTAAACACAGTTCCCCCTGGCGAATTGAAGTTGCATAGCACGGTAATCATCGCCGGTGATATGATCGATGATTGGTTGGATGATTGGATAATTGAGCCCGAGCAACATGGAGTGGTTGCCGAGGCTGTAAACCCGCCTCCAGTTAAATACGCCTGGCCCAACGGAGCTAGAATCTTTCTCAAACAAGAAGCAGCCATAGCCATCACAGTCATGAACGCCCCAGGCATTGTACTGCATGTGGTTTGATGAAATGGTTTGGTCAATTTGGTGCGTGCGAATGAGCATCAAATGACAACCCTCAGCTGAACAAGCGATAAAACACCACCCATTGACTGGTATGATTCCAGGTCCTGGAATCATGAAGGCCAGCGCATTTGCGTCTGCTGCAACAAATCAAATTGGAGATCAAAAGGACAAAAATATACAATTATGTTCAGAGTATGTGTGGAATTAAGATTATTATAACAGTGACACATATCATAGACAGAGAATTGCAATGTCGTGGTCATAATCATACCCCAAGTTAAAAAAATAAGCCAATGGCTTTCATATTCTAGCAATATGTCATGGTTCAAACATCATGTAACAATGAGAGGAAAACAGCTATGACAGGGCCTACTCATATTCTACCATAGCACTTACAACTGTTCTCATATCAACTCTAAGCAATAACATGCGGTGTTATAAAAATCTTGGAAATGAGAGTAACATATAGCAATCATGAGGTTATCCTCATAATATCTATTCTAACAATCATTAGATGCCAATTGTTCTCATATCAACTCTAACAATAACATGTGTGGTCATAAAAATCTAGGAAAAGAGAGGAACATATAGCAATGATCTGGTTATAGGCATACTATCTACTCTAAATTGTAACAATCAGCAGGCAGTCGTATTCATAAGGTAAAATGAGATGAGATAGAAAAATTACAAGACGATAGATTCCACCAGTATAGGCATCCAATCTATGCGTCGACCGCGTAAACGATGCCATCGTGCACTGTCGGGGCCGGATTTTCCGGGAAATAAATTCCCAGCAAACGACCCTTATGTCACCACCAGCACCAGGATTACTGTTGTTGGCGGATATTTCCTTGATACAGAATTCCAAGCAATTACAAGGATTTGAGTACAAGACCTTATAGGTCCATTGGGTGCAACAATGGTTTCTAGTGGCAGATGATGGAAGCGACTCGTGGATCTCCAAGATTGATGGCACTCCATTCTCACAGGAACAGCTGACCCGGATAACTCCTATCTCGCGTGGCTGCTATCTCCGAATCCTAGGTTGCGGGATGTCGTCGTAGTGCTCCTCTCTGAGTCATGATCTAGCCAAGACAATAGCCAGGGACAAGCCAGTGAGTACGTTTGAATGTACTCGCAAACATCAAGAACAAAAGATATACCGGATGCATATGCTCATGATGAATTAAATTATGTGCATGTGCTGACTAAGAATTAGAGCATGGCATGACAAATATTCATACGGTGCGGAAGGATAAATAAATCATGTTATTAGTAAATCAAAGAAATGAAACGGAACGTCGGGTGTTGGACCGCCTGAGAAATTCCAAGAGAAATGCCCAACGGGTGTCTAAAAGAGAATCAGGCGAGACAGGACCGCCCGAGAACTCAAGCGACGCCACGAGAGGTCTTGAAAAGAAATGCCAAACGGGTGTCTAAAAGCGACGCCTCGTAAGGTCTTGAAAATGAATGCCACAGTCGGGTGTCTGAGCGACGCCTCATAAAGGGCTTATAAGAAAAATAATAACATGAGTATCCAGGTGGACTAGCATCCCAAGTGATACTCAGAAATAAAAATAAACTTGAGAATCCCGGGTAGTCTAGCCATCCCAAGAGATACTCAAGGTTAAACATAAGAGGAAAAGGTTAGTCCACAACAATATTGATATCAGCAATAATATTCAAAATGGCACCAGTAGTGATAATAATTACCCTGCAGAACGATCCAGGATCAATTTAGTTATTTCCTCTGGAGACTGACACTAAGACCGACACTTGACCAATCCAGACTGTAGTCCTTAACCATGGACACGGCTATTCGAATAGATATAACTCTGCAGAGGGTGTACTCTTTACCCACAAGTAAAGGATTTCTTTAGCCAACACCGAGACACTGACTAATTCCCGTTACGGCCTTTGGGTTGAAAACACACCTGACCAGCACACACACCAGATTAACTTTCCGGATGACAGGAATCACCCAAAGCATCATTCAAGAGAAACTCTAAGGCGGGGAGACCATCGTCTCGAGTAGCATGGGATCACTATTTACCCGTGCGGATTACAAGGGGTGCCCCCTCTCGGCCCAGCCGGATACACCCATGCCCCTGGCCCTATGACTAGCATTGCAGCCGGTACCTAGAAACCCTCATCATGGCCTCTCTGTACGGTGTGTGCAGGGAAAGCGGTTAACAACTTACTGAACCGTACCCTGCCTGTCGCGGGGACAATTGGTAGCACGAAACCAGTATGGGGGTTACCGGAACAAGACTCGATCTATGGTCAACTCAGGAGGTTTAAGTTTGCCTGAAGTCGTTAGCACAATATAATTCCTTGGCAGTACCAGACAGGGTCACCACCTGGTATGTCCCAACGTACCCTCACTGATCATTCTCGTCACCACGAGATTTCAGTCTCACGGTCACTTTTCTCGTGACTGATTCTTCCTGCAAATTAGCCCGGACCAACACAGGCACATATGGCACATGAAAACAACCGTACTCACTTATACTTCATGTTTAAGTGAAAATAAAATACCATCAAGGGGATCATGCATGTATGACCAACAATATGCAAACTCTATAGGAATTCAAATACACATGCCACAAATAATTATGCAGTCATCATATCATGTGTTCAAAATGCTTGCCTTGAGCATGAAGAAAGATTGGGTGCACTCCAAAACTTTGAAAATTATATCTCCCTCCATTTCCTATTTTCAAAATATTATAATTACCACATAAATCAAAAACAGTACCTAAAAGTTGTTTGGAAATTTGTGAAATAAATACTAAAATAAACTAGATGAAATTTGAGAGATAACAGAAAAAGAATCAAGTCATTTGGAGTTTATATGATTTTACTATGGATTTACTAAGCTGGAATAATCAAGGAAATGGACTATTTATTAGATCCAGCAAAAACCAGGCCTAGGAAAAAAGTTCACCCTATCTGGAAAAAATAGAGCATGATTTTAGGAGTAGGTAGAAATTTGAATCATCGAATTTGGATGTGAAATGACTGCAGTGGAATTATTTGTAATCTGCAGGAAAAGAAAAAGAGGAGGGCAGAAGTGCGCACTGGGCGATACTTAGCCGTCTGGCGCAACTGGGCCGAGCCCAGCTGCTCAGCCGCGAGGAAGAGTTGATGACGTCGAAGGCGTATTCATTCTATACGTCTACCCCAAACGGAGGCAGCCACAGCGGAGTTCGCCTCCACTTACGGGCGGGTCAGCGGCGCTCGGACACTGACAGTGGGCCCGCCTGGCCCACTGGTCAGGTTTGACCAGTCCACGCGCGCGCCATCTCCTCTGGCCGAATAAAGGCGGCGCTCCAGCGATGCTCACCGGTGAACGGCCGCACCCCTCGGGGATCTGAGCACATGGGTGTGCTCAGGTGGTCGAGGCGAACCTGTGGGTACCCTCCTTGGTCGCCGGAGTGGACGGAGTCGCCGACGGCGAGCTTCCCGGCGGACGGCGGCGTCGGGCGAGATGGGGCTTTCACCTACAGTGGCTCCTGATCAAAATCGAGCATGGGGATGGATTCGTGGATTCTCTAGGGTTCTATTGGTGAAGAGAGTGGAGAGAGGGAGGCCCTAATGGCGTCGGAACCAACACGGCAGTGGCGGGGGCCGAAGCTGCCGGAATCGGAGAAGACGACCACCTCTGGTCGTGTTGCTGCTACGGGTGGGTCAGTGAGGGAGGGAGAGAGGTGGTGATGGACTGAGAGGGCTCAGGGGAAGCTTAAATAGGCGGGGGAGGGTGGTGCCGCGGCTTCGAGAGGGTGGACACGGCGACGACGGCCATTCAAGGCGAACGTGTGGGCGGTGGCGAGGTAGGCGTGGCCGGTGTGTCTCTTGTGAGGCCGGTGATTCGCGGATGAGCTCGAGCCATTGGCGTTCAAGCGAGAGGGGCCAAGATAGAGACGTGGCGAAGGCGTACTCGTTGGGCGGCGGGCCTGGTCGTCGTGGACGGCGGTGAACGGCGCTAGGGGCTAAGCGAGGGTGTCTGCGAGGTTCCTGGTGGTCGGGCTGATCCAGAGGAGGATCGGGATGAGAGGGGGAGGCAGCAGAGACACGGCAGAAGCTCGGACGCGTGCAAAACACACGCTCTGGCCACGCCCGATGCACGCACGTTAGGTGTTTGTCAGATTGACAGTAGCGTCTACAGGGACACACACGAGCTACAAATCAACACGATGGTGCTTCTAGGTATGAGAGGAGTGATGGACATGATAGTTTGGGCAAATGACCAAGCGTCCAGTGTAAGTTAGAAAGTGTCAACATTTATGTCATGCCCACAAGGTGTTTGACAAAATGCTAGAGCTAGCTAGGAGACTTTGTTGTATTTGAAAATTGGCAGGATGGGGTCTCCTTAGATGATAAATATGGTGATGGAGTTGGTTTGGCAAGAAGAGAAACTTGTTAGTGCAAGTTTTACCAGAATTCAGTTCTGGACAGAAACTTCAGTGGCATGTTTGGTGGACTTAAAATATGCAAATAGAGTTGATCTCCTGGAGTTAAGGTTTTGGTCTGAAGGACTACTAGATGGAAAAGTTCCAGAAGTAATGGAGCTAGGAAAAGTAGGGTTGTAGTTATAACTCAAGAATGGGACAAAAATGGAAAGAGGATGTTTCACTCAAAATTTTCAAAAGACATAGTTAGGTTTTTGCACAAAAGTGATTTATAGGCATCACCTGACCTCTCATAATTTTTGTGGGATTTTAAAACAATTATTTAAAATATTTGTAGTGCAACAGAAGCATTTCAAAGATTGAAAATGCTGGTAAAAGAATTATTTTGTGGCAAATTTTATTATGAAAATATTCCCTACTGTTATTTAAAATACAAATGGAAAGGTTTATAAAACAACCACAGACCACAACATTCTACAAAATAATCTTCTATGGAGGGAAGAATTTTGTAAAACACAACAGAAAAGGCTCTGGAATTAATAAATGACCTGGAGTAGCTCAAACTTTTATTTCTGGCCAAATTTTACTTTAATAAAATTTGATTAAGTTTTTGGGGTGTTACAAACTCTAACCTCCTTAAGAAAAATCGCGTCCTCGAGATTTGTTAGGGGCAGAAGAACTGAATGCAAATCAGAACAAATGATCATATATGTAGAATGCAATCATGGCAATGCACTTATGACATACGCCTTGAAATACAATACAATGGTTGCATCACGTAAACTAGTGCGAGGTACAGCAACAATGACCGTCTATGGTCCGAAGGTGAGATCTGCAGGGTCTTGTGGAAGGGTTCCCGGTGATGGAGCACATTCTTCTTCTTCCGGGGGAAGTGAAGGAAGTAAACGAAGAACGCGCCCTTCCGGAGTTGGCCATGGTGGTCCACCAATGGCGATAGGGGGATTTAGAACAGCAAAATAATGGAGGTAATCCATTAGTTGCTGGGTTAGATGCTCCTGGGACATCACATACTGAATGAGATTGGCCAGGGCTGGGTCCCTCTCTATACGTTCACAACGGAACGTGGCTTCTGCTCCAGAAGCTGCGCAGCTCGGGAAATAGTAGTATTTCCTTTCACTGGTAGCGGGTACCGTGAATCGAAGACGGGTAACTGCTTCATAAGCAGCAGCCTCAATAGCCATGCCTGAGGTTGGCATGGATCTCCCGACGAAGACAACATATGGAGGGCCTTGCACAACTGCCCAGTATTTCGAGGAATCAGGGGTGATCCTCATTTTGAACAACTCGTACTGGGGTGGGTGGCTGGAACCAAGGGTATTGCGGGTCAGATCCCACAAAACCTTAACAATACTACCAGGGCTTGCATCTGGAGTTTTCAGGTAGGCTCCAGGGTGACACATGGAAGGATGAATGGAGAAGAGTGGTGGTCAAGTGTGGTGGTGGCTGGTGTGGTGCATGGATACGACCCCTTATAAGGTGCATGGGTCAGGAAACACGATGCGGCGCTGGTACGACTTGTCCATCGGCTCCGACATAGGGTTGTCCAAGTCAAATTCTTGGACACCACTTCTCAAAAGGAGTGTGACGTATTACTATGTGTGTCGGCAATCACGTCTAGCATTTACTCTGTTGCCATACACCAATAATTTATGCTAGATCACACATAGTACCATCAAAACAATGGCGGTAACTTACAAGCTCACTACGCCATGCGATTGCTACCTTGGAAATACAAGACAACAGGACTACTAGGATTTGATAACACTCCTGGTGGACTCAGTCCACCTCATTGACATCTAGTCGGGCGTGTCTTGTAGATGTCGAGGCTTCTCCGTGAGCTTCAGTGTCGGAGTTTTTCAGGGTAGGATGGGAAGCTACAGTGCTGGGATAGTGCTGATGCCCCTGTGGGGTCTCGTGGTTATAATTCCATTGGAGTAGGTCTCCAAGAGATAACGGAGTTCTCCTGGGGAGGCGAAGGCATTGCCGGGGTGGATGACAGGAGCAGACCTTAGGGGCTCAACTGGCCTCCCAAGCAACATTATCGGGGTGTCGGTGTCGGTTGCAGCTTCACTTCTCACCGGTGTCAGGAGAGCAAGCGTCCTGCGGGTCGCAATCAGGTCATTAGTGACCAGATCAAATAGTGCCTCTTGCGCCCTCAGGTAGCGCACCAGATGCACTAGAGCAGGATCCGACTCATGGTCTCCGTTGGCGACCTGGGTCGGGCTACCATAGCCTTCACGACTAGGGTAGTAGAAGAAAGGGCGAGTGTTAACCCTCGGCGACAAATGCCGAAGATGAACTATACCCTCTCGCGCTGCAAGTTGGATAGCTTGGGGCTCGTCGGAGGTCGTCCTCCCGGTGAACCGGTAGGGACGCTCTGATATGGTGCCCCTCCCGTAGATGTGCACCGTGGCCCAGAAGTGATGGATGGCATCACTTGTGTGTTCCTGGTACACAACATACTCTGGGGGTTCGTCTATGCCAAAAGCATGACGAGTGAGATTGGCGAGGATCGCTACGAAGTCCCCAAGCTCGGATGCGGTGATCTCGTTGCGGACGATGGGACCAGGCATCTTGGTGGTTTGGAAATTAGACTGCGAGTGAAAGTTGTGATGTGCTGAGTTTGGGGCAAGGCTTCCTTTATAAGCCAGCAGAGTCTTCCATGGCACGCTTGTGGGTAGGACAACTCAGGTGTCGGCCACGGGCGCACGGCCTATGGCCTAGGACGATAGGTTGGGCACCGACAATCAAAAAGATGTCGGCTGGCCACTATGCAGGCTATTGGATAGGATGAGCTTTACGGTGGATAAGAAAGGATATGGACAGTGTGGAAACCTAGGGATAGTGACTGGGCTAAGATAGGATTAGCCGGTGGTCAGCCTGGCTCTGATACCAAGGTTGTCGGGGCCGGATTTTCCAAGAAATAAATTCCCAGCAAATGACCCTTATGTCACCACCAGCCCCAGGATTACTATTGCTGGTGGATATTTCCTTGATACAGAATTCCAAGCAATTACAAGGATTTGAGTACAAGACCTTATAGGTCCATTGGGTGCAACAATGGTTTCTAGTGGCAGATGATGGAAGCGACTCGTGGATCTCCAAGATTGATGGAACTCCATTCTCATAGGAACAGCTGACCCGGATAACTCCTATCTCGCGTGGATGCTATCTCCGAATCCTAGGTTGCGGGATGTCGTCGTAGTGCTCCTCTCCGATTCATGATCTGGCCAAGACAATATCCAGGGACAAGCCAGTGAGTACGTTTGAATGTACACGCAAACATCAAGAACAAAAGATATACCAGATGCATATGCTCATGATGAATTAAATTATGTGCATGTGCTGACTGAGAATTAGAGCATGGCATGACAAATATTCATACGGTGCGGAAGGATAAATAAATCATGTTATTAGTAAATCAATGAAATGAAACGGAACGTCGAGCGTTGGACCGGCCGAGAAATTCCAAGAGAAATGTCCAAGGGGTGTCTAAAAGAGAATCGGCGAGACAGGACCGCCCGAGAACTCAAGCGACGCCACGAGAGGTCTTGAAAAGAACTGTCAAACGGGTGTCTAAAAGCGATGCCTCGTAAGGTCTTGAAAATGAATGGCACAGTCGGGTGTCTGAGCGACGCCTCATAAAGGGCTTATAAGAAAAATAATAACAAGAGTATCCAGGCGGACTAGCCATCCCAAGTGATACTCAGGAATAAAAATAAACTTGAGTATCCCGAGTAGTCTAGCCATCCCAAGAGATACTCAAGGTTAAACATAAAAGGAAAAGGTTAGTCCACAACAATATTCATATCAGCAATAATATTCAAAATGACACCAGTAGTGATAATAATTACCCTGCAGAACGATCCATGATTAATTTAGTTATTTCCTCCGGAGACTAACACTAAGACCGACACTTGACCAACCCAGACTATAGTCCTTAACCATGGACACGGCTATTCGAATAGATATAACTCTGCAGAGGGTGTACTCTTTACCCACAAGTAAAGGATTTCTTTAGCCAACACCGAGACGCTGACTAATTCCCGTTACAGCCTTTGGGTTGAAAACACACCTGACCAGCACACACCAGATTAACTTTCCGGATGCCAGGAATCACCCAAAGCATCGTTCAAGAGAAACTCTAAGGCGGGGAGACCATCATATCGAGTAGCATGGGATCACTATTTATACGCGCGGATTACAAAGGGTGCCCCCCTCTCGGCCCAGCCGGATACACCCATGCCCCCTGGCCCGATGACTAGCATTGCAGCCGGTACCTGGAAACCCTCATCGTGGCCTCTCTGTATGGTGTGTGATGGGAAAGGGGTTAACTACTTACTGAACCATACCCTGCCTGTGGCAGGGACAAGTGGTAGCACGAAACCAGTATGGGGGTTACCGGAACAAGACTCGATCTACGGTCAACTCAGGAGGTTTAAGTTTGCCTGCAGTGGTTAGCACAATATAATTCCTTGGCAGTACCCGACAGGGTCACCACCTGGTATGTCCCAACATACCCTCACTGATCATTCTCGTCACCACGAGATTTCAGTCTCACGATAACTTTTCTCATGACCGATTCTTCCTGCAAATTAGCCCGGACCAACACAGGCACATATGGCACATGAAAACAACCGTACTCACTTATACTTCATGTTTAAGTGAAAATAAAATACCATCAACGGGATCATGCATGTATGACCAACAATATGCAAACTCTATAGGAATTCAACATATTCATAATTCAAATACACATGCCACAAATAATTATGCAGTCGTCATATCATGTGTACAAAATGCTTGCCTTGAGCATGCAAAAAGATTGGGTGCACTCCAAAACTTTGAAAATTATATCTCCCCTCCATTTCCTATTTTCAAAATATTATAATTACCACATAAATAAAAAACAGTACCTAAAAGTTGTGTGTAAATTTGTGAAATAAATACTAAAATAAACTGGATGAAATTTGAGAGATAATAGAAAAAGAATCAAGTCATTTGGAGTTTATATGATTTTACTATGGGTTTACTAAGCTGGAATAATCAAGGAAATGGACTATTTATTAGATCCAACAAAAACTAGACCTAGGAAAAATGTTCACCCTATCTGGATAAATAGAGCATGATTTTAGAAGTAGGTAGAAATTTGAATCATCGAATTTGGATGTGAAATGACTGCTGTGGAATTATTTGAAATCTGCTAGAAAAGAAAAGGAGGAGGGCAGAAGTGCGCACTGGGCGAGACTTAGCCGTCTGGCGCAACTGGGCCGAGCCAAGGTGCTCAGCCGCGAGGAAGAGCTGATGACGTCAAAGGCGTATTTGTTCTGTACGTCTCCCCCGCACGGAGGCGGCCACATCGGAGTTCGCCTCCACTTACGGGTGGGTCAGCGGCGCAGGACACTTACAGTGGGCCCGCCTGGCCCACTGGTCAAGTTTGACCAGTCCACGCGCGCACCATCTCCTCCGGCCGAACAGAGGCGGCACTCCGGCGATGCTCACTAGCAAACGGCGGCACCCCTCGGGGATCTGAGCACAAGGGTGTGCTCAAGTGGTCGAGGCGTACCCGTGGGTACCCTCCTTGGTCGCCGGAGTGGACGGAGTCACCGGCGGCGAGCTTCCTGGTCGACGGCGGCGTCGGGCGAGATGGGGCTTTCACCTACGGTGGCTCCTGATCAAAATCGAGCATGGGGATTGATTCGTGGATGCGCCAGGGTTCTATTGGTGAAGAGAGTGGAGAGGGGGAGGCCCTAATTGCGTCGGAACCAACGCGGCAGTGGCTGATGACCCACAAGTGTAGGGGATCTATCATAGTCCTTTCGATAACTAAGAGTGTCGAACCCAACGAGGAGCAGAAGGAAATGACAAGCGGTTTTCAGTAAGGTATTCTCTGCAAGCACTGAAATTACCGGTAACAGATAGTTTTGTGATAAGGTAATTTGTAACGGGTAACGAGTAATGAAAGTAAATAAGGTGCAGCAAGATGGCCCAATCCTTTTGGTAGCAAATGACAAGCCTGGACAAACTCTTATATGAAGGAAAACGCTCCCAAGGACACATGGGAATTATCATCAAGCTAGTTTTCATCACGCTCATATGATTCGCGTTCGTTACTTTGATAATTTGGTATGTGTGTGGACCGGTGCTTGGGTACTTTGCTTTCTTGGACAAGCATCCCACTTATGATTAACCCCTATTGCAAGCATTTGCAACTACAAAAGAAGTATTAAGGTAAACCTAACCATAGCATGAAACATATGGATCCAAATCAGCCCCTTACGAAGCAACTCATAAACTAGGGTTTAAGCTTCTGTCACTCTAGCAACCCATCATCTACTTATTACTTCCCAATGCCTTCCTCTAGGCCCAAACAATGGTGAAGTGTCATGTAGTCGACGTTCACATAACACCACTAGAGGAGAGACAACATACATCTCATCAAAATGTCGAACGAATACCAAATTCACATGACTACTTATAGCAAGACTTCTCCCATGTCCTCAGGAACAAACGTAACTACTCACAAATCATATTCATGTTCATAATCAAAGGTATATTAATATGCATAAAGGATTTGAACATATGATCTTCCACAAAATAAACCAACTAGCATCAACTACAAGGAGTAATCAACACTACTAGCAACCCACAGGTACCAATCTGAGGTTTTGGGACAAAGATTAGATACAAGAGATGAACTAGGGTTTGAGAGGAGATGGTGCTGGTGAAGATGTTGATGGAGATTAACCCCCTCCCGATGAGAGGATTGATGGTGATGATTTCCCCCTCCCAGAGGGATGTTTCCCTGGCAGAACAGCTCCGCCGGAGCCCTAGATTGGTTCCGCCAAGGTTCGGCCTCGTGGCGGCGCTGTTTCGTCCCGAAAGCTTGCTTATGATTTTTTCCAGGGTAAAAGACTTCATATAGCAAAAGATGGGCACCGGAGGCCTGCCAGGGGGCCCACGAGGTAGGGGCGCACCCAGGGGGTAGGGCGCGCCCCCCACCCTCGTGGCCAGGGTGTGGGCCCCCTCTAGTTGATTCTTTCTCCAGTATTTTATATATATTCCAAAACGTGCCTCCGTGAAGTTTCAGGACTTTTGGAGTTGTGCAGAATAGGTCTCTAACATTTGCTCCTTTTCCAGCCCAGAATTCCAGCAGCCGTCATTCTCCCTCTTCATGTAAACCTTGTAAAATAAGAGAGAAAAGGCGTAACTATTGTGACATAACGTGTAATAACAGCCCATAATGCAATAAATATCGATATAAAAGCATGATGCAAAATGGACGTATCAACTCCCCCAAGCTTAGACCTCGCTTGTCCTCTAGCGGAAGCCGAAATTGAAAAATATGTCCACATGTTTAGAGATAGAGGTGTCGATAAAATAAAATACGGAGATGAGGGCATCATGGTCGTTCTTATAACAGCAACATATAAATTGTCATATGATTTCTTATGCTCAGGTAATAATCTATTCACAATGTAAAGTATGAATCAGAAACCTCATTGAGAACCAACAAACTATAATGTCAGTCATTGAAGCAATTGCAATTTATCATAACATCGGAAAGAGTCAATATAAGAGCCTTTCAGCAAGTCCACATACTCAACTATCATTTAGTCTTTCATAATTGCTAACACTCATGCAATACTTATGTGTATGGAGTTTTAATCGGACACAGAGAAAGATAGGGGCTTATAGTATTGCCTCCCAACCTTTTACCTCAAGGGTAATGTCAACAATAATAATTCATGCTAACTTACATCCAATTGGATATATATATATATATATATGTATATGTATATATATATATATATATATCAGGATCTTTCCAACACAAAGTGCTTTCCAAAGGATAAAATGTAAAAAGGAAAGGTGAAGATCACCATGACTCTTTTATAAGGTATAAGACAAAAGTAAAAGATAGGCCCTTCGTAGAGGGAAGCAGAGGTTGTCATGTGCTTTTATGGCTGGATGCACGAAATCTTAATGCAAAAGAACGTCACTTTATATTGCCACTTGTGATATGGACCTTTATTATGCAGTCCGTCGCTTTTATTACTTCCACATCACAAGATCGTATAAAGCTTATTTTCTCCACACTAATAAATCATCCATATTTAGAGAGCAATTTTATTGCATGCAACATGACAACTTACTTGAAGGATCTTACTCAATCCATAGGTAGGTATGGTGGACTCTCATGGCAAAACTGGGTTGAAGGATATTCGGAAGCACAAGTAGTATCTCTACTTGGTGCAAAGAATTTGGCTAGCATGAGGGGGAAAGGCAAGCTCAACATGTTGGATGATCCATGACAATATACTTTATTTTGGATATAAGAAAACATAACCCATTACGTTGTCTTCCTTGTCCAACATCAACTCTTTAGCATGTCATATTTTAATGAGTGCTCACAGTCATAAAAGATGTCCAAGATAGTATATTTATATGTGAAAACCTCTCTTTCTTTATTACTTCCTATTAATTGCAACGATGACCAAAACTATGTTTGTCAACTCTCAACAACTTTTATTCATCATACTCTTTATATGTGAAGTCATTACTCTCCATAAGATCAATATGATCTCTTTATTTCTTTTTATTCTTTCTTTTTCTTTACTTGCCTCATGATCATAGCAAGATAATCAAGCCCTTGACTCAACACTAATCTTTATTATATATAGCTCACGGACTTGATTACATAGAAGGATCATAAAGCAAAACTCAAAACTAAATCATACTAAAACTTTTATTCTACTAGATCAAGATATTACTAAAAGGATCGAACTAAGAAAAACGGTAAAGATAGGAGTGTGATGGTGATACGATACCGGGGCACCTCCCCCAAGCTTGGCAGTTGCCAAGGGGAGTGCCCATACCAGATACTCAGTTCTCCTTTGCTGGTGAAGAAGATGGTGGAGTTGTTGATGATGTAGGCTTGTCGTATGTCTTCCAAGGCATAGGCTCACCATCATAGAAGGATGATCGAGTCTCTGGGATCCTCAAATCTGTAGCCAAACTCATCCTCTTGAATCTATATTCATACTCATAGTTTTGGTTTTGCAGGTCATAGATCTGGGCTTGGAGACGCTCAATTTTCTCGTGGAGCTTGAAGATGGCCTCCCCAATGTTCTTGGCATCCAGCTTGTGATTGTTGGTGAACTCCGTGATCATTATATGATTGGCGTCGAGCCCACATTCCACCATCTCCTGGTACTTGAAAACTTGTTGCTCCATTGCCTCGAGTCTTGTCTCCACGCTTCCGGTCCTCCTTGGTCCCTCAACATCGCGGATGTGCAGCAACCCCTCACGCATCTCAATGGTTTGAGGATGTTGCAGCACTTCCGCGAGGTAGGGGTTGATGACCTTCTCGAAGAACTTGTCCTTGGGGGCACTTGGAGACGTCATGGTGATCAAGATCTGTCAGAAAAACAGCTCGAAACAAAAACAGAGGATATTTGCGTGGTACGGTGGTCAAAACCTTCTGGAGAATATATAATGAATTTTTACTGACCAAAAGAAGTATTGTGCAAGAAAACAGAGTTCGGAGAGCACACGAGGTGCCCACGAGGCAGGGGGCGCGCCCGGGGGGTAGGGCGCGCCCTCCACCCTCGTGGACGCCTCGTGCCCTTCCCGGACTACTTCATATTTTCCTATTTTCTTAAATATTCCAAAACGGAGAAAAATTGCCATTAGAACTGTTTTGGAGTCGGTTTACTTACCGTACCACATACCTATTCCTTTTCGGAGTCTCAAGCGTTCTGGAAAGTGTCCCTTATATTTTCCTCCGGGGTCATGGTTTCAATAACATTAGTTTCAATATTTATAGGATTACCTGAGATATAATGTTTGATTCCTTGACCGTTCACCACCTTTGGATTTGTGCCTAAGAAGTTGTTGATTTTTATGGCACCGGAACGATAGACCTCCTCGATAACGTAAGGACCTTCCCATTTAGAGAGAAGCTTTCCTGCAAAACATCTTAAAAGAGAGTTGAATAGCAACACATAATCACCTACATTTAACTCACGCTTTTGTATCCTTTTGTCATGCCATCTTTTAACTTTTTCTTTAAACAGTTCGGCATTCTCATAGGCCTGGGTTCTCCATTCATCAAGTGAGCTTATGTCAAATAACCTCTTCTCACTGATACGTCTCCAACGTATCTATAATTTCGATTGTTCCATGCTATTATATATTCTGTTTTGGATGATTAATGGGCTTATTTATACACTTTTATATTATTTTTGGGACTAACCTATTAATCGGAGGCCCAGCCCAAATTGCCGTTTTTCTGCCTATTTCAGAGTTTTGCAGAAAAAGAATATCAAACGGAGTCCAAACGGAATGAAACCTTTGGGAGCGTTATTTTTGGAACAAACGTGATCCAGAGGACTTGGAGTGGACGTCAAGTAACAGACGAGGAGTCCACGAGGTAGGGGCGCACCTACCCCCCCCCCCAAGCGCGCCCTCCACCCTCGTGGGCCCCTCGTGGCTCCACCGACCTTCTTCTTCCTCCTATATATACCTACGTTCCCCCAAACCATCAGGGGCATCCACGAAAACCTAGTTCCGCTGCCGCAACCTTCTGTACCTGTGAGATCCCATCTTGGGGCCTTTTCCGGCGTCCTGCCGGAGGGGGCATTGATCACGGAGGGCTTCTACATCAACACCATAGCCTCTCCGATGATGTGTGAGTAGTTTACCTCAGACCTTCGGGTCCATAGTTATTAGTTAGATGGCATCTTCTCTCTCTTTGGATCTCAATACAAATTTCTCCTCGATTCTCTTGGAGATCTATTCAATGTAATCTTCTTTTGCGGTGTGTTTGTCGAGACCGATGAATTGTGGGTTTATGATCAAGATTATCTATGAACAATATTTGAATCTCCTCTGAATTCTTTTATGTATGATTGGTTATCTTTGCAAGTCTCTTCGAATTATCAGTTTGGTTTGGCCTACTATATTGATCTTTCTTGCAATGGGAGAAGTGCTTAGCTTTGGGTCCAATCTTGCGGTGTCCTTTCCCAGTGACAGTAGGGGCAGCAAGGCACATATTGTATTGTTGCCATCGAGGATAAAAAGATGGGGTTTATATCATATTGCATGAGTTTATCCCTCTACATCATGTCATCATACTTAAAGCATTACTCTGTTCTTATGAACTTAATACTCTAGATGCATGCTGGATAGCGGTCGATGTGTGGAGTAATAGTAGTAGATGCAGAATCGTTTCGGTCTACTTGTCACGGACGTGATGCCTATATACATGATCATACCTAGATATTCTCATAACTATGCTCAATTCTATCAATTGCTCGATAGTAATATGTTCACCCACCGTAATACTTATGCTATCTTGAGAGAAGCCACTAGTGAAACCTATGGCCCCCGGGTCTATTTTCCATCATATTAATCTTTCAACACTTAGCTATTTCTATTGCCTTTTATTTTACTTTGCATCTTTATTTCCCTTTATCATAAAAATACCAAAAATATTATCTTATCATATCTATCAGATCTCACTCTCGTAAGTGACCTGAAGGGATTGACAACCCCTTTATCGCGTTGGTTGCGAGGTTCTTACTTGTTTGTGTAGGTGCAAGGGACTCGAGCGTAGCCTCCTACAGGATTGATACCTTGGTTCTAAAAAACTGAGGGAAATACTTACGCTACTTTGCTGCATCACCCTTTCCTCTTCAAGGGAAAACCAACGCAGTGTAGAGGTAGCAAGAAGGATTTCTGGCGCCGTTGCCGGGGAGTCTACGCAAAAGTCAACATACAAAGTACCCATCACAAACTCTTATCCCTTGCATTACATTATTTTCCATTTGCCTCTCGTTTTCCTCTCCCCCACTTCACCCTTGCCATTTTATTCGCCCTCTCTTTTCCGTTCGCCTCTTTTTCGCCTTCTTTGTCGTCATGTCTAGTCCTTTATCTACTCCTCTGTCCCCCCGAGCTTGAAGCCCTTCACTTCAAACAAAAGCAAGGAGAAAATTTAAAAGATGCTTGGTATAGATTGATAGAATCCTATCGCGGCTGCACTATAGAGGGAGATTTCAAGGTTTTACTTCGTAATTTTTATGTTGGGCTAACCTTATCCCATAGACAACTCCTTGATTTTGCCGCCAAAGGGAATTTTATTGAAATTGATCCTAGTTTTGCTTATGAAATTATAGAGGGGATAGTAGGAATATTTCCCCCACCAAAGGGATTAACTCTCACTCATGAGGGAACCCAAATCCTAGAAAAATTAGGCGAATTGCAAAAATCTCTTGACCCCCTTAAAAACGTTGGAGGGAACCTCAATCGTATGAATACTTTGATCACACTTTGCAATAAACGGTTGGATGCTCTAGATCCAAGAATCTCTGAGTATGAAGGGAAACGCAAGGAACCTCCCGGATTCGAGCATAACTCCATTAAAAAGATAAATACCAAAGATGGCAATACCTAGATCTATCCTTGCTTTTATGCCTAGCTAGGGGCGTTAAACGATAGCGCTTGTTGGGAGGCAACCCAATTTTATTTTAATTTTTTGCTTTTTGCTTCTGTTTAGGAATAAATCTTTGATCTAGCCTCTGGTTAGATTTGTTTTTATGTTTTAATTAGTGTTTGTGCCAAGTTAAACCTATAGGATCTTCTTGGATGATAGTTATTTGATCTTGCTGAAAATTCCAGAAACTTTCTGTTCACGAAAACAATTGTTAAAAATCACCAGAACGTGATAAAATATTGATTCCAATTGCAGCAGATCATTAAAAAAATTCTAGGTCATCCTATTTTGGTAGAATTTTTGGAGTTCCAGAAGTTTGCGTTAGTTACAGATTACTACAGACAGTTCTGTTTTTGACAGATTCTGTTTTTCGTGTGTTGTTTGCTTATTTTGATGAATCTATGGCTAGTAAAATAGTTTATAAACCATAGATAAGTTGGAATATAGTAGGTTTAACACCAATATAAATAAATAATGAGTTCAATACAGTACCTTGAAGTGGTGTTTTGTTTTCTTTCTCTAACGGAACTCACGAGATTTTCTGTTAAGTTTTGTGTTGTGAAGTTTTCAAGTTTTGAGTAAAGATTTGATGGAGTATGGAACAAGGAGTGGCAAGAGCCTATGCTTGGGGATCCCATGGCACCCCAAGGTAATCCAAGGACACCAAAGCTTGGGGATGCCCCGGAAGGCATCCCCTCTTTCGTCCTCATCCATCGGTAACTTTACTTGGAGCTATATTTTTATTCACCACATGATATGTGTTTTGCTTGGAGCGTCTTGTATGATTTGAGTATTTATTTGTTAGTTTGCCACAATCATCCTTGCTTTACACACCTTTTGAGAGAGACACACATGATTCGGAATTTGTTAGAATACTCTATGTGCTTCACTTATATCTTTTGAGCTATATAGTTTTTGCTCTAGTGCTTCACTTATATCTTTTAGAGCACGGCGGTGGTTATATTTTATAGAAATTATTGAACTCTCATGCTTCACTTATATTATTTTGAGAGTCTTAAACAGCATGGTAATTTTCTTTAATCATGAAATTAATCTTCCATATTGAGTTCATTAAATATCATGAGAAGTTAGATACTTGATAAGTGTTTTGAGATATTAAGGTGGTAATATTAGATTGTTCTAGTTGAGTAATTGTGAAATTGAGAAATACTTGTGTTAAAGTTGGCAAGTCCCGTAGCATGCACGTATGGTAAAAGTTGTGTAACAATTTTGACACATAGGTGTTCTTTTATTGCTTTCCTTATGAGTGGCGGTCGGGGACGAGCGATGGTCTTTTCGTACCAATCTATCCCTCTAGGGGCATGCGTAGTAGTACTTTGCTTCGAGGGCTAATAAACTTTTGCAATAAGTATATGAGTTCTTTATGACTAATGTGGGTCCATGGATTATACGCACTCTCAACCTTCCACAATTTTCTAGCCTCTACGGTACCGCGCATTGCCCTTTCTCTCGTTGAGAGTTGGTGCAAACTTCGCCGGTGCATCCAAACCCCGTGATATGATACGCTCTATCACACATAAGCCTCCTTATACCTCCCTCAAAACAGCCACCATACCTACCTATTATGGCATTTCCATAGCCATTCCGAGATATATTGCCATGCAACTTTCCACCATTCCGTTTATTATGACACGTTTCATCATTGTCATATTGCTTTGCATGATCATGTAGTTGACATCATATTTTGTCGCAAAGCCACTATTCATAATTTTTTCATACATGTCACTCTTGATTCATCGCATATCCCGGTACACTGCCGGAGGCATTCACATAGAGTCATATTTTGTTCTAAGTATTGAGTTGTAATTGTTGAGTTGTAATAAGTAATAAAAGTGTGATGATCATCATTATTAGAGCATTGTTCCATGTGAGGAAAGGATGATGGAGACTATGATTCCCCCACAAGTCGGGATGAGATTCCGGACTAAATAAAAAAAAGGCCAAAGAAAAAAAAGAAAGAAGGCCCAAAGAAAAAAATGAGAGAAAAAGAGAGAAAGGACAATGTTACTATCCTTTTCCACACTTGTGCTTCAAAGTAGCACTATGATTTTCATGATAGAGAGTCTCCTATGTTGTCACTTTCATATACTAGTGGTAATTTTTCATTATAGAACTTGGCTTGTATATTCCAATGACGGGCTTCCTCAAAATGCCCTAGGTCTTCGTGAGCAAGCGAGTTGGATGCACACCCACTTAGTTTCTTTTGTTGAGCTTTCATATATTTATAGCTCTAGTGCATCCGTTGCATGGGAATCCCTACTCCTCTCATTGACATCAATTGATGGGCATCTCCATAGCCTATTGATTAGCCGCGTCAATGTGAGACTTTCTACCTTTTTTGTCTTCTCTCATAACCCCCATCATTATACTTTACTCCACCCATAGTGCTATATCCATGGCTTACACTCATGTATTGCGTAAGAGTTGAAAAGGCTGAAGCGCGTTAAAAGTATGAACCAATTGCTCGGCTTGTCATCGGGGTTATGCATGATGAGAACGTTTGTGTGACAATATTGAAACAAGCCTAACTATCTGATTTTGTAGGGATAAGCTTTCTTTGGCTATGTTATTTTGATAAGACATAATTGCTTCGCTAGCATGTTCAAAGTATTATTGTTTTTATGTCAACATCAAACTTTTATCTTGAATCTTTCGAACCTAAATATTCATGCCACAATAAGAGATTTACATTAAGAAGTATGCCAAGAAGCATTCCACATCAAAAATTCTGTTTTTAATCATTTACCTACTCGAGGACGAGCAGGAATTAAGCTTGGGGATGCTTGATACATCTCCAATGTATCTATAATTTTTGATTGTTCCATGCTATTATATATTCTGTTTTGGATGATTAATGGGCTTATTTATACACTTTTATATTATTTTTGGGACTAACCTATTAACCGGAGGCCCAGCCCAAATTGCTGTTTTTTGCCTATTTCAGAGTTTCGCAGTAAAAGAATATCAAACGGAGTCCAAACGGAATGAAACCTTCGGGAACGTGATTTTTGGAACAAACGTGATCCAGAGGACTTGGAGTGGACGTCGAGTAACAGACGAGGAGGCCACGAGGTAGGGGGCATGCCTACCCCCCCCAGGCGCGCCCTCCACCCTCGTGGGCCCCTCGTGGCTCCACCGACCTACTTCTTCCTCCTATATATACCTACGTACCCCCAAACCATCAGGGGCATCCACGAAAACCTAGTTCCACCGCCGCAACCTTCTGTACCCATGAGATCCCATCTTGGGACCTTTTCCGGCGTCCTGCCGGAGGGGGCATTGATCACGGAGGGCTTCTACATCAACACCATAGCCTCTCCGATGATGTGTGAGTAGTTTACCTCAAACCTTCGGGTCCATAGTTATTAGCTAGATGTCTTCTTCTCTCTCTTTGGATCTCAATACAAAGTTCTCCTCGATTCTCTTGGAGATCTATTCGATATAATCTTCTTTTGCGGTGTGTTTGTCGAGACCGATGAATTGTGGGTTTATGATCAATATTATCTATGAACAATATTTGAATCTCCTCTGAATTCTTTTATGTATGATTGGTTATCTTTGCAAGTCTCTTCGAATTATCAGTTTGGTTTGGCCTACTATATTGATCTTTCTTGCAATGGGAGAAGTGCTTAGCTTTGGGTTCAATCTTGTGGTGTCCTTTCCCAGTGACAGCAGGGGCAGGAAGGCACGTATTGTATGCCATCAAGGATAAAAAGATGGGGTTTATATCATATTGCATGAGTTTATCCCTCTACATCATGTCATCATACTTAAAGCATTACTCTGTTCTTATGAACTTAATACTCTAGATGCATGCTGGATAGCGGTCAATGTGTGGAGTAATAGTAGTAGATGCAGAATCGTTTCGGTCTACTTGTCACGGACGTGATGCCTATATACATGATCATACCTAGATATTCTCATAACTATGCTCAATTCTATCAATTGCTCGACAGTAATTTGTTCACCCACCGTAATACTTATGCTATCTGGAGAGAATCCACTAGTGAAACCTATGGCCCCCGGGTCTATTTTCCATCATATTAATCTTTCAACACTTAGCTATTTCTATTGCCTTTTATTTTACTTTGCATCTTTATTTCCCTTTATCATAAAAATACCAAAAATATTATCTTATCATATCTATCAGATCTCACTCTCATAAGTGACCGTGAAGGGATTGACAACCCCTTTATCGCGTTGGTTGCAAGGTTCTTATTTGTTTGTGTAGGTGCAAGGGACTCGAGCGTAGCCTCCTACAGGATTGATACCTTGGTTCTAAAAAACTGAGGGAAATACTTACGCTACTTTGCTGCATCACCCTTTCCTCTTCAAGGGAAAACCAATGCAGTGCTCAAGAGGTAGCACTCACCGGCAAGTTTGAAATCATAATTGAGCTCTTTAATGGCTAATATGCCTTATGTTCTAGTTCGAGAGGTAAGTGACATGCTTTTCCATAAACCATTTTATACGGAGACATACCCATAGGGTTTTTATATGCATTTCTATAGGCCCATAATGCATCATCAAGTTTCTTGGACCAATTCTTTCTAGATCTGTTAACAGTCTTTTGCAAAATTAATTTGAGCTCTTTATTACTCAATTCTACTTGACCAGTAGACTGCGGGTGATACGGAGATGCAATTCTATGATTAACATCATACTTAGCAAGCATTTTATGAAAAGCACCATGAATAAAATGTGAACCACCATCAGTCATTTAATATCTAGGGACTCCAAACCTTGGAAAGATAACTTCTTTAAGCATCTTAATAGAAGTTTTATGATCAGCACTACTAGTTGGAATAGCTTCTACCCACTTAGTAACGTAATCAACAGCAACTAAAATATGTGTATACCCATTAGAGGAAGGAAACGGTCCCATATAATCAAAGCCCCAAACATCAAATGGTTCAATAACAAGTGAATAGTTCATAGGAATTTCTTAAAGTCTACTAATATTACCAATTCTTTGACATTCATCACAAGACAAGACAAACTTACGGGCATCTTTGAAGAGAGTAGGCCAATAAAAACCGGATTGCAATACCTTATGTGCAGTTCTATCTCTAGTGTGGTGTCCTCCATAAGCCTCGGAGTGACACTTGCGTAGGATCTGTTCCTGTTCATGCTCAGGTATAGAATGTCTAATAACGCCATCTACTCCTTCTTTATAAAGGTGTGGGTCATCCCAGAAGTAATGTCTTAAATCATAGAAAAACTTTTTCTTTTGCTGGTATGTGAAACTAGGCGGTATAAATTTAGCAACAAGGTAATTAGCATAATCAGCATACCATGGAGCAGCACGAGAAGCATTTATGACAGCTAATTGTTCATCAGGGAAACTATCATCAATAGGTAGTGGGTCATCAAGAACATTCTCTAACCTAGACAAATTGTCTACAACGGGGTTCTCAGCTCCCATTCTATCAATATATGCCAATCAAATTCTTATAGCAAGAGAACCCATCTAATGAGTCTAGGTTTAGCATGTTTCTTTTCCATAAGGTATTTAATAGCAACATGATCAGTGTGAACACTTACTTTAGAATCAACAATATAAGGTCTGAACTTATCACAAGCAAATACAACTGCTAAAAATTCCTTTTCAGTAGTAGCATAATTTCTCTGGGCACTGTCTAGAGTTTTACTAGCATATTGGATAACATTTAATTTCTTATCAACTCTTTGTCCTAGAACAGCACCTACGGCATAATCACTAGCATCACACATAATTTCAAAGGGTAAATTCCAATTAGGTGGCTGAACAATAGGTGCAGAAATCAAGGCTTTCTTAAGTATTTGAAATGCTTCTACACAATCATCATCAAAGACAAAAGGAACATCTTTTTGTAAGAGATTAGTGAGAGGCCTAGAAATTTTAGAGAAGTCCTTAATGAACCTCCTATAAAAACCGGCATGACCAAGGAAACTTCTTATACCTTTGATGTCCTTGGGACACGACATCTTTTCAATAGCATCAACTTTAGCTTTGTCAACTTCAATACCTCTTTCAGAAATTTTATGCTCCAAGACAATACCTTCGTTAACCATAAAGTGGCACTTTTCCCAATTCAAGACAAGATTAGTTTCTTCACATCTCTGCAAAACTCCATCAAGGTTGCTCAAGCAATCATCAAAAGAAGTTCCATATACGGAGAAATCATCCATGAAAACCTCAACAATCTTTTCAAAAAAATCAGAGAATATAGCCATCATGCATCTTTAAAAGGTAGCAGGTGCATTGCATAAACCAAAAGGCATACGTCTATAAGCAAAGGTATCGAAAGGGCAAGTAAAAGTGGACTTTCTTGATCCTCTTTTGACACAGGTATTTGAGAGAAACCAGAATAACCATCTAGAAAGCAAAAATGTGTATGTTTGGATAATCTTTCTAGCATTTGATCAATAAAAGGTAAAGGGTAATGATCCTTTTTAGTAGCTTTATTTAATTTGCGGAAATCAATTACCATTCAATAACCTGTAACAATTCTTTGTGGGATCAATTCATTTTTATCATTAGGAACAACAGTAATACCTCCCTTCTTAGGGACACAATGGACAGGACTTACCCACTGACTATCAGCAACGGGATAAATTATACCTGGCTCCAGAAGCTTTAATATTTCTTTTCTTACCACTTCTTTCATCTTAGGATTTAACCTTCATTGGTGATCAACAACCGGTTTAGCATCCTTCTCCAATTTTATTTTGTGCTGACATAGAGTGGGACTAATGCCCTTAAGATCATCAAGGGTATATCCAATAGCAGCAGGATGCTTCTTCAGAGTTTTCAATATTTCTTTTCTTCATGCTCTTAAAGGTTAGCACTAATAATAACAGGATGTTCCTTTTTCTCATCAAGATAAGCATATTTAAGAGTATCAGGTAATGGTTTAAGCTCAAACACGGGATCACCCTTGGATGGAGGAGGATCCCCTAGGATTTCAACAGGCAAGTTGTGTTTCAAAATAGGTCCCTGTTAAAAGAATACTTCATCTATTTCCCTTGTTTCATTCATAAACATATCATTTTCATGGTCGAGCAAATATTGTTCTAACGAATCATTAGGAAGCACGGCAATAGAAGCAAGACCAATAATTTCATCTTTACTAGGTAATTCTTTATCATGGGGTTGTCTAAGAAATTTAGCAAAATTAAACTCATGAGACATATCCCACAAACCAATAGTAACAACATCCTTTTTGTAGTCTATCCTGGCATTGACAGTATTCAAGAAGGGTCTACCAAATATAATGGGACAAAAGTTATCTTGTGGGGAACCAAGAACAAGAAAATCAGCAGGATATTTAACTTTCCCACACAAGACTTCAACATCTCTAACAATTCCAACTGGTGAAATAGTATCTCTATTGGCAAGTTTAATTGTAACATCAATTTACTCTATCTCAGCAGGTGCAATATCATGCATAATTTTTTTTTATAAGGAATGAGGTACTGCACTTGCACTAGCATCCATATCACATAAGCCATGATAGCAATGATCTCCTATTTAAACAGAAATAACAAGCATGCCTACAATAGGTCTATGTTCATTTTTAGTATCAGGTCTAGCAATTCTAGCAGCTTCATCACAGAAGTAAATAACATGCCCGTCAATATTATCAGCCAAGAGATCTTTAACCATAGCAACACTAGGTTCAACTTTAATTTGCTCAGGGGGTGTAGGTGTTATAGTGTTACTCTTACGAACCACAGTTGAAGCTTTAGCATGATCCTTTATTCTAACTGGGAAAGGTGGTTTCTCAATATAAGCAGTAGGAACAATAGGATCAACATTATAAGTGATAGTCTTTTCTTCAACTTTAATAGGTGCAACTATTTTTACTTCAATGGGAGGATTATATTTAAACCACTTCTCGTTAGGGAGATCAACATGAGTAGCAAAGGATTCACACAAAGAAGCTACTATCTCAGAGTCAAGTCCATATTTAGTGCTAAATTCACGGAAAACATCGGTATCCATAAAAGATTTAGCACAATCAAACTTGGGTGTTATACCTGACTCCTTACCTTCGTCGAGATCCCAATCTTCAGAGTTGCATTTAATTCTTTCCAATAAATCCCATTTGCATTCAATAGCATCATAAAAGATCCAGTACAAGAAGTATCGAGCATGGAGCGATTATTGAGAGAAAGTCGAGCATAAAAGTTTTGAATAATAATTTCTCTTGAGAGCTCATGATTGGGGCATGAATATAACATTGACTTAAGCCTCCCCCAATCTTGAGCGATGCTTTCTCCTTCGCGAGGCCAAAAATTATATATATAATTACGATCACAATGAACAAGATGCATAGGATAAAACTTCTAATGAAATTCCAATTTCAATCGGTTGTAGTTCCATGATCCCATATCATCACATAGCCTAAACCATGTCAATGCCTTTCCCTTCAAATATAAAGGGATGACCTTCTTCTTGATAACATCCTCGGGCATACCTGCCAGCTTAAATAATCCACAAACTTCATCCAGATAGATTAGGTGCAAATCAGGGTGTAATGTTCCATCACCTGTGAAACGATTAGCTAGGAGTTTCTCTATCATACCCGAAGGAATTTCAAAGTAAACACTTTGTTGGTTCAGTAGGTTGAGGAGCAACTCTTTGCTCTACTGTTCGGGGTGAAGATACCCCGAACAAGCCCCTCAAAGGGTTATGTTCCATAGTAACAAGTGACAGTAAATTTCAGCACACTATATAAATCTTTCCTTACCAAATTCCACCTACCAAATGCGCTTCACTCCCCAGCAATGGCGCCAGAAAAGAGTCTTGATCACCCACAAGTGTAGGGAATCTATTCGTAGTCCTTTCGATAAGTAAGAGTGTCGAACCCAACGAGGAGCAAAAGGAAATGACAAGCGGTTTTTATTAAGGTATTCTCTGCAAGCACTGAAATTATCGGTAACAGATAGTTTTGTGATAAGGTAATTTGTAACGGGTAACGAGTAATGAAAGTAAATAAGGTGCAGCAAGATGGCCCAATCCTTTTTATAGCAAAGGACAAGCTTGGACAAACTCTTATATGAAGGAAAACGCTCCCGAGGACACATGGGAATTATCATCAAGCTAGTTTTCATCACGCTCATATGATTCGCGTTCGTTACTTTGATAATTTGGTATGTGGGTGGACCGGTGCTTGGGTATTTCCCTTTCTTGGACAAGCATCCCACTTATGATTAACCCCTATTGCAAGCATCCGCAACTACAAAAGAAGTATTAAGGTAAACCTTACCATAGCATGAAACATATGGATCCAAATCAGCCCCTTACGAAGCAACTCATAAACTAGGGTTTAAGCTTCTGTCACTCTAGCAACCCATCATCTACTTATTACTTCCCAATGCCTTCCTCTAGGCCCAAACAATGGTGAAGTGTCATGTAGTCGACGTTCACATAACACCACTAGAGGAGAGACAACATAGATCTCATCAAAATATCGAACGAATACCAAATTCACATGACTACTTATAGCAAGACTTCTCCCATGTCCTCAGGAACAAACGTAACTACTCACAAATCATATTAATGTTCATAATCATAGGTGTATTAATATGCATAAAGGATCTGAACATATGATCTTCCACCAAATAAACCAACTAGCATCAACTACATGGAGTAATCAACACTACTAGCAACCCATAGGTACCAATCTGATGTTTTGGGACAAAGATTGGATACAAGAGATGAACTAGGGTTTGAGAGGAGATGGTGCTGGTGAATATGTTGATGGAGATTGACCCCCTCCTGATGAGAGGATCGATGGTGATGACGATATGGTGATGATTTCCCCCTCCCGGAGGGATGTTTCCCCGACAGAACAGCTTCGCCGGAGCCCTAGATTGGTTCCGCCAAGGTTCCGCCTTGTGGCGGCAATGTTTCGTCCTGAAAGCTTGCTTATGATTTTTTCCAGGGTAAAAGACTTCATATAGCAGAAGGTGGGCACTGGAGGCCTGCCAGGGGGCCCACGAGGCAGGGGGCGCGCCCAGGGGGTAGGGCGCACCCCCCACCCTCGTGGCCAAGGTGTGGGCCCCCTCTGGTTGATTCTTTCTCCAGTATTTTTTATATATTCCAAAACGTGCCTCCATGAAGTTTCAGGACTTTTGGAGTTGTGCAAAATAGGTCTCTAATATCTGCTCCTTTTCTAGCCCAGAATTCCAGCTGCCGGCATTCTCCCTCTCCATGTAAACCTTGTAAAATAAGAGAGAAAAGGCATAAGTATTGTGACATAACGTGTAATAATAGCCCATAATGCAATAAATATCGATATAAAAGCATGATGCAAAATGGACGTATCAGTGGCGGGGGCCGAAGCTGCCGGAATCGGAGAAGACGACCACCTCTGGTCGTGTTGCTGCTACGGGTGGGTCAGTGAGGGAGGGAGAGAGGTGGTGATAGACTGAGAGGGCTCGAGGGAAGCTTAAATAGGCGGGGGAGGGCGGTGCCGCGGCTTCCAGAGGGTGGACACGGCGGCAATGGCCATTCAAGGCGAACGTGTGGGCGGTGGCGAGGTAGGCGTGGCCGGTGTGTCTCTTGTGAGGCCGGTGAGTCACGGATGAGCTCGAGCCGTTGGCATTCAAGCGAGAGGGGCCAAGATAGAGACATGGCGAAGGCATACTCGTCGGGTGGCGGTCCTGGTCGTCATGGACGGCGGTGGACGGCGCTAGGGGCTAAGTGAGGGTGTCGGCGAGGTTCCTGGTGGTCGGGCTGATCCAGAGGAGGATCAGGATGAGAGGGGGAGGCAGAAGAGACACGGTAGGAGCTCGGTGCCGACGCGTGCAAAACACACGCTCTGGCCTCGCCCGATGCACGCACGTTGGGTGTTCGTCAGATTGACAGTAGCGTCTATGGGGACACACACGAGCTACAAATCAACAGGATGGTGCTTCTAGGTATGAGAGGAGTGATGGACATGCTGTTTTGGCCAAATGACCAAGTGTCCAGTGTAAGTTAGAAAGTGTCAACATTTATGTCATGCCCACAAGGTGTTTGACAAAATGCTAGAGCTAGCTAGGAGACTTTGCTGTAGTTGAAAATCGGCAGGATGGGGTCTCTTTAGATGATAAATATGGTGATGGAGTTGGTTTGGCAAGAAGAGAAACTTGTTAGTGCAAGTTTTACCAGAATTCAGTTCTAGAAAGAAACTTCAGTGGCATGCTTGGTGGACTTAAAATATGCAAATAGAGCTGACCTTGTGGAGTTAAGGTTTTGGTTTGAAGGACTACTAGATGGAAAAGTTCCGGAAGTAATGGAGCTAGGAAAAGTAGGGTTGTAGTTATAACTCAAGAATGGGACAGAAATGGAAAGAGGATGTTTCACTCAAAATTTTCAAAAGACATAGTTAGGTTTTTGCACAAAAGTGATTTATAGGCATCACCTGACCTCTCATAATTTTTGTGGGATTTTAAAACAATTAATTAAAATATTTGTACTGCAACAGAAGCATTTCAAAGATTGGAAATGCTGGTAAAAGAATTATTTTGTGGCAAATTTTATTATGAAAATATTTCCTACTGTTATTTAAAATACAAATTGAAAGGTTTATAAAACAACCACACCACAACATTCTACAAAATAATCTTCTATGGAGGGAAGAATTTTGTAAAACAAAACAGAAAAGGCTCTGGAATTACTAAATGACCTGGAGTAGCTCAAACTTTTATTTCTGGCCAAATTCTACTTTAATTAAATTTGATTAAATTTTTGGGGTGTTACATGCACTATAGAATCAGACAGAAATGGAGGCTCAATAGGATTGGCGATGCGCCATAACCATGTATGGCGAGCGGATTCTAGTTAGACTAATCCCATGTTGAACAAGGCAATGAGATTGTAATCCATGTAGTCTTTTGATGGTGTGGGCACTTCGCAGATTACAACCTTCGGCAAACAGAGGTCGAGCCAAAAGCTCGACGCGTCTCGTGCGTAGTAGGAAGGAGTGTCCGGCGGGCCGCGTGGCTCGATGGCGGCGGTATCCAATGATGGAAGGGTGATCTCTCGCTGGGTGTAGATATCCACGAGAGCCACGTACTACCGGATTGGTGGATGAGGACGATCCAGTTGGCCTTCATGCCTGTCCAGTAGTGGCCGCGCATGAAGGACAGGTGGACGGGTGGTGGTAGCATGTCGAGGGGCACCACGACTACCTCTGTAGGATCGTCAAGTCGGTGTCTAGGCCACCTGCGAGGATCGGGCATCAGCAAGCAGCGTGTCTTGAAAAGGGCCAGCCGGTTACAGACAAGTAGACGGTACAAAGACACCGAACATGCGGCCAGACGGACGGTGCTGAGCAGGTCCATACGATTACAGATCTGCTCCAAGAGAACATCGGGGAGGGAATTCCAATCGCGGCTCTGCGTGTCAGTCGGTTCTGCCATAGGGTTTTTTAGGGCGCCGAGTTATTGGGGTTTTCGGTGCCTGCGAGCCAGCGGGGAAGTGGATTCGGGCGGGCGAGCGAAGAAGATGGCGTGTGTGGACGAGCAGTGAGCGGGGGGATATGGTACGCATGAGCTACCAAGGAAGATGGTGCGGGCGGGCGAGCAGTGAGCGGGGGGAAATGGTGTGCGGCTGACGATGGGGAAGAGAGGAGCAAGAAGAAGAGAGGAGTAAGAAGAGTGAAAGACGGGGAAGAAAGTGCATTAAATCTCAATTCTACTAGTACTACTACCAGGTTATACCGTCCTTCGGAGTGTAAATAGTTACGTCGATGACATGTGGGTCTACCTCAAGAGGGCCCATATGTCAGTTAATGGAGGAGAGAGGTGCGTAGGCGTATTTGCGGAAGCGTGCTACACTGGCAAGCATGATGGCAGTACTGGGTAAGGCTGGTTTAGTAACACCAACACGCTGGTTCAGCTTATTAATTAAGTGTCCCATCTGCTGCAGCGTGTATTGTCACTTCACTTTGAAGACTACTTGAATAATTCTCTTTGACCGAGATGTGATAATGGATCGCTAAGACTTCCTATCTACAGTATACCTATGCCTCTACGCTCATCCTGTCCAACAAGATAAAACATTGGCCAAGGCACCCCGCGCCAATAATGTAGGAGTACTAGTAGTACCTCCTTTCCGGTTTGTAGGGCTCAATTCAGAAATCTCATCAACCAAGCTAGATGGTGAGTGGTGGAATAATTTTTGTAGTTTGCAAAAACACTCAATTAATGTACTCGTTTTCCTCAAAAAATTATGTTTAGCAATGCATTAATTGCAATGCATGCATGCATGAAGTCCATGCATTGGTTAATTTTCTCTTAATACTTGCATGCAATGATTTAATGCACCTTGAAATCTGAACATGTGGTAGGGAACCATCAAATTGAGACTTATAAAATGAGAAATCTAAAATTTTGAGATAAGCCCTATAAACCGAAAAGGAGGGAGTAGTATTTTGTGTCAAACTTTGACCATCTACTCCCTCCGTCCAGGTGAATAAGTCATCTTTGGTTGTGCACCGTGACCAAGGAGTAGGGAAAAACAAGAGAACTTAATGTTTATTTGCTAATTAATAGCATTGCATGCAATGAACTAACCACTGCATGTCATGTTTGGTAGTCTCGAGTCATTGAAAACATGCACGCCCACATCTCTTATTGGTTGATATGTCAAGAAACAAGAAATGAGGTGGGAGTTAATGCACCGCGCCGAAGTGTTTTGGGATTATTTGGTTTTGGTAAAGTGACTTATACACCTAGACGGAGGGAGTATTTAACTAATAAAATGTTAATGCATTTCACCAAAAAACATATCACTCGATTCGTATTTGAACATAGTTTTAATGGTATAGTTTTTTACGACATGCATTGACACTTTGTTAGTTAAATTTACGGTCAAAATTTTACACTAAGTACGAAGGGGACCATTAAACCATTACGGAGGTTTATATACAGGTCTATAAAAAAATCATCAACCAATGTAGTAGTAAATGATGAGTGCCCGAAGAATTTTTTCCGAAAGTACTCAATAATGGGCTCATTTTCCTCAAGAAAATTGTGTTTACGAACGTATTAATTGGAATGCATGCATGAGGAACAAATGACCAGAACTTTTACACGCATTGGTGAGTTATCTCTTAATTCTTGCATGCAACGTTTTAATGAAGCTTGAAATATGAACATGTCAATGGGAGGGAGTAAAAGCCGCATGCATGCATGCAACATGCAACACTCACACGTACACATGCACGCACGCAACACTCACGCATCCATGCGGCACACAACACATGACGCAACACACACGCACACGCTCAAGTGCTCAACGTACTCCCTACGTCCGTGAAAGACTGTACATATAGAAATTTACACATTGACCAGGAGGAACCGGAACTTCATGGCATAATTAATGCCCAAAAGTAGCAGACTTATGTGTGCATGCGACCATTGAGAGAAGAAGATTAAATGAAGGTTGTTGCATGCTGTAATTAAGGATAGACATGTAGCCTATAGCTAGAGCACAAGTTGGTGCATTAGTCTATCAATATTGATTAGATTAAAGGCTAAATGCATTGGAAGTGTAGATGTACACTCTTTGTTTTTGAGCCGATGTACACTCTTTCTTGGAAGACCGAGGGAGTACACATGCACGCACTCATATAAACAGCCAGGGTGGTTCGCACGCAAGGGTTAACTGATTTCTTTGCTCTGCCAACTGACAGGTGGGACCCAGAAACCAGGTGTCAATTTAACCAGTCAACAATGTGCCACGTCGACTATGTGGCTGGTCAGTAGGGTGCAATATGGTGCTCTACGATGAGCTAGTGATCGTATAATCACCGCAAAACTATATAGTGACCGTAAAGAGAGTATTGTTACATACGTTGACCGCCAGTGTTTTTTCTTGTTTCAAATTAAGCCATATTAACCGGAAAGGACGCAGTATGGACTAGTACTAGTATTGGTTTGATGTGTCCCGTCAACTTGCCGAACAAGGAGAAGCTTGCTTACTATGCCCTCTCCCATGCCCACGCGCGCGGCGGCTCGCGGGACAAGGAGAGGGTTTTGACTACAGCGCCCTCTCCTTCTCCCTCGCCCTCGCCCTCGCGGTGGACGTGCAACAGTTCAATCAGTGTCAGATTGCCAGAAGCATATTGTACTGTAGTATCATCATTGTTGGACCTTCCGAAGGGGCGAAGAGCCAAGTGCAAGGTTCACACGAGTACGAACTGTTGAACCTCCCGAAGAGACAAAGAGCCAAGCGCAAGGTTTTATAGGAGTTGTCGTCCTAGTAAGAGTACTACAACTATAGCGACGATGCTACTGTATGATGCCGCCACGTCACCTATATCCAAAGTTGTGCCACCTTTTTTTTCTCAAAGAGCATGTTGGAGCCCATGCAACAACCACACAAGTTGCACGTACACATAACACATTTACTAGTAACAAATTCTAAAGGACAAATGCCAGTATGCCACACAAGTTCATCTCCACTTCATGTGATAAGTTTGTGCACGACTAGTCTACATATATTCACAACACTATCGTTCACAATTTACCATACTCCACTTACACGTTATAGATGGGCTACATGTCCTCCTCCAGGTTCCAGTCCCAGGTGTTCTTCATGGATGGCACGATCCATAGCGGTGGGCAACGGGAATCATTGTCGTAGCTTTCTAGTTCGGTTCCACACGATGGAGACTCATCCAAGCTGAAGCGGCATAAATCAGGGATAGCGTGTCCGAGCATGTCGTTCATCCGGCGGTGCACACTGAAGACACAACCATGCTTCATGAACGGCAGGCCTTCGGTGTCGTGCATGGAAGGTGGCATCCGCTTCAAAATGGGGTAGCTGTCCCGAATGAAAAGCGGGTACTCTCCAAGAGTGTTCCTCGGCACCCACGTAGCATCATGGGGGTCGAACTCGGCATTGTTCATCTTGTACACGCGGCATCTCAGATCTGGACACACGGTGACGTACATAGTCGAGGTCCATGCATAATAATGTTATGCTCAAATATGGCGGTCAGTAATACTGTGCAGCAAATAGTACTACTCCGGTATAGAGGAAGTAAAATAACCGGCTTATTATATATAGCCACTCTTGGCTACATGGATGAGATAGTAAGACATGGAAAAACAAAAATGGTGGGAGCTTGTTGGTTCAAGTCTTGAAGGGCCTAGCTAGCTATACACGTCCTCCAAGGTAAAAAGTACTCCTACTAGTACTAGGAAGTAGTACAACAATGAAAGAGAAGGCGAGAGGGTTAAAAAATATAATACTAAATTGTACTACTGGTACAGTAAACATGTCCCAGTCAAGAAAAGAAAATAACTAACAAGTACTACTACTCTACTACTCTAACACACAGCAATGAGAAAATGGAATACCTGGGTAGATGGTGACGGTCCGATTGTGGTAGATTGTGTGGCCATGTTGCACATTAGTGGTACCATGGGTAACGACTGCTAAGATAGTTGATCTCAATATGCCAAAGTCAGCTACAAGGTTACAGGTTAGACCGAATCACAGATGCAAATGCACATCCAGGATCGGCGATCTTATTTTTATCGAGGGATGGCTGGTCCCTGCAAAATAATGGAGTACCGTTAGGGAAGCAAATGATGCTTTGTGCATTCCGTTTGTAATCTCCCGTACCGTAGGATGGCAACCAGATGAAACAAGTCCCTTGGCTTGTCACTGTGAAGATGCGGCCTAGATGGTGCATGGCGTCTTCGAACGTATAGGGGTACATATCTGCCACGGCCAACATGCGCCAGCCTCTGCCGTTACTACCTGTTGCATTGATGGAAATCCTTATGTCGAACACCGCGATGAGATAGTAATCGTCGTAGCCGCGTTGCTTTGTTAGTGGGTCCGCAATTGCTATCTTCTTCAATCTCATGTAGGCATCATCATATGTATTCTAGCCCAGCTAGTCCAGAAGGCCAATCCCAATGGTGGAGAAGGGGTCTAGAGGAACGGCCGCACTGCTGTGGATGTTGTGCAAAATGATGGTGGTATCCGGCCGGAGGTATGCAAGCCAATCTTCATTGGCACCGACCCAGACCTATATATAAGACGGTGGGCAGTGGAGAAATTATGGGATGGAAATGGAATAACTAAGTACTACATGATCAAACTCCATGACTGACCTGCTCATCGGACAAAATCCGACTACCTCTCAACGTCGGCAACTCTAGCGGAGTCAACGTGCAACCATGGCCAGGGAGCGGTGGATTGTTCGAAGGATTGTCCCATAGAAGAACCTTCTCCTCGAGGACGCATGGAAGACCAACAAGCATGGCCTTTTCCCAAGCCTGTTTAAGCACGGTCTTAAAAAAGTTGGTGCAGGAAGCACCGAGTCTTGCGGCGGTGAGGACGTCGGAGCGGCGTGCGACTTCTCCCAGAGGATGGTCGTCCAAGATCTCCCAGCTCCGACGAGGAGGAGAACCGCCTGGCGAATCTATGGTAGCAGCGAGAACTGCCTTCTCTTCGGGGGGAGGGGAACTAGCGAGGAGGAGATAAGAGCGTAGTAACCGCAGGGCCTCGTCCCTTCGCTAAGGAAATTATGCGGGCACACATAGTGGTAGTGCCTCGTGCCCCGCGATGGTGAGGCTATTATTTACTACGTACTTGTACTGTAGCAGTACTAGTACTACTTTCTCAACTAGTAGTGCGATGTACTATACTTCTAGTATAGTGCACCAGTTTTGAACTCTTGAATCTCAGGGCCAAGGAGCTACAGTTGGAAGTGGAGGGTACTACTGTTCTCTAGAATCATCGCTGTACTATGAATGCAGGGAAAGTACACCTGGGTAGTGGGTACTCTCGGTGCTCTATTCAAGCACGTAGCTGGCCTACTCAGCCGCTCCTCTCACGCACACACTAGCATCCTATTTATCAATGAAGGTTACTGCGGGGGCACAACATTTGAGTTATTTGATACATCGAGACTAGGCTTTTCGCTTCCATTTATGGAGGTTTAATGGATCTCGTCGAACTTTGTTAGTAGTTACTTCATTATGAATGAGATGAGGCAAAGCTTTTTCCTCTGTTTCAAAACAAAAAAATCACATCAAGAGGAATTCCTTTTTTTTGAAAGATCCAGCTATTGCTGGCTTCATTGATTTAGCAGATAGGAGAATACAAATGTTTGATCGAAGCGATCAGAATGTGAAGACGGAGAGGTGGCCAAGCGGCCAGCAACTCCTCCTGAAACTACTGAAATTAGACCTCTCCCAACATATCCCCAAAAGGGGGCTCTAGCTTCTTTGCTCCTGCTAATCTCCATTGTTCTAAATTACTCATGATCTTTGCACATATCCGCTGAGTACTTGGCATCATCCCCCTAAAGGTGCAGTCATTTCTCTCATTCCACAGTTCCCACAATATCATAATGATCATCGATCTGATTGCTCCTCTGTTTTGCGGAAGTGTCCGGTTGATGATATCCTGGCATACTTGAACAGAGGTGGGGAGACCCCTGACCAAGGGGGCCAGAGAGGAGCAGCCAGATCGCCCTGTCGTGTGCAACCAAATTTCCCGCGCAAAACTGCAATCCCAAAACAAATGCGTTGACGTTTAAAGGTTGCGGAGGCACAATTGGTAGAAGTAACTGTTGGGCCAACCCCTCCTCTAGAGTCAATCATTGCACCAAAGTCTGTCTTGGAGCAGCAGCCACATGAACATTTTGAGCTTGTTTGGAGCCTACACCTTCCAGATCAGCGTGTTGAAACTGGACTGACCAGAGGACTGAAACTGGTTGTTGTATGCTGAGTTTGCAGAGTAGCAGCCATTGTTAGTACCTTGCCATCTTATGCGTTCGTCTTCGTCGGGCCGTAACACGGTGTTTGCAACCTGGAGCATACCCCACATGGATAGAAAATTCGGTGCAATGGCCATGGTGTCACCATGCTGGAGGTCTTTGATCCACTGATCATTCTGGAGGGATGCTTCAACGCTTCTGTTTTTTCTACGGGCATGATTGAAGACTGTAGGGTATGCGATTGCTAATGGAGAATCACCTATCCAATTGTCATTCCAGAAACTAGTTTTGCGACCGTTTCTGATCTGAACTTTGGTTGCCAAGCTGAAGATATTTCGATCCTTTTCCGAGACCGGGAGGTGCAGCTGCGTCTAAGGTCTTCCCGGCTGCTCCCATGCTAACCACTGCCATCTAAGACGTAGAGCGGTGCTAAACTTGTTAAAATCTAAGATGCCCAACCCACCTTGACGCACCGGGGAACAGACCTTAGACCAGGCCACTTTGCACTTACCACCAGTGAGCTCTTCGTCCTGGGTCCATAAGAATCACCTTCTGGCCTTGTCTATCTCTCGTATGATCTTCTTAGGGACCTTGAGCACAGTCATGGCGAATGTGGGCAGAGCAGAGAGCACGCTAGGAACCAGAACTCTCTTACGTGCCAAGTTGAGCAGCCTTCCTTTCCATCCCGCCAGCCGCGCTTTTATTCTGTCGAGTATGAACTGGAAGTGAACCAACCTCAGCCTGGTCGTCGAGATCGGCAAACCAAGGTAAGTCATTGGCAAACCAACCAGAGAGCCACCAAAACCCTGTAGCACTTCCGACAAATTGATGTCGTCACACCTAATAGCAGCCACGGATGATTTACTTTGGTTGAGATGCAGCCCCGTGGCCTCCCCAAAGTTTGTCAGCAGGCCAAGCAGCGTGTCAACCTCGGGCTTGGATGGGTTGGCAAAGATAACTGCGTCATCCGCGTAGAGGCAGGCTCTCATACTTGTACCCCGGCCCGGCAACCGAGCCAGTGTCCCCCTCTCCGCTGCCGCAGCTAGCAGGCGATGGAGTGGATCAATGGCGATGATGAAGAGCAACGGGGAGAAAGGGTCTCCCTGACGCAGGCCTTGGCGGTGCCAGAACTTCTCTCCCGGCTCGCCGTTCATCAGGATGGAGGAGGAAGCCGTTGATAGCAGCATGGTGGTCCAGTCCCTCCAACGTGAGCTGAAACCCAATCTCTGCAGGAGCTCCAGCAAATATTCCCAAGAAACTGAATCGAAGGCTTTAGCAATATCTAATTTGAATAGGAGGGCCAGTTTTTTGTCTCTATGAAGCGCTCTAACACAGCCCTGCACGTACTGATAACTATCATGGATACACTTGCCCTTCTGGAAAGCAGTTTGTGCCGGGGAGATCAGGTCCTTGAGTTTTGCAGCCAGCCGCATGGATAACACCTTAGCAATCAGCTTCGACACGGAGTGAATGAGGCTGATAGGCATGAAATGATGCATCTCCGTTGCCCCGTCCTTTTTTGGCAGTAGTGCTATGAACGCGGTGTTCAGTTCGTTGAAGTTTGCCCCCGCTAGGTTGTAGAATTTCTGAAAAACCGCCATAATGTCGTGCTTGACGATGTTCCAACAAGCCCTGAAAAAACGCCCGGTGAAGCCGTCCGGTCCAGGCGCTTTTTCCGCCGGCGAGGCCTGGACTTCCGCCCACACCTCAGGTTCGGTGAAGGGGAGGTCGAGCCTAGACATGTCGATTTCCGGTAGGCGCAGCTCATCCCAGTTCAGTGTGCAGGAGCGATGTCGTAGCCTTCCCAAGCACTTCGTATAATGATCGCGCGCGGCCGAGGCCTTCGCCTGGTGTTCTGTAATTTCAGCGTTGCCCACCTTGATGGAATGGATGTAGTTTTTCCTCCTTCTAGCTCTGATTTTTGCATGGAAGAATTTTGAATTTGCGTCACTGTCACAGCCCTAGCTTTGGCCTTTGCTTGTCATTGCATATGCATCCATGCATCATCTTAAATTCAAGGAAATTGAATTGAGGGAATTCTCAAGCCTCAGAAATCTTTTAAAAAATGATCAACATTAAAATATTTTCAAATGAGCCCAACAAAATGTTCCTGCTAATCCCTGAAAATATTGGCAAGAGCTAAAATTCAAACCAATATTTTTGGAGAAATATTTATTTTGGGCATTTGAAATTTATTGAATAACTATTTGCATTGGATTTATAATAGCTATGTATTTAATATATGTCCAATAATTCTGATTTTTAGTGTGGGGCTTTGGAACAATCCAACTAGTTCCTACAATAATTTTCAGAAGAAAATAAATTGATTTGGTTCAAAAACCAAATTAAAACAAATGTCAGAAATAGAAAACAGAAACATAAGGGGAAAAGGGTTTTACCTGGGCCTTACCTGACGCTCACCTGCAGCCCAAGTGGCTAGGCCATCCCACCTCCCGGGCTCCTGTCGCCTTCCTCCTCCTGCAAGTAGGAGCAGGGGCGCGTGGTCGCCGCGCGCGCCAGCTCCTGCTTCCACCGCGACGCCTGGCTCTTCTGAGGGCGCCACGGAGACGCCCAGAGACCCCTCTCTCCTCTCCCTCACTCGCCGCTCTCTCTCCCGACCTCTTCCCCCTCCTCTGCTCCCTCTTCCTCTCTGCCCGAGCGGAGCTCGTCGACGCCGCTCGCCGTTGCCGTGGCCACCGAGCCCCCCTCGCCTAGCTAGGATGTCTAGCAGCACCGCCATCGTCTCCTACGTCCCCTCGACGAAGGAAGCAAGCCCCGACGCCTGGAAGCGTCGCCATCGAGCTCGTCCCCGCCGCCTCTGGCCGGAGATCGCCGGCGTCGATTCGCCTCGTCCAGAGCGTCCCCGAGGCCGTTGACCTGCCCTGTCACATCCCTGTGAGCTCCTGATTCTTTCCCCTTGCTCGTCCCCTTCGTTCCTGTCTTCTAGCTGCCGTCCCACCATGCCGAGCGCTCCTCGCCGCGGGCCATGGTGCCGTCGCGGCCACAGCTGCTGTAGCTCGCGTCCGAGGCCGTCGTCATGCTCATCACACTCCCAGGAGCCGATAACTCCCACCAACTCTTCTTCCCGCACACCACAACGCTGCCTCGGCCAACCCCGTGCGGGCGCCGCCGCGGATGTGCTCCCCGCCATCGTTCTGGTTCACCCCGGCTCGAGCTAATGGCACCATTGGACGCGGATGAGTCGCAGCTGCACGTAGAGCCCCTCCGCCGCCGATTTGGTCGCCGGAGGGCAAAACCCGAGCAACGCCGCCGTCTCTGGACGTCGCCGGCGACTAACCGCCGACCTAACCCGGCTGTTAGGAGCTAATCACCCCACTAACTACCACCTGAGTCAATGACAGCCAGGCCCCACTGCCTAATTAACCAGCTAACAAAAATAGATTAAGATTAATCTAAACACGATGGACCCACGCGTCAGCTTTGACTATGCTGACGTGTACGTTGACCCGGACCCACTGGTCAGCCTCTGTTCTTGCCCTATTACACTGACATACGGGACCCACGCGTCAGGTTTGACCTGGACCGTGGCCCGTTGACCTGCTGACGTCAGCATGATGTCATGCTGACGCAGTATTGGTTTTCTGGATTTAAAATAATTCAGAAAATTCCAGAAAATAGTATAAACTTCTAAAAATCATATAAAATCAACCGTAGCTCAGAATGAAATAATTTATATATGAAAAATTATCAGAAAAATGCAATCTATCCATCTGTATCATTTTCATGCATGTCAAACTAAGTTATACCTGCTGTATAGGTGAAAACATGATAATGACATTATAAATGCTAAATATGGAGTTTGCATATGAACCCTTAGTTCATATGGACCTCATTTAAACTGTTGCTAGATGCATTAGTGTAAATCGTAACATTCTTGACATGTCATGACCATGCATCATATTGTCGCATTGCATTGATTGTTTCCTTCTCTGTTTGCCGGTAACCGTCCCCTCTCAGTAGCCGGTGCTCCGATGACGTGATCGATGACACCGATGAAGAACTATAATATCTTCAGAAGTGCCAGGCAAGCATAACCCCCTTGTTCATTCCGATACAATCCCACTCTCTCGCTCCTGCTCTCTTTTACTGCATTAGGACAACAATGATTCATCTGTTACTTGCTGTGGTAGTTGAGCCCCTTTCCTCTGCATGACCTGTCATTGTCACAGTAAATAGATGAAACCCACTAGCATGAGTAGGAGTTGTTTGAGCCCTGATGTGCCTACTCATTCATGCTTGTTTGTCATGCCTGCTATTGCTTAGAGTTGTGTCAGGTCTGATTCATCGGGAATGAATTGGAAAGTTGTGAACATGTCCTACTGTGTGAGAGCTAAGTGTGTGAACACGATTTGGTAAAGGTAGCGGTGAGAGGCCATGTAGGAGTACATGGTGGGTTGTCTCATTGAAGCCGTCCTCAGGAACTGAGTGCTGTGTTTGTGATCTATGAACAGTTACTACCACACATTGGGTTCCGGTAACTCGACCCCTCTCGGCTTATTAACCGCCTCGATCTCTGTCCAGGAGTTGCAACTAGTTTCTGGTGTTTGTAGGTTGTGTTAGTAGTCTACCAAGTGGTACCCAGTACAGGTGGGCTTGGGACAGACTAGGCACCGTGGCACGGTGTACCAAGCGTAGATCCATCCGTCGAGGTGGGCTTGGGAACCCTGCACACATCGTTTGGGGACGTGAGCGACACCCCGGCCGGATCTCCTTGCGGATGGAACCCGAATAGGCGATAAACCTGGACGAGAGACTTGTGTGGTTAGTCAGGTCGTGGCCGACTCCCTCGCCAGGCTTCCGCTTGAAGGTTGCCGAGGTACACGACGTGTACATGGTGGTAAGTGGCGAGAGCGTGTGTGAAGAAGTACACCCCTGCAGGGTTAAGATCATCTATTCGAATAGCCATGTCCGCGGTAAAGGACTTCTGGGTTGCCTATAACAGTTCATAGACAAGTGAAAGTGGATACTCTAAAATGCGCAAGATAAGCGTGAGTGCTATGGATGGCGTTCTCGTAGGGAGACGGGAGCGGATCCATAGTGGAGTATTGATATGGTGAATATGTGGACTCGTGTGCGCCACCTCAAAAGGGTTACTTGCAGTCGTAGTTCAGGATAGCCACCGAGTCAAAGCTGGCTCGCTGCAGTTAAACTCCACCACCCCCTTTGTTGATACCGATGCACATGTAGATAGTTCTGATGTAAATCTTGCTGGGTACATTTGTACTCACGTTTGCTTATTTTATGTTTTGTAGAGAGACGTCAGTCTCGCTATTAGTTCCGTGTGGACTTCGCCGTTTAGCTTGATACCTCAGCTACGATCTTGTGCCCTCGGCAGGATCTGGTAGATAGTCAGGCTTCTCAGCCTTTTTCATTTGTAGTTGTCTGTACTCAGACAAGTTAAGCTTCCGCATGTGCTTGTTGCTTGTATGCTCTGAATGTTGGGTCATGAGACCCATGTTTGTAATATCTGGCTCTTCGGAGCCTAATGCATAGATACTCTGAGTCGTAGAGTCTTGTTGTGATGCCATGTTGTATTTGCACATATCGAGCATATTGTGTGTATGATTGAAATGCTTGGTATGTGTGGGATCCGACAACCTAGTTGTTTATCCTTGGTAGCCTCTCTTATGGGGAAATGTAGTCTTGTGCTTCCATGAGCCATAGTAGTCCGCTACAGCCCGGTTCACCGGAGTCCTGCTAGCCCAGCACTACTGCTCCGGAACACTTGACTGGCCGGCATGTGATTCACTTCGTTCCTGTGTCTGTCCCTTCGGGGAAATGTCACGCGGTGACATCCGGAGTCCTGCCTAGCCTGCTACAGCCCGGTTCACCGGAGTCCTGTTAGCCCAGTGCTACAGCCCGGATTCGCACGCTGCTGCCGACATGCTCGATGTTGATTCATGTATGCCTGTCCCCGTAAGTTAGTGCCACTTTGGGTTCACGACTAGTCATGTCGGCCCGGGTTCTCTGTCATATGGATGCTAGCGACACTATCATATACGTGAGCCAGAAGACGCAAACGGTCCCGGGCCATGGTAAGGCGACACCCGTGGGAATACCGTAAGTGAGACCGCAAAGTGATATGAGGTGTTACCGGCTAGATCGATGTGACTTTGAATCGGGGTCCTGACAGTCGCCCGCTTTGAGCCACATGATCCTGGAAGCTTGTCTCTTTCTAGCTCTCTCGATGGCAGCCAACCCGATCACCTTGAGCTTAAGCTCCTTGCGCAGCAGGCACTCCTGCTCCGTCAGGTTTCTGGCCTATTGCGCCATGTCCAACTGCAAGATCACCGCGTTTGCGATGTGGAACTGCAGTTTGGCGCCTCCAAAGAGTGATCTGCTCCAGATTTTTAGGTCAGCCCCAACCCTCTGTAGTTTCCTGCTGATGCGTATGAAGGGGCAGTCGTGATTCACCGGCCGATCCCAGGCGTGTTGCACCGTTTCCTGGAAGTGTGGGAATCGCGGCCAAAAGTTCTCAAACCTGAACCTAGCCTTCCTGATCGGAGGCGCTCCATTAGCTAGCAGGAGAGGGCAGTGATCAGAGAAGGAAGTTGAAGCCGCTGTGCGCAACACATCAGGGAACATGTCCTCCCATGCCAACTTGCAAAAAATCTTGTCGATACTGCATAAGGTTGGGGATTCTCATTCACTACTCCAAGTAAACCGCCTGTTTCTACACTTGACTTCTCTAACCCCTGCAATATCAATCGCCCGGCAGAAACGACCCATCATTCTTCTGTTGATCAGACCGTTGCTTTTGTCTCTGGCCTGATATATCATGTTGAAATCACCGTTGAGCATCCATGGTTCAGATGGGGGAGGGGCCGCGCTGGCTACTTCAGATAGGAAGTTTGCCTTCTGTTCATCCAGTGAAGGCCCGTAGACAGTTGTCATCCAAAAAAATTCGCTGCTGCCGACGATCTCTACCCTAACCGTGATGGAGAAGCTAGGAATCATGTGTGTGACTATGTTAACTATTTGCTTATCCCAGAAGATGGCTGCACCACCTCTAGTACCCGTTGCGGGCAGGACGACACAGCCCTGAAGTGAAGGGCCCCCTACTTCTACTGCTAGCTGCGTGGTCCAGGATTCGGTCTTAGTTTCCTGCAGATTTAGAATTGCAATTTTGTTTGTGTGCGCCACCTCGCAAACGGCCGTGCGCTTTGCTGGGGAGTTTAGGCCCCTCACGTTCCAGGACATGATTCTGAAATTTGTATCAATCATGGGGACAGGCGATATCTCTTCGTCGACTAAAATAACTACTGAAGGAAACAAGCACGCACACACATGCCTTACAATCCTACGGGGAGCGATGCCGGCCACCAATAGGCCCCAAATTCTGGCGCCGTCTAACTACCTCTACCTTACAGAGAGCACAACACATGGGAATAAAACCTAACTCAAGCTGGTTTAAGACCAACCGTCGATGAAGACTACGAAGGACGACTAACATGATCACACCGTAAGGACGTCATCGTCATTCGCTCCGGCCATGCCGGCAGCGATCTTCAGGGCCTCATAGTTCAGTCCTGTGAGCTTGGCAATAGCAGCGATGTCCTTGGAAGTTAGCGGCTCCTGGAAACGCTTGAGAAGATCAGCAGTAGCCTTGGGTGTCATCTTGTCTTTTGGCCCGAGCCCACCGAGCTCCTGGATGAGGCGCATCGCCACCCTCTGAGCGACCGGGACCGGACAGCCCGCCGCTGCCTGCCTTGCACTGCGGCAAGAAGGGGCGGAGGTGGCCCACACCTTGGGTGGTGCAGAAGGACGCGGCCGCACCGGAGGACTGGGCAGGACGGCCTGGAGCACCAGAGCGAAGAGCTGCAGCACTCCCTCGCGGCTGTTGCCGTCTGCCACCTCGTGGATGTTGGGGTCTTGTCCTCCGCCAATCTGCAAGCAGTCCACCTTCTGCGTGATCGCGTCAACATGGAACCCCACCGCGGGCAGAGCCGGCGAGCTGATGCAGGGGCTGGAGAGCGGGGCGGATAGGTTGGCGATGCACGGGAGGATGTCATCATCTTCGTGAAACTCTTCTGTCACACCAGCACGTGTGCGGGCATGCGGAGGCGAGCGTCCACCATCTTCAAAGGCCAGCGGGGAGTTGAGGGCGTCGAGCATGGCGTTTTCGATCTCGAGCTGCATGATGTCCGTGCGCGGCGGGGGGGGGGAGAGCACGCGACCACCGGGGAATGAGAAGAATGCGGCCACGGGGTCCAACTCCTGGGTGTCACAACGCGGGGCCGCCGCCACCGGGCGGAGAGGGAGCGGCGGGGTAGCCCGCAGCGGCGGCGCCTCGGCCTCTGCCTTGCTCTTGGCGCGTCCCCGTCCCTGATTGTTGTGCCGCCGTCCCGCCGGAGTCCTGCTGCGCCGTCTTGGTGCCGCCTCGATGACGTCAGTGGACTTGCCCTTGGCGTGGCATGAGTTGACCAGGAACGCATCGTGCCACGAGCGCCGCTGCCCGCTGGCGCCATCTTCGTCGTGGTCGCGCCGCTCCGTCCGAGGGGCCGCCCGGCAAGCAGTCGTAGCCGGCCAAGCATCCGGACGGCGACCCTGCTCCTGACCGTCTTCAATGCCGCCCGTCCAGGAACCAGGCTTGACGCGGGGGAAGGGGCAATTGTCGTCGTCATCGGAGGAGGGGAGCCCGCTCTGGCCCAAGTGCGAAGAGCGCGGCGAGAGCGGGGTCCAGTCTTCAACTCGATCCACGTGCAGCAGCAGGTCGTAACGGCGCACGCTTTGGGCGGGGGGACGCGGCGATCCGGGGGGGATTAGCCGAGGATCTCATCGACACGGCCCGCTCCCCTCTTGAGCACCCAGAACGCCCGCTTGGTTGGGATGTGCGCGACATCCCAGGTCCAGAGCCAGCACGCGAAGGTTCTCGTGTGGCCCCGCTCCAGCATCCTGCTGTCGAGGCGGTTGATGCGGCCGAAGTCTCCGAACGCCTCTTCCGCGCCCTCAAGTGACCAGAATTGCATCGGGAGGTCCTCAACGACGATGGGACATGCAGGGGCAGCTTCATGATGGCAGCGTGGTCGTCCTCTTGCCAGGCGCGGATGAAGAACTTGGCGCCGTCCACCCGCAACACGCCGCATCGTACAGCATCATCACGGTGCTCCAGGAGGTCGAAGTGGACCAGGAAAGCCTCCGGTGGTGGGAGGTGACACGCAGCTGCAACGGGGGGGGGGGGGGGGGTGCCCAGCTGCGCCTCAATGGCCTTGCCCACCGCCATGGGATTGGTGGAGTGGACCCCGTCGGCGGTGGTGAGGGTGACGGCGTGCAGGCGCAGGACGAGCTCCTCACGCTCAAGCATGGGAGAGGCGACCACCACCTTGTTGCTGACGCGTGGGCGCTGCGAGGGGTCGCAGTGGAGGAAGCGGTCCATGGTCGGGGAAGGCGGAGGAGGGCAGGTCGGCGAAGGGAAGCGGAGGCACTCGTGCACCGGAGCCCTGGAAGGAGCCGACTTCAGCCGATCCCGGGCAGCCCCTCTTGGACCCCCGTTCCTCGGGTTCTGCGGACACTCCCGGGCGAAGTGGCCTTGTCGCTTGCAGAGGATGCAGCGGAGTGGATCTCTGCAGTCCTTGCGGTGGTGAAGCTTGCTGGGGCATCGAAAGCACTTACCTTTGAATCTGCTTAAGAAGGCGTCGCGGCCGGTGAGAGCATTGAAATCCTGATGGCGGTCCGAGCGGCGCTCCCTAGGGTGGCGCGGATGGACCGCAGGGCCAGAGCCAGCGCGCTTTCCTTTCCTTGATCTGACCTCCGTCCAGCCATGGCCATCGCCCGAAGAGGAAATGTCGACAACGGGGGATGGGGCGCCAACCATGGATTTAGGGCGCCCTTGCCCTAAAAGAGGGGACGCGCCCAGATCCGTTGGGCAAAGCTGATGCCCCGAGAAGGACGGGCCGCCTCGCTGCAGGAATCGCGGCGTCGAGGCCGGATCTGAGCCTGCCACGGTGGTAGCCGGTGTTGAAGGCGAGGTCGGGGCACTGGACGGACCGCCCGAGGACGAGGAACCGCGGGGCGAAGTGGAGAGCCCGCGCTGCGAGCCAGCCGAGGAGGGACGGGACGGGACGGCGGCCATCAATGTCGGATTTGTGGCCGCCGTGGCCGGAGTGGCCAGCGGCGCAGGGGAGCGCGGGAGTGGGGGAGTGGCTAGTGTTCCTCTCCTCCGTTAAGAATCAACTAGACTAAGAAAGAGAAAAGGTAGAGGAATTTCTTTTATAGAGCCGATAATGGAGTGAAGTCCATGTGTGCAACGCCACAAGCTACGGAGCAGTAGAGTACTAGCACTTTACGTACAGAGCCATATTGCATAGTTCCCAATGCCGCACCAGGCTTTTCCGACTCCCCGGGCTTAATTGGGAGGCGCTAGTTTAAATATGCTAGCTGATGAGGAAGCTGCAAGCGAGGTGCGGCTAGGACGAGCACGCAGGCGAGAAACTTTGCATGGTGTGAATTGATATATAGGAGTACTACTCTAGTACGCGAGCCACGAGATGATGGGAGGGAAAACCCTTTCACGTGGATGGGCTATCCAGTGCACCCAGATTGTGGTGCGACATGTCCATTCGACTTCAAAAGTCAAACTGCCAGTGTACAATATTGGCTCGCAGCGAAAAAATGCCGCCGTGCGTTCGGTCAGGATCGAACCAACAAAACGAGCTATACACTCCCGCGACCACTAGTAGTACTCGTTGGAGTACAACACAACCTAGAATCACCTTTTTCGCTAGTACATTGTTCCGTACAAGAAACTACTAATAATGCTAAGAAACCACTAATAATGCCAAGAAACTACTACCACTTGCATACGTGGCAGACTTAAGATAAGACTACCTTATCAACCATTGTACATGCCCTTACCAACCAGCCCTACAAGGAAACTAATACTCTACAAAGTGCCTTTATAGGCACGTTTCAACCCATGTCACCCCTTAAGTCAACGCCTTCTATTCGACCGGCAAGTTAGGCGTTATGACTTGTGGGACCTACATGTCGGCTGGACAAAAATCCCCGAGTGACCTCCTACCTCCGGCCCGTCCACCTAGTCATCCTTGGCCATGGGACGCAGCTACCGCCGGCGGCAGAAGGCGAGGTCAAAACTGCCGGCGGTGCAGAGCCCATCTTGCGGCAGCCCTGATGCCAGCTCCGTCCGACGCTCGCGACCGCTAGCTAGCCAAGATAGCACACACCCTGCTGGATGCATCCAGCTGCTTGTCTGCAAGGTTTGCTAGCTAGGTTGGCACGGCGATTGAAAGGATCGAGAAGAGGTGTCTAGAGGGGGGTGAATAGACCCTTAGCAAAGAAAAGTTGCAGTTTTTAATTTCTTTATGTTAAGGTGGAGTTTTAGCACAAGTTTACACATTCACAATACATATCAAGCAAGCATGAAAAGAGTATATGAGCAGCAGAAAGTAAAGCATGCAATTTGCAAGAATGTAAAGGGATGGGATTGGAGTGTGCAAACGCAATTGGAGACACTGAGATTTTTGGCGTGGTTCCGATAGGTGGTGCTATCGTACATCCACGTTGATGGAGACTTCAACCCACAAAGGGTAACAGTTGCGTGAGTCCACGGAGGGCTCCACCCACAAAGGGTCCACGAAGAAGCAACCTTGTCTATCCCACCATGGCCATCGCCCACGAAGGACTTGCCTCACTAGGGTAGATCTTCACGAAGTAGGCGATCTCCTTGCCCGTACAAACTCCTTGGTTCAACTCCACAATCTTGATGGAGGCTCCCAAGTGACACCTAACCAATCTAGGAGACACCACTCTCCAAAAGGTAATAGATGGTGTGTTGATGATGAACTCCTTGCTCTTGTGCTTCAAATGATAGTCTCCCCAACACTCAACTCTCTCTCGCAGATTTGGATTTGGTGGAAAGAAGATTTGAGTGGAAAGCAAGTTGGAGAAGGCTAGAGATCAACATTTATGTGGTTGGAATGGAATATCTTGACCTCAACACATGAGTAGGTGGTTCTTTCTCAAAAATGTATGCTAGAAGTGTAGGAATGTTCTGATGGCTCTCCTCACGAGTGAAGAGTGGGTGGAGGGGTATATATAGCCTCCACACAAAATCTAACCGTTACACACAATTCACCAAACTCAGTGGGACCGAATCAGAAAACTCGGTCAGACCGATTTAGTTCATAATGTGACCGTTAGGCTTTTCGGTGGGACCGATATGATCAACTCGGTGGGACCGATGTGCTAGGGTTAGGGAAAACCTCATCTCGGTTTGACCGATTACACAAACACGGTGAGACCGATTTTGGTAAAGAGCTAACTAGAGAGTTGGTCAAGCAAACTCGGTGAGACCGATTACAAATCTCGGTTGGGCCGGAATTATTGCAAAAGGAACCAAAGAGTTTGCAAGCCCATCTCGGTGAAACCGGATCCCATCGGTGAGACTGAACTGATCAGGGTTTCTGGCAGTGGCTATATCAAATGAACTCGGTGGCGCCGGATAGATCAAATCGGTGGGGCCGAGTTTGACTTTTGGTTTGGGACATATGTGGATATGAGAAAGTGGTTGAGAGCTTTGGACCATATCACTAAGCACTTTGAGCAAGCAAGCCATTAAGCAACACTTCATCCCCTTTTAATGGTATTGGCTTTTCCTATGGACTGAATATGATCTTGGATCACTAAAATGAAAATGTAGAGTCTTGAGCTTTTGAGCTTGAGCCAATCCTTTGTCCTTAGCTTCTTGAAGGGGTTCCACATCCTCTTGTCCACACCACTCCATCTGTTGAACTTGTCTAAAATATACTAGATGAAAACATTAGTCTAACAAGAGATATGTTGACATTAATTATGAAAACCACCCAGGGAGCACGTGTGCTTTCAGCGGTGCGGCGGCTTGCTCATGTGCGCCGCGCTAAGGCTAGCCATCTGGCTCGAGCGAAGGCCAGCGCGGGTGTCTTGCTCGCGTGTGAGTCGTGCTCTGGCCAGCCAGCCAACCCATGCGGAGGCCAGCGCAGCATCCGGCCCGTCCGGCGGAGCGGCGGCCAACTCGCTCATCACTGGCACCACCGACGAACACGCATCAGTGATGTTTGAAGTAATGTTCAGGAAAAATAATGATTTGAGGAGGAATAACAGGATAGAAGGTCTCATGTGGGTCCCTCGTGTCAACGGTCAAACAAAATGTGTTGGTTTAAACTGACTCGTCAGCACGGACGTGTGGGCCAACCCTGTCATAAACGGGTTTAAATGAGCCTAACCGGCACTAGGTAGTAGTTTTCTGGCGCGGATTAAGAAATTTTGGGTATGTTTTTGCTATTTTTTGTACAATAGTTTCTTCCTAGGGCTGGTTGAAAGTGGTAGTTTTTTGTTAAATACTCTACATACCGTAAGTAGGAGTGAAAGTTAAGCTTAGGAAGCCAATAAGCAAGGCAAGTTACATAGTGCCTATGTGTACGTGATTGAAACTAAATATCAACCATGAGTGACTAATATCTTGATGGAAAACTCGAAACTATGGAAATACTAGCAATGTTCACGTGCATTGCAACGGATCATAATTAGAATAATACGTATTCACAAACTTGATAGAAAACACTCTAATTTTGATATACATATATCACTAGAGATATATTATGTTTCAATCAGAATATATTCCTTGGGATGTTTTGGTGAGGTGAGGGAGGGATGTGGTTGGTTTTAAGATACTAATTATGGGTTTTTCTCCAAATTGGTAGAGAAGTGGGATGTTGGTGACAAAAGGCAACAACTTACCTCACAGTCGTTAGATGTAGATCTAATGGTCGGAAATGACGGATCGCAGACACACCATCATCACCAACTAAGTATTATGTAGGATTACTAGCAAGATGTCTGTGCATTGCACGGAACATCAAGATGCATTTTTTATATAAAACACCTATTGTGATTGACCCATGCGGGAGTAATCCCATGTGTAAAAACTAAGGATATCTCGAGAAAGAGGAGATAAGGTGAAGAGGAGTGGGGCGTGGTGGTGATTGGTGGTCGGACTAAGCGGAGGCATGGGGATGGGCGACGCCGGCAGCGACCACCATGCCAGTTTGTTCTAGAGGCTTCCTTTTTTAATTGTTCAACAATGAGGTTGTTGGAGATAAAGATGAACGAGGGAAGGCCTTGTCTGCAAATGTGGAGAGAGGTGCGGGTATCTTTTAGTTTAATTTCTATCCGTCAGATATAGATCGGACGGTCTATATTGCAAGATGGCACGCATACAAACTTATTAGTCACTCATGGTTGATATAAGAGAAGAAATATAAGTATGGAGATACAAACTTATTATTGATACTTGTTTCCGTAAACTGGGACCTACATTCTATTCAATGGCTCAACATGTGGGGCCTTAGCACAATGACTTATCGACTGTGTAAAACAAAGGTTTTCCCGTCGCTGATAAGGAGGGGGTGACGGCGGCGCGCTTTCGGCTTGGTCTAGTCCTGGTAGTCATACTAGGTGGTCTACGCACGTGTAGATTTATTCTTTTCACGTCTCGTGTTCGCCGTACTGCCACGACTGTTGATGAATAGACGGTAAGTTATTCACGGGAAAACCATTGTTGAGCGTCTGTGCGAGAGAGAGACAGTGTGCGTGTGTGATATGTGTAGAGACTGAGGCAATGATAAGATATTCTTTGTGTCTCTGTGTGTGGAGGATAGAGAGAGACATGTACATGGGGCTTTGTGTTGTGTAACGTGGAGACACATAGACATAATCAGAGAGTGAGTATGTGAGATACACATGCAGACATGGGGAGAGATGTGTGAGTTAGAGAGATGGAGAATTTTGGTGTGCATCTGAGCTAGAGAGAGGGGTGATATATACATACCTACAGCTGGAGAGAATATGCAAGGGTGTGTGTCTTAAAAGAAGGATCCAGATAGATGGGTGTTTGTGCGTGTCTGTGTGTCTTTGTGCGCGCGTTTGTGTGTGAGAGGGACTGTGTGTATGTGGAGTAGAGAGGCGGGGGGTGGCTTCAGATAAAGAGTGAGGTGTCTATATATGAGGGACTTTAGCGTAATTGAGATATGTATGGTCAATAGTGTGTACACTCATGGTTGATCAATTTGTTTCACATTTTGGACTATGAGATAACGATACTTTTGAACATGCGTGATATACCTTGAAGTACCAGAATTACAAACCTAAGATTGGAATTTTGGAATTCGACTCCATCATTAGCTTTTGTAATTCATTTAAACGGAGGTACATTTTCTAAGCCGGGATTCCGTTATTTCAAATTCATATATCAAACCTAGAGATATACACATACGGGCATGTTCAAACTTTATAATCATCCACTTTATTCATACACATACCCATTTTTGCTTTTGTCATCATATTTAGGATATAACACATTTTGAATTTCATTTGAATTGGACCGTATGATGGTATTTGCTTGTACTAGCTCAATGATCCGTATTTGAATTGAATGGACAATCTAAGTTTCGAGTTGGAGACACTGATTTTCAAAACTTGCACTTTTTTGCGTGCAAAACAAATAAATTCCCGGCCATGATATCATAGTCGGTCGTACAAGAGCAGAACACCTAATTTCATGTGCGAAAATCTTTCAAACTTCCCGCTCACTCGAAATATCTCGCGCCCAAAAGTTTAGCCCTGCGATATTCCTGTTTTACCCCTGCCACATGAATGGAAAAGGGCTGCTTTGGTAACTCCATTGTTTTCCCCTCTTTGCCCCCAACATTCTTCCCGAGAGCCCCTCCCGACCCCCCAACCATGCCAAGCCACCGAATCTAGTCCTCCACCGCAGCGGTGGACCTCACACCCCACCGGATCTACCTTCGCACCTTGGAACCCCCAATTGCCAACTCACCACTTCACCGGAGCCTCTTCAGCGACTGGCTTGTCCACCTCTCCAGATCTCCTTGACCGCCATCATGGTCCACCGCACCGGATCTGCTTAACCGGCGCCCGCGTCCACCACAGTGTAGGCCCTTCACTGACTCCCTCGTCCGCCCCATCACTGGCCCTTCCTACAAGCCCTCGTCCACCGCAACAGATCCGCCCCACCGAAAGCATTGTACAACGCGCCCGCCGACGCCTTCGTCCACTGCACGGACCCGCTCGACGGATGCCATATTCAACTCCACCGGCCCTGCTTTACTGACGCCGCGGCCCCATCGGGTTATTTCGATTTGTACTCCTTCAATTTTTCTCTTCTTTATCGTTGAACTGTTCACTTACCATGGATGAGCTTTCTTGTATGTCGACAGGCGCCGCAACCGAAGCACCGGAGCCGCTTCAGCAACGGCGATAGTCGGCCCGAACTCAACCACAACACAAGCACCATCCACGATCCTTAGCTATCAAGTATGACAACGATACCCATACGCCGTCGAGAATCAGGTACTATTATCCAACGGCCGGCGCCTACGTTCACTTTCTTAGCATTAGCACCACACCTTTGAATTTCTTCAGGGCATCATTCAATTTTTCATGAGACGCGTTATTCTGCTTGCACCTGTAGGGCCATACTTCTGGCAGTGAACATGTTACATGTGTAAATTACAAACCAGTGCACATATAGTTACAATGCTTTAGTTTTGTCCTAAGTACTACTGTACTTCCTAGATATCACTGCCTACTATTTTACTTCTTGCATGCTATATTTATGATGATGGTCTTGTTTTGATGCCACCTGTTGGTTCTATCAGACTGCTTCATGTTCTCTATGCTTACTACTGCAGGATGCTGCTAATGCGACACTACGATCGGAGACCCTCGACGAAACTGTGTGCCATGCAATAATCGCAAACCGTGACGTAAAAAACCGTCAAAAAGGTGCAAAACGTTTGCGATGACGGATGCATCAAACACGGTTCAGATTTTAGTTGTGTGTGCGATGAAGGGCATATGGTTAAGTTCAATGAACTATTTGCGATGAGGAAGAAGAACAGAAATGGGCAGCCAGATGAAGGTGTGTGCGATATACGGCATACAGGTCACTTGGATGAACTGTTTGCTTTGATCCAAGAGAACAGAAACGGTTCAATTTAACAGGATGTGTGCGATACGCGGCAAACAAGTAAGTAAACAGAAATGTGTGCGAAGACGATAATAACACACACGATTGCTTCTAATAAGACGTATGTGATATGCTCTGTCTACACAACATCTATTGGCCATTGGGCGACCGACGGTCATCCGAGTACGTCATAAGGATGCGAAGAGGCATCCTATATCAGCAAGGACTAGTTGTTCCACCAATAGCTCATCTAAGAGAACTCTCAAGTTAATTGTGCTCAGGCTGGATCAGCCATGAGATGGGTGACCGGATGGGAAGTTGTCAAAATTTCAAAACCCACTGATGGGATGGATCATAAATGTCCTTACACTACAAAAAAAGTACACTTCTGTGATGATATTTGTTTGTCACAGTAGGTCACGTTTTCTATCATGCATGTACATCCATGACAATTTTATGACAGAATCAAGATAGTCATACCTGTGCTGTCGTAGAAGTGTTCCATGACATTACCAAAATTATCATCACGGAAGTGTCCACTTCCATGATGATAAATTGCGCGTCACAGAAGTGCTTTCGTCAAGGGTGACCGACACATGGCATCCACCGTAGCGGAACGCCGTTAAGCTATCGGGTCCGGTTTTGGACCCGATAACCCGTTAACAGCCCCGACCAATCGGGATTTTCCACATGTAAAATCATCATTGGCTGGAGGGAACATGTGTCGGCTCGCCGTTGGGACAGATGTCATCCACTCATTGGACCCAAAGCGCCTATGATACGTCGACACGTGACATGGCCCAACAGAGGCCCATTCCTGTGAAAAGGCTGGCCCGTTTGACTTGGTCAAAAGGTGGCGGGCCGGCCCACGGCAAGCCTATTAACGGCCTGTTCGCATATAGCCCATTTACAACCCGCTAACCCAGGGCCCGTTTATGGCCTATCCGAATTAGGCCCAGTAGCATCATCTGGGCCGTCCAATATAATTCCAGCCTGTTTTAACTTCCGGCCCATGTATGGCCTATGACGTCTTTCGGCCCATATGAGGCCCTTAGTAACCCTTGGCCCATTAACGGCCCATGGTAAAACTGGCCCGTAATGAACAGCGTATCACTTTATACCCATTATTCCGTTGGGCCGTTTCCAGCCCATGTTATCTTTCGGCCTTCTCAGGGCCCATTTATTCTTGGGCTCATTTCCAGCATTCGTTTACTTTCGGCCCGTTACTGTCATTTTCTGCTTGTGGGCCAAATTCAGCCCGTGGTTACAGTCGCCCCGTTTGTGGCCCGTTAATACGTTGGGCCGTTTTCCTAGCGTCATCAAATATGGCCGATTAACGACGGCCCGTTATGGTCGGCCCATGAACAGACGATTTCAACTCTAGCCCATTTACGGCCATAATGTGGTCTGTTATTGGCCCATGTTTGGCCAACCGATCATACGACCCGTAGAAGGCCCATCGATGATACAGCCCGTAGAAGGCCCATTGTGTCTACGGCCCGTATAAGGCCCATTGTTTCTACGCCCCGTAGAAGGCCCATTGTTTCTACGGCCCTTAGAAGGCCCATTGTTTCTACGGCCCGTAGGAGGCCCATGTTAACTACAGTAAATATGTAGCCCATGGTTAATGTGGCCTAGTTTTAAAAAATAGGTAATTGCGGCCACTAGCAAACCGAGGAAAAAGAACTGCACTGACTACAAGAAAACAAATAAACAAGACAATAAGGAAATAAATAGGCAAGCAACTTATGCTAGGCTATCACGGCTATTACACATATTACATCCACTGGGCATCAAAGTTCGCCACCAGTGCAAATATAGGGAACAAAGCAGCATATAAATGACACAACAAAACAAGTCCAGAACTGAAACCACTTTAGAATAGCTCAAGAAACAATATCCTGGGTACCCATAATGCTGGCAAGATGCTTAGCAAGCTTATTAACTTTCTCTTGTTTGGCGCTTAAATCCTCCAGCACTTGTTGTTGCACCAGAAAGTATGCATTTGAATTCTGCAGGGACTTCCTCAGTCCTTCGGCTTCTTGTCGCATAACATCTGATCGATGTCTTACAACTTGAAGTTGAGACTCAAGAAGCCGAACTGATTCAGGCAGCGAGTTCGAAGAGCTGGTGCCAGCAGTAGTAGCCAGTAACTCGAACACTACATCAAGACAGGACTTTGAGGTTGTCTCAGTGTCTTCAATATAGTTTTTATCAGCTTTCTTGGAGACCAACAGGGATGTCTCACTATCTTGAACCTTATCTGCATTACTTCCTGTACCATTGCATAACGGGGTACTCTTCTCCAATATTTTATCCGCATTCTAAAAGAGAAACAAACAAACACATCACAGGTTTACAATGTAGTATATGAAACTCATTTTGGTAAACCAGTTCAGTAGTAAGGTGGACAGGATAACAGCATGAAACAAACATATATCTATGTAATATGGTCACTGTATGGTCTATATCATTCTAGTTTATGTTGCCAAATCAAGATAGATACAGTTCGAATCATATCTATTTAAGACAAAGCAGCTTAGACAGAATATAAGCGTGGGAAACTACACAGCAATAACAACACTTGTAAGGTGCATGGCATGAGAATATAACTGTTTATTCAATTGAAACCGAAATCAACATAGAGCAAGTTACAACAGCAAACACGTAAGGAAACAGGTTTAAAACATACCTGTTGCGCCATTGGAATTTCAATTGCATCCTTCAAATTTGAAATTAGTTGGTATGAGTAAATACAGTGATGCAAGAGCAAAGTAGTATGAACCATAGCTACGGAACCTGACCTGAGAACAATTCTTCTTCTGCTTTAAGCATTGACTTGGGGTTCGGAGTGGTGGTCCTCGTGCTTTGGGCACTGCAGTTGGCTTACTAACTGCTCGTGTTTGGGTGCTCTGTGGTGGAGACAATGCTGTGTCAACCGGAGCTGGGTTACTATCTGCTGGGGTTGGAGTTAGAAGGGGTGTAGCTGGTTCTCTGTCCAACTGGGTAGGGGTACAATCTGCGTGAGTCTGGGTTATGTGTGGTGGGGCTGGTTCTTGGGCAAGTACAACCGTGGTTCTATCTCCATCGACAGGTAGCACGATCTTTTCTGAAGACCGTGTTTTTACTCCCACAGATACTGCCATCACCCCCTCCAATTGAAATGGCTGATAAACAAGAAAAGTAATTGAATGTACAGACATTGTAAGATAGACACGTGCAATGGATAGTAGGGAAGAAAACAGGGCATGAAATAATTCACATTTATGTTGTCTAACCAAACAGAATAGCAGGACATAATTTCACATATATGATGGCTAATTAAACAGGATAGCATGACACAATTTCACATGTATGATGGCTAACTAAACAGGATAGAATGACATACTTCAAAATATGATGACTATGTAAACAGGATGACATGATATAACTATACGATGTGTCTATTAAAGTGGTTGGCATGCCATAAATCACAAACATGCCGTCGATGGAAACATGATGGCATGATATAATTCACGGATAGAATGACATAATTCAAAATATGATGACTATGTGAACAGGATGAGATGATATAACTATATTATGTCTTTAGAAAATGGGTTGGCATGCCATAATTCCGATACATGTTGTCTATGTAAACATCATGGCATGATATAATTCAAATATATGATTTATATACTAAGGAAGTGAGCAGAGGGCAATCGCATATATGATGTGTCAACTAAGGAGATGGCATTCAATATCGTGTATATGATGTAAAAACTAAGCATTGCAATTCAACATATGCATGATATGAGTAATATAACCCTGCCAAGTTTGAGCATACACCTCAGGGGATAATAGGACTGGTCATCTACCTCTGAGTCCTCCTCTAAAGAGCTATCTGTAACCAGCAAGATATCTGCTTCACCAGGTAGCATTGTCTGCTCTGAAGACCTTGTTTTCACTCCAGATTTCTCCATCACCAATTCAAATGGTTGATGTACAGGAAGAGCAGTTGAATATACAAACATTGTCGACAAAAGCAATGAGAAATACAAAAAAAGGATGGAATGATATAATTCACATATATGACGCTTGGCTAAACAACATGGCATTGCATAATTCACATATATAATGCCTTGCAACAAGATAGCATTGCATAATTCACATATATAATGTCGTGCAACAAGATGGCATTGCATAATTCACATATATGGTAATTAGACACTAAACAGGTGGCATTCACACAAAGCATGTCTAAACTAAGAAAATGACATAGCAATGCAAGATACCATACGCACGATATGAGCAACATAACCCTGCCAAGTTAGAGCATGCACCTCGGGGGGGGGGGGAATAGGACTGGTCATCTGTCTCTGAATCCTCCTCTGAGGAGCTATCTGTAACCAGCAAGACATGCGCTTCGTCAGATAGCATTGTCTGCTCTGAAGACCTTGTTTCCACTCCAGATTTTTCCATGACCGTGCCGAATGGCTGATGCACAGGAAGAGTAATTGAATGTACTAAAATTGTTGACAAATTTAACACGTAATAAAAAATGATGTCATGATATAATTCACATATAAGATGACTGGCTAACCAGGGTGGCATTGCAAAATTCACATATATGATGCCTGGCTAAACAAGATGGCATTGCATGATTCACATATACGATAAAGAAACTAAACAGATGGCATTGACACAAAGCATGTCTAAACTAAGCAGATGACATCTTTGATGTATACAGTAAGCAATGCAAGGCACCATATGCATGATATTACCAACATCAGCATGCCAAGTTAGAGCGAAGACCTCATGGGGTAAATAGGAGTGGTCTTCTGCTTCTGAATCCCCCTCAGAACAGTTATCTTCCTCTTGATTACGATCCGAAATGGGTGGAGGGGGGCTGCCTTTGCGCCCACCATGGAGCGACGTCTGCATGAAATTTTATTGCCACGCAAGGCTCGTCTCTTTTGCTCTACATGTTCAGTTCCATTGTGTACAATAACTGACATGCATAGGAATAAAACATAGTGAGATTATGTAAGGAGTGCATGCACAAATCCAGAGTGATGGTAGCAAACTGTGGATAGACCCAAAACAAATGATAGCAGGCAGATAATAGCTTTAGTTAAAAAATACAGATAATGGCTCCTTTAATGTTTGTTTGCACCCAACATGAAACTCATAGTAGACACCCGAGATTAACCAGATAGTAGACAGATAGTACTGATTGCTGCCCCAATATGTACCCACAACCATTTAAAAACTCAAGTTTCAGCATAAGTTTGGACCTGAATCGGAGTCTAATAGGTGAACACGACGATAAAGTAGCATGTCATCATATTAAGCAATGCATAATGTAAGCAGACACGGAAGAGTGCGACCTCTCTTGCGGACCCGTGTAGTCCTCAAGGTCATCTGCTCAGTTGATGATGGTAATGCAGTTGTCGTGGCTGCCGGCGGCGGGGAAGAAGATCTGAGGCGGTGAAAGACAGTCTGGAGAGCGGATCCCTGCTGTGGTGAACCCTTCCGTCATTGGAGCAGCTGAGCTGGGGTGGAACACAGCACCGCAGGAGCAGGACAAACCACACAAGGTTTTCTTTGACACATATTTGTAACAGAAGTAATTGTGTAAGGGCTTGTTTGAATTTGAGGATTCTAACAATGAAGGGATAGGAAATAGATAGGAATAGGATAGGAATGCACGTGCAAAACAGAGAATTTAAAAACACAGGATTTCTGCCAATCTGGGTGTTTGGTTCACAAGAATTGGAAGATCACAGGATGCAAAGAAGCATGGTGAGATTAAGTCAAACCACAAGAAGTGTACAACCTCTTAGGCGAAGCCATGTCGATCTCAGCGTGATTGGGTTGGCCGGTGAAGATCCTCCGGCTGACTTGGCTGTCGGAGGAGGGGAAGAAGATCTTAGGCGTCTCGAGATGGAGCCCGGGGTACTGCTCCGCTGTGATGGAGGGCTTCGTTGTTGGAGCAGCTCCGGTGAGTTGTACGACGCCGAGGCTGAAGCAGGACAAGAGAGACAACGTTAACCTGAGTGGAATTCTAATAGCATCTCCAATAGATGTTGTAAAATACATAACCTCAAAGTGCTAGATGTATACATCAGCCGCTCATCTTCGAAATTAACTGTCGAAACTGAATTTAACTGTCGAAACTGAACTTAACTGTCGAAACTGAATTTTACTGTCGAAATTGAACGCACTAGAGGTGAGGCTACACGGCAGTCGACTGACTTTTTCATCTCTGGTTAGTCGATTTTGCAGCCGTTGGATACGAAATCAAGAGCCTGCAGTTCATCTTCAACCTCCACCCCCGAGCTCCAACCACCACCGGCCAAACAGCCGCCCCCCGCCGCCCGCGGCCGGCGGTGCGCCGCCCCGCCCGCCCCGAAAACACTCCCCACCGCCGGCTCGCCGCCGCCCCGGCCATCCCTCTAGGCCCCCCCCGTGCCGAGCTTTTTCTCCGGCGATCCCCACACCACCGCCGCACCACCGCCGGCGACCATCGCCCCCACCCTGAACCCTAAGATAGATAGTGGGGTACCTCTCCGGCGAGCCTCCCTCCCCGCTCCGGCTGGTTCTTCCTTAACTCCGGCGAGCCCCCCCCCCCCTGAAAATCAACTGACCCAAAAGTCGATTCAGTCGACTGAAGTGTAGCTAAATCAGAGCAGCATCGCAAGCAAGAGCAAGAGCAGCAGCGCGAGCAAGAGCAGACCAGGCAGGGGACCGAGAGCAAGAGCAGAGCAGCAGCGCGAGCGAGAGCCAAAGCAGCAGCAGCTCCTACTGATGCGGACGTCGCCGCCGAGGGAGTGATGCCGTGGAGGAAGTGGCCGGCGACGCCGCCGTGGATGGAGCTGCGCCGTGTCGGCTCAGGACCGAGCGCCGGCAGCACCGTGAGATCGAATCAAGAAGAAAATGCGGCGATTAGTGTACAACCTCTTTGGTGGCGCCGATTAGGCCGCAGCTTCATCCGAGGATACGGTGATGATGATGCTCTTCCGGTGGTGTAGGTGAAGACGGCGGTGTGGGAATGGAGGTGGCGCGAAAGACGAGGGGAACGTTGGGGCAGCTCCTTGGAGGTGGAGGACGGGGTGGCTGTACCGGCGGGACGACCAGATCGACGACGGATCCTCATCCGGTACGGTGGATGAGGGACGTCGAGGTGTTGTTGTGGACGACGTCGTCGGGGAAGAGGCTCCGGCTGGGTGGCGGATGGAGGAGGGAGTGGGGCTTTGCGGGTTTTCCCGGCCTCGATGTACGAATGGGTGGGCGGATGGGATGGGAGTGGGGAACCATGGCTTAGGGACGCGCTTGTCCGAAATGTGGGGTAAGTTACGAAAGTACCCCCACCGATTTGAGGCGGTTCTTTCGGTTCAGGGGTATCACGGGCATTTCACGTGTCGGGATTTCACAGGAGGTGGGAGTTTTCGCGCGCGTTGTAATTTTGGAATAGCAAGGCGCGGGTTGAGATGGAGGGAGCTGTCGGAGCACAACGAGACAAAGATTTATCTTAAATATTTCGGGGTAACAAGGCGCGGGTTGAAGAGGCGGGAGTTTCGCAGCACGATAGACAGAGACGCTAGCTTGAAATTTCGGCATAACAAGGCGCGGCTTGAAATTTCGGGAGAACAAGCTTAATGTGTACCCAAAAAAAGACAATTTAGACTAGTATGATATACTACGTACAATGTGTTTAACACGCACAACACACACAGACACCATTTAGACTAGTAAGGTACACGTGCATTGCACGCATGAGATTTGGCAACCAAATTATGAATAAATACCACATTATAGCATGTAAGCTTTGAGTCATATATGCATGATGTAGATGTTCGTTTAATTCTTATAGTTCATTTCATTCAAAATCATCTAGTTTTTATAAGAAAGCTAATCTATTTTAAGATTCATGGAATTGTGCGTTGTAAGGCATAAAGTAAAAACAAATCATGTAGAAAAACATTTGGGCAATTCTGATAGGAAGATTCTAGAACAAAGAAGAAGTGCTTGTGTTTTGAGGTTTGTGCATTATGCTTAAGTTCAACCATAGAGTCTTCTAGATTGTACATGTGGCAAAATCTGGTGGAATCTAGATGATATCCAACGGCCAGTAGTGCTCAAATTTGCCAGCTCTGAACCATCGGATTGGCCTCATCCAGCGACCATCTTTCAAAGTTAAAGTTATCCGCACACTATATAAAAATATATAATATAATATATATATATAGGGGTATAGATATAGATATGTGATGCGAAAGCCACCCATCATCTCCACTTAGAATAGTGTGTCCATGCACGTATGCAATGTGGCCAAACGATGTCTGCCATCAGTATCTCAAATTCAAACCAGTCTGACCTTGTTCAGTGTGTATACATTACAACATGCTCGTTTCCAAACCACACCGCGCAGATCTCCGTTATATTCATGCATGCATGGGTTTCAAACATCATGATCTCTTATTCAAATATTTGAATTCAACTTTACATTGATTATGACCTCACCTAGTCTTTTACACCCACACATTGGTCTTCTCTTTATAATTGTACCACTAACTTTCTCTCGTGCATGCATGCACACACACTACCAGTCGGCATTATTCGTCGCACACATGCAATCTTTTTCTTCAGGTCGTTCTCCCATGAAGGCACACATGCACACTCACATCCCCCTCTCCATCATATCGGGCATTGTTTATCTCTCACGTGCATGCACAACAATCGATGTTCCTCTATGTGTCTGTATATAGCTAGGTCTTTCATAGCTTTCCACATAAACCGATCAATCTATATATCTAGTGAGGTCTCACCCTCTTCCCACGTCCACATCGATCAATCTATACCTCTCTATATAGGATTACATATATAGCTAATACACCCACATTAATTATATATCCAACGCCCCCCTCTCATCATCCATGCCTTCCACTTCATCTCTCAGACGCGCGCACAATGGCGAAGACAGGGGGCAGCAAGGGCCCTGCCCCCCCCCCTAACATCACTATATATCGAGGCTAATATGAATGTGATCATTAGACAATTGCTGGTAAAAATGGTTTAAGTTGATGAATTGGCCCTCCTCGTAAAGGATTAGCGATGCTTGGCCCCCTAGCTCATGGGACATTTTTCATGGCTCCGCCACTGCGCGCAACAGCGCACGTTCTCGCCCCCTCTCTCTAAATATCGATCTCGCAGTTGTGCACTCCTTCATAGTCTCCCTCCACTCGGCCCCTCGCACCATCTCCTAGCCCCCCACCGGATTTTGACACATGTACAATCTAGCAGACTCCATGGTTGAACTTAAGCATAATGCGCAAATCTCAAAACAACAGTGGTTCTCCTTTATTCTAGAATCTTCCGTATCATAACTGCCCAAACTTTTTTTCTAGTTGAGTTGCCATTATTTGTTTTTACCTTATGCTTTACAACGTGCAATTCCATGAATCATAAAATAGATTAAGGGCTTCTTTGATTCAAAGGATTCTCGAAGGAATTTTGGCGGATTCTAATGCTTAGGAATTTTTCCTATCTTGGTTGTTTGATTCGTAGGATTGTAAACCATAGGAAATTTTCCATATGATTCATTTGCACTAGATTCCATAGGAAACATCCCATCCACTCAAACCTCTTTGAGAGAATTCTGCGTTTTTTCTATGCACAATCAAACACTCGTACCATCCTATAGGATTCAAGACGACATTCCACTCTAATCCCATGTTCTTCCTATTCCCGCGTTTTGGAAATCCTACGAATCAAAGAGGCCCTAGGTTTTTTATAAAAACTAATTGATTTTGAATGAGATGAACTATAAGAATTAAACGAAGGTCTACATCAGGCATATATGACTCAGAGCTTACATGCTACAGTGTGGTATTTATTCGTAATTTGGTTGCAAAATCTGACGCGTGCAATGCACGTGTACCTTACTAGTACTTCGAGTATGTGCAAAACACAATGGCACGCTACACAGTGTCTCTCTTACAGTTCATGAAGCCACATGGCACATGTGGAGGCGTTGTCGCGACATCCTTGTGTGGATTGATCACAGTGACGTGCTGCTGGTTCCAGAGGAATGTACTCGTCCTCCCTAAGCCGCACTGGCGGTACATGCACGAAGCGAAGATGTGCACGCATGCCACGCACGCACACGCGGGTACACGGGCGGATGCAATTTTGTACCAAGATCCACCCCATGTGATAATTTGACGCGTATAATGTCCTTCACTTCGTTGATGGTCAATTAATACAGCGCATGCAAATTGAGTGGACGTGAGGGCGGAAGAAAGACATTACTACTCCACTGCGCGCATGCGAGTAGTTAAATCATGGGTTGCTAGTAGTACTTCCATTGGTCTCCTTCGTATTTTGTGCCAATTTTTGACAGTAACATAATATTTACGCATCTGAGCAGTGTAGTCTACTTGAAATTTATGTTCCACTAAACTCATCGGGAGCCATTTCGGGCCTCGAAACCAAAAACCATCAATTAATCTTTACCTTGTTCCCATCACATTCGAAAGTACTAGTGCTACAATTAAGTGCAAGCCTGCTCACACCTACCAGTACGTACCAAACCTGAACGTGTTCCCACTATGCAGGTTTTAGTACTAGCGCTAGTACTTAGGTTATAAAAGGGGGAACTACCTAGCCGAAAATTACTCTACCTTCCTCCTCATAAGTCCTCCTTCTTCGTCCGTCCTTGCCATGGCCGGTGTGCAGAGCTCTAGGTCGAAAACTACTCGTAACAAGGGAGCGGCAACCAAGGCTGCGGTAAAAAAAGAGAGGGCTCGCCGCCACGCAGAGACCTCGAAAGATCTCTCATGGGCAGGCGATGACTCCCAGGAGAGCCCTAGACGCGGAGGCGAACATGCCGAGCTGGCGGCGCTGGAGTTGTTATCCCTCGACAGCATGCCCGATCAGCTCAATAAGCACCTCAATAAGCAGAAGGAGTTCATCCACGGCTTGGTGGAGCTGCTGAAGGAGAGCCTCGACGACATGCCCGCTGAGCTCAATGAGCAGGGGGAGTTGACCGCCGGCTTGGTGATGCTGCTGAAGAAGAGCATTGCCTCGGAGAAGAAGGCGACCGGCGAAATCCTGCAACTTCAGGAGGACAAGGCGAAGCTCTGCCACGAGCTCAACCTGCTGAAGGAGGAGAACGCCGGCTGGAAGAAGCTGCATGAGAATAGTAGTTCCTCGATGAAGATGTTGCAGGCCCTCATCATGGAACAGAAGGAGGAGTTGGCGAAGCTCTGCATCGAGCACCGGCTGCTGTCAAGGTATGTAATGCGGCCGTGGAACAGATGATGAAGGCTCGCCTCGAGAAATCCCGCGTCATGGACACAATGATGAAGATGGCGGAGGAGACGCGCAAGGAGATGGAGGTCGTGGAGGCGATGAAGAAGCAGTTGCGACTCCGCGGCCAGCAACCCTTCATGTAGTGAGAGCAGCGCCCCAGACTTGTGTGTGCGTCTTCCTTCTTTTTTGGGGGTGATAATCCTCCTTCTTCTTTTGCTCCTGTGTTTTTTATTTTGCTTCGGGTGTTTCGCCGCACGTGTCACCTTCTTGCGAGGCATGAATAGAACAATGCTAAAAATGAGATGACTAGCAAATTAAATCATTCTTTATCGCCAATAGAACAATGCCTCATGCTAGTAATATATAATAAGAGTAGAGAGTAGAGGATATGGCACTGGGCTGCCGTGTTTCGTGCTCCTCCGTCATACTCCAGTGGAAAACTAGAGTATACTGCACGGTTGTTTGCTCCTCCATAGGTCGTCAGCACATTTATACGAGCAGTGCATACTAAGGCATAGCCTAGTGGTGGGAAGGGGCTGATGCCTTTCCACCCACCCAGGTTCAAGGCATGGTACTTGCAATTTGGGTTTGTTGCACCAATTATACTGTAAGGGGTTCCCTTACAGTCTTTCTGTCAAAAAAAACATGTATACGAGCAGTCAAATCACAAGGCCCCGCCTTCCAGCAGTAATGAGCCGTCAAATCACAAAGGCCCTTGCCTCTCGTGAAAAGGACCAAGCTAGACTGCCCCGCCCTCTAGCCTTTTAAAAATGTATACATTTGTACAGTAGTAGTATCGATGGATTGCGCCATGGAGCAAAACTAACAAGATGTAATTAAAGAAAAAAGGTGGTACATATAGAGAGCGCTCGTCGCCAAATTATGCATATACTATATGACACTACCCACTATGAAGGTACTAGTAACATAGACTAGTAACTAGTCTATGCTACTCTCCACTATGACCAGCCAAAGTCGAGGCGCAGATACCAACGAGGGACTGGTTGTGTCTATACTTGGACAACTCACCCGACTGCATGCGCACTAGGCAGACAAAGCTCATGTCGTGTTGGTGCCGTGTGCGGCCCGCACATTAACCAAAACCTCGCGCCTCCATCTTAGCCTTCGCATTTTAAACTTCTCAATCTCAAGGCCAAGGAGCAACGTGAAACCTATGATAGAGCCAATCGGATGGTTGATGTAACATCCCAAAATTCTAAATTTTGGAATGTTATATTAAATAGATAGTTTTGATTGATTGTATGATTGCTTGTGTGAAATTGATTGAAATTCGAAACTTTTCGAAAGTTAAATTAGAGGGAATAAAAGGACTTTCCCAATCTTTCATTTTGCATTTATGATCTCCATGGATTCAAACTCTCTTCAAATACAAAACCCTAGAGAGAAGATGATATGACTTCTTCCATTTAATTAAATGAAAAAGGGGTTTTGAAAATATTTGAATTCCATTTGGAAATATTTTAAATTCAGAAACTTTAAGCAACTCAATGATTTTCATGAGAGAAGATAAAATGACTTCTTCAAAACATATGAAATATGAGTTGGAAGTTTAAAAGGATCAAATTTAAGGTCCTTTTAAAATTATTTTTAATTTGGAGTTATTTTGGTTTTTATTCAAATTATTTTTGTCCAAAAATAAAATATAATGAAAATAGGGTAAAATGATTCCCTACAATGGAAAATTGGAGAGAAATAAATTTGAAATTATTTTGGTATTTTTAAAATGATTTTTATTGGATTTTATTAGAGCAGTAGCACTCTTTGCTTTATTTAAATTTGTGTGGACTTTATTTGACTTCAGAAAAATGTTCACGTTGTAGAAAATCTTTTTCTGAAAATATTGATATATAATATGCCTATACTATATTTATATTTTATGTGGTTTTCTTTTTATTTATTGTCTGCTTATTTTAATTAAAAAAACTCTTCGAACAGTGACAAGCCGAAAGCCCAGCAGCGGCCTGCGCCCGCGCCCAAATCGCCTCCGCACCGCCTACCGCTCGCTCGCCCGCTCGCAGCCTCGCTCCACGCTGCCTCGCCAGCCACCGACAGGTGGGACCCACCTGTCATGTCCGTCCTCGACCTCGCGCCAGGAGTCCGTCTTCCCCAGGAGTCGCCGGCCGCCGCCATGTCCGACTCGAACTCCGCCCCTGCCTTGCCCCCTCACCCACACATCGCCCTCGCCCCCTCCTATATATAGCCAGGCCCCGGTCTCGTTTTGCCCCAAACTGGAAGGCCCGAGAACCTCCCCACGCTCCACGCGAACTCGCCAGAGTTCGCGAGATCCACCGAGCTCCGCCGCCAAGCGCCGCGCCGTTCCGACACCGCAGCCCAGCTCCGACCCCTCCATCGGCTTCGGCACCTCGCGCCGCTTCTTCCCGACCCCACGGACACGCTGGAGGACCACCAGAGCTGCAGCCCGCTCGAAGCCGACGCCGCCACCGCCATCTTCTCCGGCGACGTCGAGCCCCACCGCCGCGGTACGCCCCGTGTCCTGTCGTCCGTCCGATCTTAGAGCTACGGTTAGGATTAGATCTTTTTTTTATTCGGACCGATATGCGCTAAATAGCGAACGTCCGCCGTTTTAGCCCCGCAGTGCACAGTTTTCGGCCAGTAGATTTCTGACATGTGTCCAGGGACCCAGTTGCAGTTATAAGTTTCATAGATTAGTCCCTGGACTTTTCAGAACAGCCCCCGAACTTCAAAACCCTCCAACTCTTTATCCGTAACTCCGATTTAAGCGGTTATTTTTGCAAAATACTCCTCGTGACATATACTTTCCAATAAAAAGTGGATTTTGGAGATTGAGCAAATCAAATTTATTCAACTTCAAATCTAGTTCAAACCTTTGTTCGATCGTAATTTTTGAACCGGAGCTCCGTTTTTATGAAACCAACGCCAATTTCTTCGTTATGATCCCCTTTGTCCAGCTAATCAACTTGAAACATGTTTATGAAAATTTAAATTTTGATTCCAAACATATTTGAATTTGAACTTCTTTTGTTCATAACTTGAGTTTTATAACTCTGATTTAATTGGTTCTTTTTGCTAATTAAAACTCTTGACCTAACTTTCTGATAAGACCAAATCCACCCAATTTTGGTACTGTTAGAAATTGTTTTCTGTTGCAAGAGTTTAATGCTTGTTTTCGAAGTTTTCTGAGATCTTTTCTTTGATTCTTTTGCATGAGTGCTTATGTATGCAATTGCTTGCTCACGATAGAATGAACGGAGTGTGACGAGTAGAACTATCAGGAGTTATGAGTGCGAATCATCTTCATCAACAGTACAAGGCAAGTTCACACTTGGATCATATCCCTTTCATACCCAGTTTTTACGCATTAGTTTCACCCTCAAACATTGCATGGTTAGGAATTGATAACATGTGGGTATTGGGAAGTAGTTGATGAGGTAGGAACCTATTGTCCTGCATTCAAACCTTGCGAGTTACTACTACGTTATGCTTATACTGCTCTGCTATGCTCGTAGACGTGGATTGGTTTGAGTGTATCCATGACAGATGTGAGATTGTTAATTAAGGTTTAATTTAAGGTGGCTACTTTAATACACATCTGGGTGGATTGGTTGGGGCACCCTGGAGTACCCAGTGGTTGCCCGGGCACCTGGAGAACCCAGTGCTTGCCCAAGGGGATCCCGGAGTACCCATGTGATCACCCTATGGAATGCCACCCAGGCTCAAAGGGATCATAAGATTATTCATGCTAGAAACTTCTGTGTGCAGCCACAAGCTATTATGGGCTCTAGCATAGTTGAGTAAGTTGCATGATCTCTTCCAGTGGTAGGCTAGCAGATGTAGGGGATGTAGGTTGGTACGGTCTACCCGGGGTTAGAGTTAATGCTTCTGAAAGACTGTGTCCGGTCATCCGTTTCTCAAACACCATGTAGTGCGAGAAACCAACGGAGGAGGTCGAGTCTTGTGGGGAAAAGTGCGCAAACCTCTACAGAGTGTACAAACTAATCATGATTAGCCGTGTCCCCGGTTATGGACGTCTTGAGTCTCTGGTACTTGGATTATCATGTTGATCTCAACACTTTATTTAATTAGTTTGATTGGGTTAATGATTACTATTTTGGGATTGAGTTGGAGGAACCTTCTCAATGTTTCCAACCAACTTTGTAGTTAAATAAAATATATTCCTTTGCAGTAGGGAAACATTGCTTTTTGCAAAAACATTATAACCATAGAGCCTCCACCAGCCAAATATGCATGTAGTGATAGCCATTATTCAGCATTGCTCTACAGTGTGAAATTGCCAGTACATTCAATGTACTGACCCTTTGCGGCTGCAACGTCTCATGTTGCAGGATTCTTACGATGAGTAAGTGATACGTTAGGGTTACGATTTCTACACTCAACTTTGCCGTTGGTGTTGATGGGAATCCACAACCTTGTTGTTACTTCCGCTATTTGGATTGAGGTAATAGTATTTACGTTACTTTATACATGTGATTTACCTCTGTTATAAATCCTCGAGTACTGTGTGTGTCAGCATACCGATCCAGGGCTGACACTTAAGCACAGAGATTTGACTGTCTGATGTCGGGTCGCTACAGTTGAGAACACTACAATTCGTCGCTATAGATGCGTGTGTGAGAGAGGACAAGTGCGTGCATGCACCTCTTCTCAGAGTAAAACTGTATGTGGGTGGCGTCAACCTAGGGAGTAGTGATGGTGCGTGCGAGAAGTCCCGAGAGATAGGTGTAATGCGTCTGAAAAAAAAAGACTAGTCTATAGCTCGCCACGAGGCTATTCCTGTCGAACGCCAAGCGTAAGATATGTATCCGACGGTGCCAGTTTTTGCACGTACACAGTAGTAGAAAAAGAACTAGTACCATGGCATATGCTACACCACGGCCGAGAAAACGTGTCGACGTTACGGCATCCGGGAATAGTGCCGCACTTCGAAACTAGAACCATCAATAAATTTTGAGCGCGTCTCGTCACATTCCAAATTACTACTACTACCATGCTATATTTAATTGCAAACCTGTTCACACCGATCACAACCTAAACGGTTTCCCACTTAGGAGCGTATTAGTAGTACTCAGTTATAAATACTACTACGCTAAGATGACTACACATTCCTCCTCAACTCCTCATCCACAAAAAACAATCAAGTCAATCAAGCCATAGCCAGCGTGAGTTCCGGGTCGAGAGATTTCCACGAGGGAGAGGTGATCATGGAAGAGGAAGCACGAGAGATGTCCCGCCTCACCGCGAAAGCAGCCGACATGTCCAGCCACGCAGCAGTAGCAGCACAGAGGTCCCGCCGCGCCGCCGAAGCAGCACGGAGGTCCCGTCGCACTGTCGATGTAGCAGACTGGTCCGGCCACGCCGCGGATGCAGCAGAGATGTCCCGCCGCACCGCTGAAGCAGCAGGGAGGTCCCGCCGCGCCGCGGCGACATGGGAAAATTTCTCGCGGGCAGGCGAGGACTCTTACAGGCACATGCATGTGATAGTCTAGCCAGATGGATCAGATCTCCGGCTGGGCGAGGATGCAGGACGAGGCTACCGGCATCATCCGGCAACTAGGGGAGGGCAATGTGAAGCTCCGGGTCTAGCGCGACCTGCTGAGGGTGAAGATCGCCGAAAGGGCGAAGCAGGAGGAGGAGACCGCTGCCTTGTTGCAGAGGACGGGCGTCATCATCAAGAAACTTATGGACGAGAATGCCATGCTCCGCATCAAGCGCAACATGCTGGTGGAGGAATCCATGGATGCTGCCAAGCAGCGTATTAAGGACATGAAACTGATGAAAGAGATCATCGCCCGCCGTGAGAACTAGTCTTCGCGACTTGCAGCGCATAAAGAAAGTAGAGATCAGCGAGCCAGATCTTTGTATGCGTCTTCCTTCTTCTTTTGCCCTTGTGTATTTCGGGCGCAGCCGCATGTGGCTTTTTTAGTTATCTTCCTAATTATGTAAGACAATTATTATCCACTCTCGTCGTCCTTATATATATTCATCAGTCTTGCTATAAGTCGCAGTAGATGCTATAAAGGTCCGTCGGATCTTACATCAAGATCCGTGCAAAATTTTCTTTTTAGATTTTCTTTTTTCTCTCTTAAACCTCAGTCGAGTGAGACATTGCCACGCCATTAAACAGAGGCTCGGGCGCCATTAATGGAGACCTTGGGAGAGAGGTGGATGGCAGATGGAAGTCAAAGGGCTCTCCTCCCGATAAGCACGCGCAGGGGTCTGATCGCACGCCTCCCGTACTCAAATAGCTACCCTGCACGGTGCCTCCTAGCTAATAAAAAAAAGGGACGCTTGGCGGCACGTAAATGGTAAATAGAACGCCCACGGTTTCAATAATACTTGTGTTTCCGATTGTAACGTGACAGCACTTGTTCCAAAATGACTTTGTTGATTGTTAATGTGTGCGCCTTCGCAAATCGGACAGCAAAATTACCACAGCATGTTGGTGCCATGTCATGACACCAAGCCAAGTTTCATGATTTTCATGCGTGTTTCGGATTTACAGGAATTAAAAAACCAAGTTTCTCAATGTTTCCAGCCGAGCCATGACGCCCAGATGTTTGAATTTCATTCCCATTTCTGGCATGGGACCTAGAAATTTACCCGAGGACACACATGTGATTTTTCAACCAGCTTTGGTGCACTGGAGCATGTGCTTGTATTTAAAATTTGAATTATGCACACAAAGGTGACACGTTCCCTCTCAGAACCACGAGCCTTCTTGAGAGAAGCTCCGGTTTGCAAGAAACTTATACCAAAACTTGTTCATGTTCTGCAAAAAAATTACCACATCATGGTAGTACCATGACATGAGACCATGCCACGTTTCATGATTTTCAGGCGTGTTTTGGATTTACAAGAATTTTAAAACCAAGCTTCTCAATGTTCTCGGCCGAAACCACGATGCCCGGATGTTTGAATTTCATTCCCATTTCTTACATGGGACCTAGAAATTCACCCGAGGACACACATGTGATTTTTCAGACAACTTTGCTGCACGGGGGCATGTGCTTGTAGTTCAAATTTGAATTATGCACATTAAATGACCAGAAACTCAATTAATGTATAAAAAAGGCCAAACGAACCCGGAATGATTCCAAAATTTAACAGGGCACTCATATAGTTCTATGTTGCCTGTGTAAAGAAAATCTGGGGGGAGGCAGCGTATATTATTTCGCACACAAAGGTATAAACAAATAAAGAAATTAGCATACGTATTTAATTCTTGGGTTCTTATTATTTATTCCACTAGTTGTGTATCACTACTCAGTTTTGCCATTAGAAGTTACAACTACTCAAAAAATGCCATCGATCCGTGAGATGCCTGCTCAAAAATGCAATTAGATATCTAAAAAATGCCATCGTTAAGTTAAATGTTTGCTCAGAAATGCCATTAGACATTGTTATTTTCACGTCAAACCCGTTGACCATGTTACATGACAAAAATAAGCCAATTCTCACACTGATAAGTTAATGGTGTCCAGCACAACACATCCCTCAAATAAAACTAAGCACCTTGGAATTCTTTGACAAAACTAAGCACCCTGAAATTCTTTGACAACTAAACTGCTGGCTATATGATGTTGGCCATATATATTGTATGTATATAATGTCAAGAAACGAGTGATAGTACTATACCAACTAAAAGATGAAATGTACGAAATATAACGAGAAGAAACATAACATAGTTCTGCTGGGGGCTCAGCACAACACACCCCTCAAATAAAACTAAGCACACCAGAAATTAAACTAAGCAACTAATCCGGTAGACACTGCATTAGAACCACCATGAGCAACGACACTGCCGCCTTACTCGGAATCCTCGTCCACGTCCTCGACTTCGTCCTTGTCCCTCTTCCTCTTGGGCGATACTTCTTTGCTTGAACCACACACTTGGCTCTTGCTCTTCATCCAACCCTTGTAGATATTGAAACAAAGGTAGCCATCCATTGCAGCGTAGTAGATGTGGTCTATATCTAATACAGTCCACTGCCATGCACGATGAAACGTGTGCAGAGGTTTCTTAAGTTCACCGTACAAAGGATGAACCATGGCTCCTGCCAGGGTCAACATTGAAGGCTGATCAAGGGAGGGCACCAGCCCTTCCTTCTGGAGGTCGAAGGGGTCGCCTACAACGAGGCCTATCCGACCCAGGATTTCCTTGTTGTTCCTAAAGTCTACAGTAACAAATTTCACTCGGCCGCCCTTGAGGAACTTCTTAAATTCCTCGCACTCAACGTCGGCATGGCATATGTGGTAGACCAAGCATAAGTCATGCACGCAAACCTGGATCACAGCGGGCTTCTTCTTCTCTGCCTCCTTTAGTTTCTTCTCGCTTCCCAGGACTGTGGTGTACTCAACATCTAGCCCAGCGACCCACTCATCATTTGAGTTTTCGAACATGCGTTTGAAGCGAGCAAGGCATTCTTTCACCGTTGCGGAAGAACGGGTGTAGATGACGTCGAACTCATCGCCGGTGATGGTTCTAACCTTGTACTCACCGCCGATCATGGAGATTTGGGACACCATGGATTTGGGAGGAGGGTTAGGATTAGTGGAACTGTCATAATGTGAAAGGATGGGACGACTAGGAGCGGTTTATCGATTGTAAAAATGTCGACTGGGCGGCGCGTGCGAATGGCAGGGTAGTGGCTTGCCTGGTGGATAAATGGATTCATGCACAGTACTATGGGGGCCCAATTAGATGTCATGTCTACTCGACGCCCAATTAAATGGCTTTCATTGTCATGTCAAGCGTCGGGAAAATTACAGGTGATACGAAGCTTTCCATTCTCCCATGATACGGGTTTCCGAGAGCCCTTGGATCTGAGATCGAACGTGTGCATGGCGTGATTCTAGACCTATGGGTGAATATCCTATCCCGGAGGGTTATTCTGCAAATTTTCAGCAACTTAGCATGCGACCGTTCGATCTCAGATCCAAGGGCTGCCAGCAGCCCGTATCATGGTCGCGCCTACCACGACCGTCGCCTCGCTCGCGCGGTCGCGCCCTTGGAGACTTAACACGGTGCATTAGGCTATCTGATGTTGGTATATCATACATAGTCATCACTTAGTCACTCATACAACAAGGTTAGCTATAAGGTTGGCTATAAGAGTATTTTTTTTGTTTACTTCTCTCTACCTCTTTCTTTGTAGTATTTATTGCATTTGCCAAGGAGTGACCTCTTCCAATGAAATGGTGCTTAGTTGAGGTGCTATGGGCATTAAATGGCTTAGCAACTCAAGTCCCCAATGCATAGGTGCTTAGTTTTTTGTTGCAAAGTTTGCTTCATCTAGGTACACGCGCTTATCACCGTTTCTTCCTGGGGTCACCAAACTAGTCTCTCTCTTCTTAATTAACTTGCCACATCAGACTTTATGCCTATGTGGCAGGCTTAGCACCTGTAGGATCAAGTACAATAGTGGGCTATAAGCCCGCTTTACATGGCATTTTTGCATATGTGGGGGAAAGAGGCAAGGAAAAAGTGGAGGAGTGGGCTCTCAAGCAAGAGCCAGCCTCTACATGGTGGAGCATCGGGAGAGGCACCTGTATGGAGATGGTCAGGAATTGGGAGACTCAAGCCGGTCGTAGCGCCGCAGTTAAAATGATAATGGCAAGTCAAATCACCGGGCCCCACCTGTCTAGCAGTAACTCACTGTCAAATCACACAGCCATACGTTTGCAGCAGCCTACTCCTTCATCTTCTCGCATCTCTGTCGAACCGACTAGGCGGAACTGCCCCGCCTACCGCGCGAGAAAAGCCCCGCCCTCGACTTTTAAATAGTACAGTATACTAATTTTGTATTCATGGACTGCGCCATGGAGCAAAGCCTCAAGAAAACGATGGTACACATGTACGGAGTATACAACACGCCTGTCTCGTTCGCGTCGCACCCCAGACGGTCGGTCGGTCTGGCACGCCGCTCTCCGAATGGAATGCGCGTCATATTGCGTTTGCACACACATGTGGGACCGCAATTGAGAACCGACCATAGGCACACTCCCCGGCCCCACAAGTCGGGTGAGTTAATAGAAGTACATACGTTGGTACCTGGACGATCCCTGCAAGACACAGAAGATCAGTTCGTCCATGCATGTGACCAGACTCCAGCAGACACGCCTGGATTGACTATCGGCTACATATCGTGCAGGCTGTGTTGTACATGGCTGTAGTTCTGGTGAGAAATCTAAAAAAAGGTTTCTTGTCATCTCGCAAAATTAGGTGTCATGTGGTTCGGATCACTGTGAGGGTTAAACAGCGACAACTGAGTTGGGCTAGTCATTGGGGGCACATGCACGAAGACTACTCGGCTGCCATCTAGGTCAAGCCGGCTATATTAATTAGGACGTCTATCGACGAACCCCTTTTCTACGAGTTTATCTTTAATTTGAGCTTTGATCCTCGTCTAGTTTGTCCGTTGGGATTCATCTTGTCTCCTTTGGGCAGTGAGGTTATGATTTCTTTTCATGTGGCATTTTTTCGTGTTATATGTTATAATCCGGTGTTTCAGATCAAAATGAAGACAACTGCGCCTCCGGGGCACGTGCATGAAGACTTCTCAACAGTCATTGCCAAGGTCAAGCCGGCTCCGGCCGGTAGACAAAAGAAAACTAGTACTCCACTATATAGGCAGGAGCCTCCGCGCTTGCTTGCTAGTGTTGCTCTCTTCACACTGTCTCGTCCTCTCCAGATCTAAACACGACAGCGGTGGCCACACTCTCTCTCTCTACTCACCGCTGGTCACAGATCCAGCCGGATCCTCTCCACCGGGGAAGGTGAGAAGGTGCAACGTTCACACGGTCGTCCTCGGCGATGGCTCTTACCCACTGTCGGCGCATCCCGATCAGCGTGCCTTGCGGTTCTCTCCCAAGCATCGCTGGCGAGGGAGGGCCTCCCACCCCTTCTTCCTCGCTGCCGTAGTGTGGGCAGATCCGGCCTCCCGCCGCCCACCTAGCGACATCCCGGTGACCCTCAGGTATAAATTCCTTCGAAACCGGCCTTGCTCTACTTCCCGAGCTCCTGACGTCGCTGCATTTGTATCTTTTACTATTTCTCAGGCCCCCTCGTGTAGATAGGATCGATCGGCTGTTCGAAAACCACCTAATTTTTTACTGTTAAGAGGTAAAACTAGTTCATGCACTCGAATCTAGTAGTACTTGGTTCAAACAAGGAAGAAAGGGGGTGGGGTGGGGGAAGATTTGTTACCTGAATCTAGGACTTGGTCGAAAGAGGAAATAATGGGGGCGAAAAGTAGCAGAGACTGGCTATCCAACTGGTCTCTAGGTCTAATAGGGAAATAAAGGGAACACAGTTAAAACTCAATATAAACCCGATCTATTGGTTGAAAAAGGAAAGAAAGTGGGGACTGGGGGACAAGTCAACAGAGTAAGTCCAGCACTAGATTTGCTAGCCTCACACAGTATAAGGTGGCTATATACCGAACAAAAATGGGACCAACCAAGATACCCTCTTATGATGTTTGTTGCCCCGAGACGCTCTTATGTAATGCCACTGGTAAAATGTAGCAGTCGCGCTGTTAAAAGTAAGGACACGTTAAACCAATGTTGTTTTCAGTGTAATGCCTCCAGTAATATGAATCAATGGCACTTTTTTTCATGTCCTGCTAAATTTCCCATTAAGATAAGTTGTTTCTTTTCGTTAGAGATGCAACTGTCCTGGTCCGCCTACTCTCCAGGAGCTTCACGACGCCCCTTGATGTTGCTCAATTTTATTGCAACTAATGAAGAAGAAGCTCTGTGGGTTTCGTTTTCTGATGGAAATGGAACCGGGGCTGGAGCCCTTTTCTTAAAAGAAGAAGAAGAAGAAGCTGCTAGCTCATGGGACATTGCTTCATTTTAGGTGAACTGCACCAAAAGGTCCCATGAATTGAATCATCCAAGTTGGTGACTGGTGTTATCCCTTCTACGATGGCGTTGACTGCAGATATGGTTCCCATCACGAGGTATGTTCCTTTTTGGTCTGACCGTTTGCCAACGATCCTGCATGTTGATCCTACTCTTGTGCTACTGTTTTGGCACTGCCATGGTAAAGTAGTAATGTTATTATTTTGCACCTTAATCTAGTGGCACTATTAATTTGAGGCAATGTTTTGGCATCGCTACTGCCACTGTATTTTTATATATCGAAAGAGGGGGTTCCCTCCGATTTCATTAAAAAAAACCAACCATAGAGAACCATTATCCGACAACATCTCAGTGTAAATGGGTAGTTATGCAAATACTACTAGAACGGGCTGAGTACTAGCAGGACACAAGTTCGCCACATAAGCTAGGCAGGTAGGGGGGCGCAACACCAGCTCGACCAAGTTTGGATTACAACCCAAATGCTACCACAGAAACATCAGGGGGAAGATAGGGACTGAAAGAGCCAGCTTCAGCATCCCAGTCTAAGCACCCCTGGCCTTCATCCTTACGACGCACGGTACACCTCGTTTGCCACCTGCTCGACCCTAGTGTCGCTGATAAAATGAAGTAATAATACATTTAAAATAGAGCGAGTGTCCTCTCTATCATTTCATTTCCAATGTAGATAAAGAAAGTGCTTCTCTTTGTTAATGTATGTTTCATCAACTAGTCCCATTGTTAATGTTTAAGCGTTTCTGCAAACTGGGGTGCTTAATTTTAGTTGATCTGCACAAAAATAGAGATTTGAATGTCTCAAGGCCCCTCCTTGTACTACCGCTGTACACTGATGTTCATCACTGGCAGAAGGTGTATCGGGGAGACTTGGGATGATTTCTAGTATGAGGCATGGCGTACCGTATGAGGCGTCGCAGGGCCCATCTCGCCCTAGCAGCATGGCATACTATGATACTATCGCAATATTTTCTTCTATTTATTTTGCGTGTTTCATCAACTAGTGCCACTATAATGTAATCACGCTTTTCATTATCTGTGCAAACAGGGTTATTCAGCTGCATTTTGGTGGAACTGCACAAATGTACGGATGGAACCGGCATATATGCAGAGTGCGAGGTGTGCCAAGTAAAAATTACCGACACCAACCATGCTCCATGTACGCATTGGCATCCACCACCACCAGTGGGATGTGTGGCGCTCTCTGTGGATGGATCTTTCTCGGTAGCAAATCCTCTAACCAAATACTAGTAGCTTATATTGGCAGTTTTCTAGGGAGTACTCTTTTCTGAAAGAAGCACCAATCTATTTTTCTTTATTTGTACACAGTGTCACAACTTTGACCGAAAGGTCCAGAGCTATTTAAGGGTGATTGGCGTAGTACTCAGAGACTGATTGTAACCATGATTTTCGTTAGCTGTCACACTGATTGTAAGCATGAGCAGGTGGAAGATTAGGTTAGTGTGAAGCTTACCTTAAACCCTACCGTCCTCGAAATCTCCCACTCATTGTCAAACCAAGTAAGGATCTCCTTCAACCTGGCTAACTTAGCCTGGTCGCCGCCGGCGGTCTGCCTGATTTGGTGCTAGCTTTGGAAGATGAGAGGAGAGACGATGGTCTTGCAATAGAGAAGAGGGAGAGGCGAGACGGTGGTTTTGGAATGGAAATGATGGAGAGGAGAGGAGGTGGTTTTGCAATGGAGAAGAGGGAGAGGCGACACGGGGGTTTTGGAATGGAGATGATGGAGAGGAGAGGAGGTGGTTTTGCAATGGAGAAGAGGAAGAGGAGCGTGCGGCAGCGATTTAGGATTGGACGAGAGGGCCGGCACACTGTGACTGGATCAAAATCAAAATCAATTTACCCTTCAATTAAGAAAGCAACCCCACATTAACTAGTCTCCCTTTTATTCTGGGTCATAATTGACCATGATTTTCGCAAATAAAATATATGTTATACGTTGCAAAAATAATATAATTTGAAAGTACATTCAGATACGAACCAAACGATACAATTTTTGGTGACATGCATTCACATTTTGCTTGTCAAATACAGTACGTGGTCAAACTTTGACCCAAAATACGCAAAACAAAAAAAATACTTCCAAGACTTGCGCCGCTCTTCCGCTCTTCTCCTCTTAAACCACCGCCGCTCCTCTCTTGTTCCAATCTAAATCCAGCGCCGCTCCTCTCCTCTTCCATTTCAAAACCACCGCCCCTCCTCTCCTGTTCCAATCCAAAACCAGCGTCGCTCCTCTCCCGTTCTAAACCAAAACCAACGCTGCTCCTCTCCTCTTCCATTCAAAAACCACCGCCGGCAAGTGAAGGTGCTATGGAGAAGTAGATCGATGGAGGAGTACAACCGATACGTGAGGATCGCAGACGGCGACCCTGTGAAGCTAGCTAGGATGTTGGAGATACAGTCTTGGTTTGAGAACAAGGACCAACTAGCGGCGACGGCGACATCCATGGCCAAATATCTGCAACAGAGCGAAAAGGCGGCGATACTCCCGGAGGGAGTCGCGCAGGAGTACATAGAGCTGCTCCTCTGGGCCATGGAGCAAACAGATTCACCGAATCCGATCGTCAGGGAGCGGTGGTGGGAGTATCGATCCCAGATGGAGCATCCACCAGAGATTGAAGGATCGAGCATCTACAGAGTGCCGTTTGTGAGGGTGTCATGCCAGAGCGAGCCGGTGGGGTCTTCGTCGACCGAACCCAACTGCAAGAGGAGAAAAACAGTTGGCCTGACGACGTTTCCCCGCCATCCTCTCCCTCGCCGTTCACATCGTGTCACGGAGCGGCTGTCTGCCGCCGAGGAATAGGAGGGATTGCCCCCCCAGACCAATAGTCATGCAGGTTGTGAATTGTCAGGAGGAGCTTAGGGTTGTTAGTATTTGCAGGTTGTGAATTGTGTTTTGTGTTGTGTATTTTGAGAGTACTTTCAGATATGAATGTCTTTTGAATTTCAGATTTGCAGTATTGAGCATATGAAGTATTTTATGAATTCTAGAGATATATTTTTAGCACTTAAAAAAATGTAGTTTCATAGGAGTATAAAAGTGCAGACAATGTGATTCTCAGAGAAGAAACTGCAAGTTTCAGTTTCAGATAAGAAACTCCAAGTTCAGTTTCAGATAAGAAACTGCAACTTTGAGAGGCAGAGCATTTATATTAACACGGCCTTTTCAAACAGTGTTAACATCATGCTGGAAGTTTTATTCATGGTCGAAACTGGAACTACCAGCCAGTTAACATCATGCTGATCAACATTCATGCATAGCACATCTTCATATGATGCACAGTCAAAAAGATATGCTATTTTCAAGATGCCCACACAATGTCGAGTGTGCGAAAAACAGAGAAAACGAGGGACGAAGTTTTGGCAAGTGTTGGACGTGGTGTGCATAGATGACAATTGGGACCCACATGTCAATAAAGGCAGAGGCAAAAAATTTGGAGATATTTTCTCCGCACAGGTGGAATCGAACCCGGGCGGAACAGCTATCTGGTAGTGTCACTCGGCCACTAGGCTAGTTCAGTTGTTTCGTTACTAATAAGGCACTTCCTCAGGTGGTCGGATCTCCTCCTGTGCCTTTGTGCGCTCACCGCGACGCCGCTGTCTGCCGTTGTGAACATGCTGAACAAATGAGAGGAATCTGGAGAGGACTGTACATGGAGAGGCGGACAGTCGGGACCCACCAGGTCTATGGTCGTACGCAAGCAAGTGCCTCATCGAAAAAATACTTCCTCCTAATGCTATACTGACGTTGGGGCCCACGGGTTTGTCAACATAGTTACATTTTTTAGGTGCTTCAACGTAGTTACTATAGCAGATAAATTCACAACAAAGCCGAGGAGCTGGCAGGTATCATTTATTATCACTGGGGCAGCAAGTATCAGCTGGGTTTTGGGCTGCCCCGTCTAGGCTTTCTTTTTTAACATGCGCAGCCCACGACCTCGGATGGGAGGTCCATAGGCCTGTTTGTATTTTCTTGAGGGCCGTCATGTATCGACCGGCCTATGGACCTCCCATCCGAGGTTTTATTTTTCCTGAAACATTGGCAGCCCAATTTATGTTTTTTTTGAAGAAAACGCAGAGGTTTGTTCTATTTTTCTATATAAGAATAGGAACGCCGGGTCCAACTTATGTTTCCCTTCTAACTATATTATATATATTTAAATTATTTTATATGTTATTATATAGTATTGTTATTGTCATCATATATTTAACAGATACTTACATATGTAAGAAAACAATATCCCACATCTTATTAACTTATAAAAATAATTTCTTAACAATAAAATCCTGGATTTGTTTTGGCAACGAAAATCTTGGTGATTGTGTACAAAAGCTTGGTAAGATTTAAGGACCAATGTAATAATAAATCACTTATTATTTAACTATAACAAAATGCTCAGCCCCTGTTTATTTTTTGATAACATTGTTGCGCCCACCCCAACATTATAATTAGAATAAGCCCAGCAAAATCGTGTATTTCAAGAAAGTGCAAATGGCCTGTAATTTTTTAGGAAAAACATAAATGGGCCGCATGGACGCTACATTATTTGTTCACCCAGCCCAGCTAATGGACTGTAATTCAAAAAAAAGATCAAATGGACTGTAAATTCTACCCCGCAAAAAAAAGACTGTAAATTCTGAAAAAATGGGTTGAATACATGCCACATTTTTGGAGGCTGAAATGTGGGCCAATAGGTCGAAGCCAATGCAAGTCGTTGTCAACTTAGTCAACAAATGATTCTAACATCGTTAGCCGTTGGATTTACATCCAACGACCGGCATCCATCTTCAATCTCTCGTCTTCTTCCTCCAACACCGCCGGGACCACCTGCACCCGCCTCCTGCTGCTAGCAGCTCTGCTTAGCACGCTTCGCTGTGAAGTGCTACTCCACCGTTGGCCAGGCCATCCCTCCACCCCTCCACACCTCATGTTCTTCTCCACTGACTGCCAAACCACACCGCACCAGAACCAGTTAACCCTCGTACACCTCTCCGTCCGCGACTCTACTCCCGCGTCTTCCCATCTCCGGCTCGTTGCTGTCCGGGGCCTCGCCGTCGTCCACCACCTTGGATGCGCTCGACGTGGAGTGGTCAACGTGGTCAACGAACGACACCATCGGAAGTAGACTGTGCGTGGAGAGGCTGACAGCTGGGTCCACGGCCGCACACAAGGAAATGCCTCCTTATTACGCGCAAAATAATGATTCCTCCACCTGACAGCTGGGACCCACCAGAAGGGCCTCTGTATTTTGCGAGAAAACGTTCCCATCGCTGACAAGTCGGACCCACCAGCTATATCTTCGCACGCAAGGAAGTGCCTCCTTATTACGCACAAAAAAATGAATACCCCCTGCTAGCTAGGAACACAATAGTGGGAGGCTGACTTGTGGGCCAACTAAGTTGACGGGGACGGAGGGCATTGTCAACTTAGTCAATATGAACGATTCTAGCTCCAGTGACCGTACGATGTCCATCCAACGGCCGTAGAGCTTCTTCAACCTCTGGTCTTCTTGCTCCAGCCGCCCAAAGCAGCGCCGGTCGTGCCTCGTGCTCCTGCCTCCCGTGGCCGGCTGTGATGCCGCGGAGGCCTCACCACCCCCTACTACTCCCACCGCTGGCCAGGCCATCCCTCTACTCACCCACACCCCCTGTTATTCTGCGGCGACAGCAGCCTCACACCGCAGTGAACCAGTGAACCCTCATACTCCTCTACGCGTGGGCATCCACTGTCGCATCTTCCCTGGCTCCGCGTCGTCCCCTTCCTAGGCCTCGCCGTCGTCCATCGCCTTGGTGCTCTCGGCGCGGCGTGGTCAATGTGGTCAACGACCGACTTCCATCGGAAGAGTACTGTACATGGAGAGGCTGACAGCTGGGTCTACGGCAGCCGCAAGGAAGTGCCTCCTTATTACGCGCAAAATAATTGTTCCTGCACCTGACAGCGGGGACCCACCGGACGGGCCACCGTATTTCATGAAAAAAACGTTTCCCCTGACTGTTGAGACCCACCAGCTACATCTTCGCAAGCAAGGAAGTGCGTCCGGGCAAAAAAACGATTCGCCCCCCTGACTACTGGGACCTACCAGCTATATCTTCGCACGCAAGGAAGTGCCTAACAGTCAGGACCCACCTGGTCGAAGCGTACGTAGCGTTGTCATTCTGGTCGCGAACGTGTACGTACATACTGGTCGATGTAGAGCGTGCACGTGTTGTAGTTGAGGCGCGCATGTAGCATGTACACGTACGTGCATCGGCCAGTGTGCAAGAAAGAAAATACGGCCACGTACGTACATACAGGCGGGGTCTCGAACGCCTACTCGCGCATACGTACGGCCAGGGCTCGTGTACATGGCTGGGTCGGAACGGAGAAACTGCGTCGTCTACGTGTTCATGGGGAGGCAACGAAATGCGTCCTGTTCATCGGGAGGCAACGGAACGTGTGGGAGCCAACCGGCTTGGACGGAATAGCCAATGGAAACGAGGCCTGGCGTACCGCAGAACGGAGGAAACGGCCTTGTGTTCGACCGGCCACGGTCAAAACGGGATCCTGTTCATCGGGAGGGGTCTGGCGTACCACAAAACGGAGGAAACGGACCTCCTAAGGTCGAAACGGGGGTCCTGTTGATCGGGAGGGGTGTGGCGTACCGCAAAATGGTGGAAACGGACTTGTGTTGGAGTGCTACGGCCGAAACGGGGGTCCTGTTCATCGGGAGGGGTGTGGCGTACCGCAAAACGGGACTCCACGGGATACTGTTCATCTCCACCGTCGACCCCCTCCAGCCTCCACGGGCTACTGTTCATCCACCGTCGACCTCCTCCAGCCTCCACCTGCGACTGTTCATCCAGCCTCCACCGCGCGCTACTCCACCGGCTACTGTTCAACCAGCCCTCTCGACGGGCTACTGTTCAACCACCCCTCCATGGGCTACTGTTCATCCAGCTCTCCACGGGGTGGTCATGTTCATCCAGCCCTCCACGGGGTCCTGTTCATCCAGCCCCAACCGGCTCGATTGATCGGGGTCCTATTCATCCAGAGGCAACACCACAGGGTCCTGTTCATCCAGCCCCACCGGGAACTGTTCATCCAAACCCCCCCAACAACACTCACTATTCATCCATAGGCAGCATCGATCGGCTTCAGTTAGCAGCAGTAGCGAAGGAATCGCTCGATCGGGTTCAGTTAACAGCCATCGATCGATCGCTCGGGTTCAATAACGCGTAGCCTGCAGTGCAATCGCTCGGGTTCAGTTAGAGCCCAACGCCACGCTCGGGTTCAGTTAGAGCCCAACGCCTCGCACCCACGCGCATGCGTGTACGAGAGAAATGCGCATCGCTCGGCCCCGACCACCCACTGTAACCGGGAACACCCCAATATTTTCCTTGCCCTCGCTTCTACCACGGTCTTTTCTGTCATGGACGGCCCAAAGAATGTCATGCAGCTGTGTCTCCAGCCCGCCCAGGACGAAAAGCCCATTTTCTGTCATGATTTTTTGTCATAGAAGTAGGAGCCCACCACATCTATGATGATACCGGGTTTGTCACAATTATCGTCATAGAAGTGTCATAAGTATGACAGAAAAAAAATCCGTTCGGCCCAAAATGTCACGGATGTGTATTTTTTTGTAGTGTTAAAGGACCTTTAAGATACATCCCATCAGTGGGTTTTGAAATTTTGACAACTTCCCATCCAGTCACCCATCTCTTAACACATGTTAAAGAAGGTCTATCGCATTACTTATTGACAATGTGCGATACGTGGCATACAGTTGATCCATCCGACCTGTTTGTGATGGAATAAGCCGTGTGTGTTGTGGGGTGGAATTAACCTCAAGGTCCTTGTTTTGAATTTTTTTTTGTTTTTCTTAACACATGTGAAAGAAGGTCTACCGCATTACTTTTTGACTATGGGCGATACGTGCCATACAATTGATGCATCCGACCTGTTTGTGATGGAATAAGCCGTGCGTGCTGTGGGCAAACACTTGCTAGTATACAACTGTTTGCGATTGATGAATTCATCACCGACGGGTTCCATAGTGTGGTCCGTGTTCATCTGATCATCATCTACTTCTTGTGCTAGCTCGATGTTCCTTATATGCTAAGTTTCCATTAATTGATGGCATTTTATGAACACGCCACCGTTTCCTGCCATTTCCTCACATGTTTCCCGCCACCCAACGATATTGCGCATAAACCTGGGCGGCGTGCAACGCACGGAGGCAACAAGCGCAGCCTGTAGCACATCCACCTTTCCCCAAGCATGCCAACCCACCAAAGTGCCGCCTCTGCCATCAACCTCGTCGACAAGGAAAACAAGAAGGCGCCATGGCCCATCGAGGCTGAGGCGCTCCCGGGCAACGCGATGGATGACGCCGTGATGCACGTCATCGGACCCTTGGCGCATGGCGCTTGAGCGCCGCGGATCAAGATAGGCATGTCAGTGCCGAGAGGCTACAGCTCGCCGCACAACATGATCGATGGCGCGCCGCAGAGCAAGCTAGGCGCGTCCGCGCCGATAGGGTGCGGCTCACCGCAGAGCAAGACTGTTGGAGCGCCGCAGAGCGAGAGGCGCGGCGCACCACACAGCAAGAGCGGATCCATCGGCGCTTGCCTGCTGTCGACACGGCATCGCAGTTGGGTACACGTCCCGTCAGTACCCCCATTCCTCGCCAGGAGTGGGCAGAGGCCCTCTGCGCCGTACTTGCAGCAGAGGCCGGCCGCGCCGTACTTGCACCGGACGCCCGCCGCGCCGTTCGCATGGGTTACGCTGTTCGCCTTGTCTGCAGCCCGCTTGATGCCAACACGCTGGTAGGTAGGCTCGATTGCCTCCTTGGCCCAGGTGTCCACCTGGGCGCAGTAGAGGAACATTGCTGTCGCATCCTCGAGCTGGTGATCTCCGATCAAATAGCCAACTTGGAGCTCGAGATCGCACTCCAGATGTACCGCGATTGTGTCGACCGCTTGGACAAACGCCTGCACGAGTTCAGGGAGAGCCAAGAGCTACCGTAGGCAAGGGCTGCTGGTCATGGTCTCATGGACGCGTTTTATTTTGTTGAGTCATTTCGACATGGATAGCTATGTATTAACAGCAATCATAGTATTGCTCTGTTAATTGCTCTGTTTCAATGTGTGTACTCTATTTTCCGTTCTTATATGTTCTGTTTCAATGTGTGTATATACGCTTTCCATTCTGTATATGTGGATGATAACACCTAGATTCAATTAGTATACAAAAACAGATAGAAAATGGAATTCATAATATATATATATATTGTTCATTAGTTTATCACATAATATATATAAGATCATCACATATACGTGATGATACTTAACTACTAGGTACAATGCATAAAATTGAAAATGAACAATACTAAAACTAATAATCCCTCCTGATGCGCGGCGTTCCCAGCGCGGAGGCAGTACTCCGCCTCCTCCGCCTCGCAGCGCTTGATGTACCGATCTGCCTCTTGCTGGCGGACGAGCGCGGACGGTCTTGCCATTTCGTTGGGCGCCCACCGGAGCTCCTCGTGGTGGCACGCTGGAGCTTAGTGGCCCACCTCCACGCAGCGATGAGGCGCCTAGCGCCTTTGACCTTCCTCGTGAAGTACCCATCTTCGTACACCTTCTCCGCACGACGATGCGCCCGCCCCCAAAGCTCCACCTTCTCATTTTCCCATGTGACATCACGGGCTTCACAGGCCGCCTGGTACCTAGCTTCCTCCTCCGCCATCTCCTTCTTGAACGCCACTTGCCTGGCTTTCTCAGCCGGCAGCAGTGACTTCCATAGACAAAGATTGTACTCGCCCCAAAACCAATCCAAAGTTGGGGGGTCCGGCGCAACCTCGTCCGGCGGCGCGTAGGGGTCCTCCACGTCACTGCTCTTTGACTGAGCGTCCTGGGGGGCGGCGACTCCTCGTCGGCGCGTGGGCAGATCGGCGGCGCCATGGCAGAGCAGAGAGAGAGAGAGGGCAAGCGAGGGGAGGATGTAGATGAGAATGCAGGTGGGATGATGTGAGCAAGGTAGTATTTATTGGCGGCCGGAATCTAGATCGACGGGAACAGTACACATGCCGGTCGCCGGAATTTACGAGTACTGTAGTTTGAATTACACACGATTCCCGCATTAGAATCCGTGTGTGAACATAATAGCTGACGGCTTCTAATACAGAACCGTGTCTGGTTAATAACCACCGCCATTCACCTTCCAAACCTCGAGGCGCGAAATAGAGTGCCAATTGTGTGGGGGCTGGTTGTCTTGCCAGATCTTTACATTTTCTTTTTTGAACACCAGATATTTGCATCGTCTGAAGATTTTTTAACTCGCACACAAGTACACAAAAAATATGATTTTTCAAACCGTTATGGTTAGTCGTTGCATGTGGATGAAGTTCAAATTTGAATTACGGTCATTAAATGGCTGCAAAATCCCTTAAATGGCTTTAAAAGGTCAAATGACCCCTGAAATTTTCCAAATTTTCACATGACAGTTGTATTAGTGCACGTTAGACATAGAAAAATTTGAAGGCCATAAGGGGAAGCTATCTCCCGTTCGTCATCAAACATGCATTGTTCCCTCTCAGAACCACTAGCCTTCTACTGAGTTGCTCCGGTTTGTGAGGGGTGTGTCCAAACTTTCGTCAAACATGTCAATTTTTTTACCACATCATCTTGGTGGCATGACATTACATCAAGCAAGATCTCATGTTTTTCAGATCATTTTTTAATTTTTGGAATTAAAATGCCATGGCTGTCCATGCATACATATGCATGTGTCCATGTCGTGAGACCAATATGTTTGAAAATTCCTTCTAATTTATTGCACATGGAATTAACTCGCACACAAGTACACAAATATGATTTTTCAAACCGTTATGGTTAGGCGTTGCATGTAGAGGTAGTTCAATTTTGAATTACGGTCATTAAATGGCTAGAAAATCACTTAAATGTCTTCAAAAGGTCAAATGACCCCTGAAATTTTCCACATTTTCACACGACAGTTGTATTAGTGCACGTTACATGTAGAAAAAATTTGAAGGTCGTAAGAGGAAGCTATCTCCCGTTCGTCATCAAACATGCATTGTTCCCTCTCGGAACCACAAGCCTTCTAGCGAGTTGCTCCGGTTTGAGGGGTGTGTGTCCAAACTTTCGTCAAACATGCCAAATTTTTTACCACATCATCTTGGTGGCATGACATTACATCAACCAATGTTTCATGTGTTTTTGATCTTTTTTAAAAACTTTGGAATTTAAATGCCATGGCACTTCATGCTTAATTGTGTCATGGCCGTTAGACCAATATGTTTGAAAATTTCTTCCAATTTACTGCACATGGAATTAAATCACACACAAGTACACAAATATGATTTGTCAAACTGTTATCCGTTGCATGTACGTCTAGTTCTAATTCGAATTAGGGTCATTAAATGGCTAGAAAATCGCTTAAATGTCTTCAAAAGGTCACATGACCCCTGAAATTTTCCAAAATGTGACATGGCAGTTGTATTAGTGCACGTTACACGTAGAAAAAAATTGAAGGTCGTAAGAGGAAGCTATCTCCTGTTCGTCATCAAACATGCATTGTTCCCTCTTGGAACCACGAGCCTTTTAGTGAGTTGCTCCGGTTTGTGAAGGGTGTGTGTCCAAACTTTCATCAAACATGCAAAAAAAATTACCACATCATCTTGGTGGCATGACATTACATCAACCAAGGTTTCATGTGTTTCTGATCTTTTTTTAATTTTTTGGAATTTAAATGCCATGGCACTCCATGCTTAATTGTGTCATAGCCGTTAGACCAATATGTTTGAAAATTCCTTCCAATTTGCTGCACATGGAATTAAATCGCACACAAGTACACAAATATGATTTTTCAAACCGTTATGGTTAGCCGTTGCATGTACATCTAGTTATAATTTGAATTAAGGTCATTAAATGGCTAGAAAATCACTTAAATATCTTCAAAAGGTCAAATTACCCTTGAAATTTTCCAAAATTTGACATGACAGTTGTATTAGTGCACGTTACACGTAGAAAAATTTTGAAGGCCGTAAGAGGAAGCTATCTCCCGTTCGTCATCAAACATGCATTGTTCCCTCTCGGAACCACGAGCCTTCTAGTGATTTGCTCCGGTTTGTGAGGGGTGTGTGTCCAAACTGTCGTCAAACATGCCAAATTTTTTACCACATCATCTTGGTGGCATGACATTACATCAACCAAGGTTTCATGTGTTTCTGATCTTTTTTTTTGGAATTTAAATGCCATGGCACTCCATGCTTAATTGTGTCATAGCCGTTAGACCAATATGTTTGAAAATTCCTTCCAATTTACTGCACATGGAATTAAATCGCACACAAGTACACAATTATGATTTTTCAAACCGTTATGGTTAGCCATTGCATGTACATCTTGTTCTAATTTGAATTACAGTCATTAAATGGCTAGAAAATCACTTAAATGTATTCAAAAGGTCAAATGACCCCTGAAATTTTCCAAAATTTGACATGACAGTTGTATTAGTGTATGTTACACGTAGAAAAATTTGAAGGCCGTAAGAGGAAGCTCTCTCCCGTTCACCATCAAACATGCATTGTTCCCTCTCGGAACCACGAGCCTTCTAGTGATTTGCTCCGGTTTGTGAGGGGTGTGTGTCCAAACTTTCATCAAACATGCCAATTTTTTTACCACATCATCTTGGTGGCATGACATTACATCAACCAAGGTTTCATGCGTTTCTGATCTTTTTTAGATTTTTTGGAATTTAAATGCCATGGCACTCCATACTTAATTGTGTCATAACTGTTACACCAATATGTTTGAAAATTCCTTTCAATTTACTGCACGTGGAATTAAATCGCACACAAGTACACAAAATATGACTTTTCAAACCATTATGGTTAGCTGTTGCATGTACATATAGTTCCAATTTTTGAATTATGGTCATTAAATGGCTAGAAAAACACTTAAATGTCTTAAAAGGTCAAATGACCCCTGATATTTTCCAGAATTTGACATGACAGTTGTATTAGTACTACAAATTTTCTCGTACATTAAAAACACCATCAATTGCCGCTTTACTCCAAATTCGTCTCTAACAGCTAATAAAAAATATCTACAACATCACACACAGTTGTTTTGTAGGAACCGTTTGCGATGAAAATTTCTGGGTCTATTTAAGTCTTCCTCCTGAAGCTTCGCCGGCTCGTCTGCTCCAATGCCGGCAACCCCCGAATACACGAATCTCGATCCCCATTCCCACACCCCCTTCTTCCAAAGATGACGCCGTGGAAACACTTCGTGAAGGCCCGTACGATGGCCACGTCCCCCTCGAGCGCCACTGCCTGCGCCGAGAGCACGGCCGCCTACGCCGAGAGTGTCGCCGCAGCCACATTGAGCGCGGCCGCTTCCGCTGATAGGGCGTCTGCAGCAGCTGACAGGGCAGCTGCTGCTGCGACGGCGGCTGCAAACGCCGAGAGCGCTGGAGCTGTCGTCCGTGCCGCCGATGTCGCACTGGCCCGGGTCGAGGCCATCCACGCCAAGATATTCCAAGCCATCTCAGAATCAAGCATGCAACCCACGTCTAAAAAGGCGGCGGTGGCCATGGAGCACCTGCTTCCTCATGAGGTCGCCGAGCGGGAGCTGGAGATGCAAGAGGCGGCGAAGATCGAGGAGCGCCGGGAGGAGTAGTTGCGCGTGGCCGAGGTCGAGGTAGAGAAGAGTTTGTCCGGCGAGGAATCGGTGATGGAGTACCAATGCGAGCTCTGTCGCAGCCACTACTATGAGTACTACAACCTTGAGGGCGGCGCCGAGGACGAGGATGAGGACGAGGACGTGGTCTACTTCAGCAGGGAGGACGTGGAGTCCACCAACGGCGACATGTCACCAGGACAAGTCATCGACGTCTCATCTCACACCGGCGATGCATAGGTCGGCGCGGCGGCGGATTTGTTAAAATTATGCGTACTTAGGCTTTGTTTTTAATGCTGTCTTTTGTTAGAGCAATGTTTTGGTCAACTGGCTATGTTTAATTACTAAAATTGCTCGATTCAGTAAGTGCGGTCTGTCCGTTGTACGCTCTTTTGTGTGCCCAAATTAGCAGGTGACGTTAAATTATGCAATGCAATGACGTACCCGGGGAAATTTCCACCAAAATTTGAATTATCAAGCTCATCCCATTTGTGTAAAGAAGAAGAACCGTTTGCAATGCACACAATCATTCAAAGTGAATAGTGTCCGGCGGCACCCCGCGCAAAATTTCCCTCCACATTTCGAATTTTTTGCCTACCGCCAAAATATCTACCCCCCCTTACCAACCCCCTTTTCTCCCCGACCACAAGTCACATTTCCCCTGTTTCCTCCTTCCTTCCTTCCTTCCTTCCTAAGCTATAGCCGCTTCCTCACATGCTTCCTCGCTCTCGTCGTCTCGCATCCTACCGCCGGGGTCGCCATGGTCTTCTTCAAAGACCTCTCTAGCGGTTCCTCCTTCGGTGACAACTCCTTCACCACCCCGGTATGCCTCTCTTCTCTCTCTCGGGCTATGACTTGGAATGAAGGATTTTTATCCAGTGGTCGATTTGAGTCATTTCTTCCTCTTGTAGCTCCCTAGGACCATCAGTGGCAACGAATGGAGCGGGGTGGCTGAATGTGACGCCCGGATAATTAGACTACATTAATTCCCTGCTAATGATGCCACGTCACCTCTGTCACTGTAGTTAATCTCGGTTTAGTTGAAAACCGATTCAAATTCAAAATTAAATTAAAGGCAAACAACAAATATTTTCAAACATCAAAACTAAAATGTTCGGTTTGTGCCGAATACTACATAGGTAATTATAGTAAAGAAAACACTTGTTTATAAAATACTAAAATGCTCTAAAATAATTAAAACAGAAAAGAAATAAGATAAAAAAGGTAAAAGCAAAAGAAATTGCAATAGGGGAGAATCCCCCTGCCTCCCTAGGTCTTAGCCCATTGCACAGACCGGCCCACCTTACCCCCCCACTGGGCCAACCGGCCCAACTGGCAACTAGGCCACCAGCCGACCCAGCCCACCCCCCGGGTCGTCCTCCTCACTGCTCCTCCGACCGGGGCGCGTCCCCGCCGCACCGGGCGCGCCGTCCCATTCTGCCACGTCGCCGGCAAGGGATAAGGATCCCCCCGACGCCTCAGTCCTCTCCCACTTCCCCACTTGCTCTCTCCCCCCTCCCTGGTCCTCTCTTCCTGCGCTCACTCCCCACCAGATCCCCTCTTCCTCACTCTCGCTCTGCCGATCTGGAGAAAGGGGCCGACGCTTTCATCGCCGTCGCCGCGCCACCATCGCGGCCACTGCCGTCCCCGGGCGCCTCCGACGTGTCCACCTGCCTCACCGGCCTCTGCTACGCCCTCCCCGACCACGGGCTCGGGTCGGAAGCCACCAGGGAACCCACTGCCTCCCCGTCTTCAACCTCCGTCCGCCACGGTCGCCGCCATCTTCCTCCTCTCCGGCGACCCCTGCTGCTACTAAGCCTATCACCGGCCTCCGTGTGCCGCTCGGTGAGCCCCTCATCCTTCTCCCTCTCCTTGTTGACTTTGGCACGAGCCCTAGCTGCTTTCCCCACGCGCGCCCGAACGCAGCGCCGCGGAGCTCGTCGACGGCGAGTCTCCGGTGACCAAATGGTCATGGGCTTATGCCCGTTAGCTTCACCGCATCACGCAGCACCCGCCTAGCTGGTTAGTTTGGCCGCTCGCGCGCTCTAACGCCGCACCCGCTCGAGCCCGAACTCCGGCGCCGCTTCTGCTCGTCGCCGGTGTCGTTCCGGTCGTTCCCGGCCCCAGCCATCGCCTCCATCTTGCATGCGACGTCGAGCCGCGTCGAACGCATCTAGCTACGACCCCGGAAACCCCCTGTGCGCGAAACCCGACCCCTCTCCCGACGTGCGCCGCTGCGGGAGGCTCGCCGGAGCAACTCCGGTAGCCAGCGCCGATGTGGCCGGCCGAGGCCACTCCCCTGGTCACTGCTTCGTAGGCCCTGGGGGCCCCGTTGACTGGGTTGACCCAGTCAACGCGCTGACTGGGCAGCCCAGTGGCGCTGACGTGCGGGCCCCACCGCATAATTAATTTACCTAAAACGTTTGTTTTAATTAAAATCAATAGTTAAACTAAATAGTCACTAACATGTGGGGCCCAGCTGCTAATTAACCACGTTTAATTAAAATAACCCACTGTTAGCCCTCTGTCTATGACATGTAGGACCCACTGGTCAGTTTGACCAGTCAGCGGGTCTGTTGACCCGCTGATGTCATGCTGACACTCTGCTGACGTCATAATTCCTTTTCTGTTAATTAAATAATTCCAGAAAATGTTTAAACCTTTAGAAATTCATAGTAATTAAACCGTAACTCCGATGAAAATGTTTTCTACATGAAAGTTGCTCAGAAAAATGCAACGAATCCAAATACGTGGTCCGTTCATCTGTCACATGCCCCTAGCATGCTGAACATGGAACCGTCCCCTCTCTTTCGTTTGTCCAGAAAAAGCCAAACGCCGGGAAAACCTCTCCGGATGTTTTCCCTCTCCGTCTGCAATGTGTAGTACTGCGTTAGAACACCCCTAGCTATGCATATCGTCTTGTCATGCTTAGTGTTGCATCTGTTTGCTTGTATTCATTGTTTCTTCCCCCTCTTCTCTCCGGTAGACTACGAGACCGATGCCGCTGCTGGTGCCCCGACCGACTACGTTGTTGACGACCCCTCCTTCTTGCCAGTGCAATCAGGCAAGGCCCCCCCTTGATCACCAGATATCGCCTATTCTTCTCTCTACTACTTGCATTGGAGTAGTGTAGCATGTTACTGCTTTCGGTTAATCCTATTCTGCTGCATAGCCTGTCATTGTTGCTACAGTTGTTACCCTTACCTGCTATCCTACTACTTAGTATAGGATGCTAGTGTTCCATCAGTGGCCCTACACTCTTGTCCGTCTGCCATGCTATACTACTGGGTCGTGATCACTTCGGGAGGTGATCACGGGTATATACTATATACTTTATATACATGACACATGTGGTGACTAAAGTCGGGTCAGCTCGTTGAGTACCCGCAGGGACAGGTGGCTCCATCCCGGTAGAGGTGGGCCTGGGTTCCTGACGGCCCCCGACTGTTACTTTGTGGCGGAGCAACAGGGCAGGTTGAGACCACCTAGGAGAGAGGTGGGCCTGGCCCTGGGCGGCGTCCGCGGATACTTAAAATAACACGCTTAACGAGATCTTGGTATTTGATCTGAGTCTGGCCATTTGGTCTATACGCACTAACCAACTACGCGGGAACAGTTATGGGCACTTGGCGTCGTGGTATCAGCCGAAGCTCTTTTTGACGTCAGCGACTGAGTGGCGCGCGCCGCATTGGACTGTAAGCTCGCGCTTGTATTAAGGGGGCCAGGTCTGCTTCTGCCCGCGTACGCAACGGGCAGGTGTGCAATGGGCGATGGGCCCAGACCCCTGCGCGCATAGGATTTAGACCGGCGTGCTGAACTCTCTGTTGAGCCTAGGTGGGGCTGCGACGTGTTGATCTTCCGCGGTCGAGCATGACCCAGAAAAGTGTGTCTGGCCAAATGGGATCGAGCGTGTTGGGTTATGTGGTGCACCCCTGCAGGGAAGTTTATCTATTCGAATAGCCGTGTCCCTCGGTAAAAGGACGACCCGGAGTTGTACCTTGACCTTATGACAACTAGAACTGGATACTTAATAAAACACACCCTTCCAAGTGCCAGATATAACCCGGTGATCGCTCTCTAACAGGGCGACGAGGAGATGATCGCCGGGTAGGATTATGCTATGCGATGCTACTTGGTGAACTTACCATCTATTCTCTTCTACATGCTGCAAGATGGAGGTGGCCTGAAGCGTAGTCTTCGACAGGATTAGCTATCCCCCTCTTATTCTGGCATTCTGCAGTTCAGCCCACCGATATGGCCCTTTACACATATACCCATGCATATGTAGTGTAGATCCTTGCTTGCGAGTACTTTGGATGAGTACTCACGGTTGCTTTTCTCCCTCTTTTCCCCCTTTCCCTTCTACCTGGTTGTCGCAACCAGATGTTGGAGCCCAGGAGCCAGACGCCACGGTCGACGATGACTCCTACTACGCCGGAGGTGCCTACTACTACGTGCAGGCCGCTGACGATGACTAGGAGTAGTTAGGAGGATCCCAGGCAGGAGGCATGCGCCTCTTTCGATCTGTATCCCAGTTTGTGCTAGCCATCTTACGGCAACTTGTTTAACTTATGTCTGTACTCAGATATTGTTGCTTCCGCTGACTCGTCTATGATCGAGCACTTGTATTCGAGCTCTTGAGGCCCCTGGCTTGTATTATGATGCTTGTATGACTTATTTTTATTTTTAGTGTTGTGTTGTGATTTCTTCCCGTGAGTCCCTGATCTTGATCGTACACGTTGCGTGTATGATTAGTGTACGATTGAATCGGGGGCGTCGCGAGTTGGTATCAGAGCCGACTGCCTGTAGGAATCCCCCTTCTAACTCCTTGGCCAAAGTTGAGTCTAGACATTACAAAACTTTTACTGACATGGTTGTGTGCCTTATGGGCCCACGTCGCCATTTGGGTGGTATTAGGATCTTTTACTCCTCGATCTTTACTCCGGGACTCTGATCTCTCTTCTATTCGGGTTAAATGATTTTACTAAATCTAACTCTAGGTTCTCGTAACTACTTATCCCGGAGAGCCCCTTATCACAGATGATCGCCGACTGCACCAGAAGATGTTGAAGATACTCTTCGATCATTCCCGAGACCCTTGTGCCCTCTGGCTTTTCAATTCCCTACTACCGATATATCCATATGGATAACGACATACACTTGTTGTTCATACAATTACTCTGAGTTTCTCTTGCTATTACCAGATACATCGAATTGCTCTCCGGTTTTTAAGAATCCCTTGTACCACTGCCTTGTAGTTCCTTGCCGCAGAAATACCCATACGGATAATTACTCGCACCTACCGAGTATCGACTCATCCCCAGTTGATTCATGTATTTCACAATAGTCTTCAAAATACTATTCGATCTTCCGAAAATCCTCAGGAGCCTATTGCTCTTGAAATTCTTGTTTGCTTGCATTATGGTTAATCCCATAAGTCTCGTAATCTTATTGGCATCCCTTGTCATTATCATTTTGAGTCCGTTGATTCAATATGTTGCGAATGCTCGCAATCCTCAGTCAGATCCTAGAATTCATCCTTCTGGCTCAGACGTCATTTGAATGTGAGCTAGTTCTTGACCAATCAATGCCTTGATCGGTTGTGCTTCTAAGTCTATTGAGCTTATTCATTTTCGATCAGAACGTTTGCTTTTGATCCCTTGATTTGGAAATCATAAATTCCTTTGCAATTGAGCTTTGAATTAGTCAGTTGTTCTCTAATCGGATCTCCTTGCATTCTTTCTTCCTCTGGTTGAGTACCGATGCTCACATCAGATCCCTTGAAGACCACCGGATCCTTTGTTGGATTTTATCCGACAATATCCTTCATATTCAAATAACCTTGTGAGCCTTTCCATGGATATATAAAGCCTTTGGTAAATTGTATCCTCTGCTTTCTCAACCATGCTCTGTTTTCGAGCTGGTGGTATTTACTATTGAAGCTTGTGGTATATGGTTCCATGATACCCTGATGGGTTGAACCTATGCCTTCCTTAATATGTGTGAACTCGAAAGTTTCCACGAGTCATACTCTTCTGGTATTTTGCCAGATAAAATTTGAACACTACAACTTCTTCGAAAGTGAGGAGTGGATGAAAGGTTATGCATTGGAGAAGTGGGAGTCAACCTTGAACTTTGTGTTCATGCCCATGGAAACGATGTAGATCGTATCATTAAAGCTTCTCTTCAAATAAATATTTCCTTGGTATAAGTTTATCTTATATCTGGGATCTGGCATTTTGCAATCGTGGTTCCAACCATGTTCTCTTTTAAATACCATTTCTCGTGCAAGTTTAAGCACTTGTCTTCTGCAGAACAATACCCAGTCCAACCTCTATTCTGATCTGTCATCGAGTATTACCCCCTGGTATCTCGAGATTCACAGAACTGCATAACCTCTTATGAGTTCTTCATCAAGTACTACATCCTCACTGATTCCAATTTTTCACGGGCTCCGAGTTTTTAAACACTCAAAGGCACCGATAACTGAACCGAGTCCGCATTACGGTTCAACAACTCTTACTAATATTCTTTACTTACAAGTTTGTACCCGATCATGTCATTCCCAGCCTGATCGGCTATATCATTATTGTGCTAGTTCTTAACTGTGCTACCCGGTCCTTCTTCCCGGAACACAATTTTTGACGCTGAGCTAAGCTTGCGTTGATTTCCTTGTCTTATCATTCCACCTCGAACAACAAACTTGGTTTCGAGTTTGTGTCGTAACCATGGTTCCAATAACCTCTTGCTTCATCATTCCTTTGACTTGATGTCGTCGATGAGCGATTATATCTTCATGAAACCTCTCGACAAATGTGTCATGATCATCATCAACATTCCGAGCTCCTCAAGGATATCAATTGAGTTCATGATGAGAAATACCATCCTTGCCCTCGATGATTTGTGTTATCATCGACCACTCGATTGCCTTCCGTTCAACACAAACTTGTTCGTGTTTGGTGTTATACCTTGATTTCCTTGCTATCCAGCAATTGTTCTTCTTTACCTTGGAACATTAACATCTCTTATGTCATCTATGTTGTGAGAATTTCACCACCTCTTATGAATTCTTGGTATGGTAATACTTCTCACCATCACCATTCTTTCTTGGGTCCTCGTGTTGATTCCAACTGGGGTACCAACAAGTGAGCGGTGCTGTTTGGATTTTGCCCTTCTAGCAACCCTATTCCTTTGAAGTTAATGGTTGGCCGTTCATTCTTAGACTATTGATTATTGAATCACCATTCCGACATTGGTCGTGCAACCCAGCCCATATTTCGGGTGCACCTTTCAACCAATGTTTAATTGTGTATGTTTTCCTCGAGCATACATCATTATACCATTTGAATTGACAAATGTTATCTCCTTGTTCACATACTTGTGGAAATCCATCTTTTGGAAATCTGGATGAATTGTCGCTGAGTCCATCAGCCACCCCCTCACCCTCTCCTTGATTTAATGATGAACTCTTCGGAACTCGCTTCCATAGTTCAATTCTCGAGAATCTTACAATGTCATCTCGACAATTTGTGTTGCACCTTTCTTCTCAGGCATCCTGAGTCTGAGTTATCCTGACACCAATCAGATCTGAATCTTGGTCAGATATGATGGTTGGAACATATTTCCAAGAGTTATAACAATAGTCTTTATGTGACCCAGTAAGGTGATGTAATGCCTAGCACACCTGGCCGGAGGCCATATTGTTATAGATTCCTTTTTAGCAAGGTTATCCATTCTTCCATGAGAAAATTGTAAGACTTATTCTACAAGTTATTCCTGATGGATCCTTTGTGTTTCCAAAGTCTGATCTTCACCTGATGACCATGTCAATGCTATCTCGAAGCATGTCTATGGTACTCCGATTTTTAACAAGAACATTTGAAGCCCAGTGCTAAATGTTTGCTGCTCAATTATCCAAACACCGCTGTATGGGTAATGTCATGAAATTTCTCTCCCCTTACCTAAAGAGTTTTCTACATTATATCATGTTATGGATATCATGCTCTGCTTGTCCTTGGGAAGGATATACCCTTGAAATATGTGTTTTAAACACATTTTCCTTTCCATTGTTCTGTTTAATCTGATAATCATATTTTCCTTTCCATTGTTTGGTTTAACCTTTCTTGTGATATGTATGATCTAAGCAGTAATATTCTCCTGCCTATGTAAACACCTCGGTGTACAATTCTGTTAGTAAGACCCTGTTACTATTGTTGATGACATTCCGGTAGCCACCGATGGACGAGAACGTTGCCTATTGGTCCGCCTCGTTCAACGAGCAGGAAAATGGTTCTCTTCGTCCCTCGCCCTTGGTACCGACGTTGTTGCCGACATAACTGACATGCTACTCTCTGACATGCCTTGCCATCATGACCATGCAAGATGTCACCGCTCCTGTTTTTAACCCACATGGTGGGCCCATAACCCACAGTTCCACTGGATCGAAACCTGACTCTCCTGTACACCCTGTTGTCAAAGTTATTCCTCGCGCTTGACTTTGTATGTAATTCACGGGCCACCTGCCTATTGATCTATTCTGGTATCAGACGCAATACTGATTCTCGTTGCTCGGGACCCCTTTCACACTTGGGTTCAGGCAACGAACGATTGCCTACCTGCTTGAAACTTCCCATGATACCTCCTTACTATGCTCTCGATATTTTCTTAAGTTTCAACTCGAGAGTTACTTTCCGCCACCTTCCCCGATGTTATCGACCAGATAGCCAACCTTGCAGAGGTCCGTTCTGCTGAAATACCCACCATTTATTCTTTCATAAGTACAATGTAGTTCCCGAAGAAAGGATGCCAACTTCATCACGATGACCCGAGGAAGACAAATGAAGACATCAACATAATGGATCGACCTCTTCGAGAAGAGCAACCAAGACCGAGGACACTCATTAGAATTTCGTAACCAGAACTTCCCCCTTACTCCCCCTCTTAAATCTCGGGACGAGATTTCTTGTAGTGGAGGAGAATTGTGACGCCCGGATAATTAGACTACATTAATTCCCTGCTAATGATGCCACGTCACTGGAGTTAATCTCGGTTTAGTTGAAAACCGATTCAAATTCAAAATTAAATTAAAGGCAAACAACAAATATTTTCAAACATCAAAACTAAAATGTTCGGTTTGTGCTGAATACTACATAGGTAACTATAGTAAAGAAAACACTTGTTTATAAAACACTAAAATGCTCTAAAATAATTAAAACAGAAAAGAAATAAGATAAAAAAAGTTAAAAGCAAAAGAAATTGCAATAGGGGAGAAGCCCCCTGCCTCCCTGGGTCTTAGCCCATTGCACAGACCGGCCCACCTTACTCCCCCCCCCTGGGCCAACCGGCCCAACTGGCAACTAGGCCACCAGCCGGCCCAACCCACCCCCCGGGTCGTCCTCCTCACTGCTCCTCCGACCGGGGCGTGTCCCCGCCGGACCGGGCGCGCCGTCCCGTTCTGCCACGTCGCCGGCAAGGGATAAGGATCCCCCCGACGCCTCAGTCCTCTCCCACTTCCCCACTTGCTCTCTCCCCCCTCCCTGGTCCTCTCCGCCTGCGCTCACTCCCCACCAGATCCCCTCTTCCTCACTCCCGCTCTGCCGATCTGGAGAAAGGGGCCGACGCTTTCGTCGCCGTCGCCGCGCCACCATCGCGGCCACTGTCGTCCCCGGGCGCCTCCAGCGTGTCCACCTGCCTCACCGGCCTCTGCTACGCCCTCCCCGACCACGGGCTCGGGACGGAAGCCACCAGGGAACCCACTGCCTCCCCGTCTTCAACCTCCGTCCGCCACGGTCGCCGCCATCTTCCTCCTCTCCGGCGACCCCTGCTGCTACTAAGCCTATCACCGGCCTCCGTGTGCCGCTCGGTGAGCCCCTCATCCTTCTCCCTCTCCTTGTTGACTTTGGCGCGCCCCCTAGCTGCTTTCCCCACGCGCGCCCGAACGCAGCGCCGTGGAGCTCGTCGACGGCGAGTCTCCGGTGACCAAATGGTCATGGGCGTATGCCCGCTAGCTTCACCGCATCGCGCAGCACCCGCCTAGCTGGTTAGTTTGGCCGCTCGCGCGCTCTAACGCCGCACCCGCTCGAGCCCGAACTCCGGTGCCGCTTCTGCTCGTCGCCGGCGTCGTTCCGGTCGTTCCCGGCCCCAGCCATCGCCTCCATCTTGCGTGCGACGTCGAGCCGCGTCGAATGCATCTTGCTACGACCCCGGAAACCCCCTGTGCACGAAACCCGACCCCTCTCCCGATGTGCGCCGCCGCGGGAGGCTCGCCGGAGCAACTCCGGTAGCCAGCGCCGACATGGCCGGCCGGGGCCGCTCCCCTGGTCACTGCCTCGTAGGCCCTGGGGGCCCCGTTTTTGACTTAGTTGACCCAGTCAACGTGCTGACTGGGCAGCCCAGTGGCGCTGACGTGCGGGCCCCACCGCATAATTAATTTACCTAAAACGTTTGTTTTAATTAAAATCAATAGTTAAACTAAATAGTCACTGACATGTGGGGCCCAGCTGCTAATTAACCACGTTTAATTAAAATAACCCATTGTTAGCCCTCTATCTATGACATGTAGGACCCACTGGTCAGTTCGACCAGTCAGCGGGTCTGTTGACCCGCTGATGTCATGCTGACACTCTGCTGACGTCATAATTCTTTTTCTGTTAATTAAATAATTCCAGAAAATGTTTAAACCTTTAGAAATTCATAGTAATTAAACCGTAACTCCGATGAAAATGTTTTCTACATGAAAGTTGCTCAGAAAAATCCAACGAATCCAAATACATGGTCCGTTCATCTGTCACATGCCCCTAGCATGCTGAACATGGAAGCGTCCCCTCTCTTTCGTTTGTCCGGAAAAAAGCCAAACGCTGGGAAAATCTCTCCGTATGTTTTCCCTCTCCGTCTGCAACGTGTAGTACTGCGTTAGAACACCCCTAGCTATGCATATCGTCTTGTCATTCTTAGTGTTGCATCTGTTTGCTTGTATTCACTGTTTCTTCCCCCTCTTCTCTCCGGTAGACTACGAGACCAACGCCGCTGCTGGTGCCCCGACCGACTACGCTGTTGACGACCCCTCCTTCTTGCCAGAGCAATCAGGCAAGCCCCCCCCCCCTTGATCACAAGATATTGCCTATTCTTCTCTCTACTGCTTGCATTAGAGTAGTGTAGCATGTTACTGCTTTCGGTTAATCCTATTCTGCTGCATAGCCTGTCATTGTTGCTACAGTTGTTACCCTTACCTGCTATCCTACTACTTAGTATAGGATGCTAGTGTTCCATCAGTGGCCCTACACTCTTGTCCGTCTGCCATGCTATACTACTGGGCCGTGATCACTTCGGGAGGTGATCACGGGTATATACTATATACTTTATATACATGACACATGTGGTGACTAAAGTCGGGTCAGCTCGTTGAGTACCCGCAAGTGATTCTGATGAGGGGGCTGAAAGGACAGGTGGCTCCATCCCGGTAGAGGTGGGCTTGGGTTTCTGACGGCCCCCGACTGTTACTTTGTGGCGGAGCGACAGGGCAGGTTGAGACCACCTAGGAGAGAGGTGGGCCTGGCCCTGGGCGGTGTCCGCGGATACTTAAAATAACACGCTTAACGAGATCTTGGTATTTGATCTGAGTCTGGCCATTTAGTCTATACGCACTAACCAACTACGCGGGAACAGTTATGGGCACTCGGCGTCGTGGTATCAGCCGAAGCTCTTTTTGACGTCAGCGACTGAGTGGCGCGCGCCGCATTGGACCGTAAGCTCGCGCTTGTATTTAGGGGGCTAGGTCTGCTTCCGGCCGCGTATGCAACGTGCAGGTGTGCAATGGGCGATGGGCCCAGACCCCTGCGCGCATAGGATTTAGACCGGCGTGCTGACCTCTCTGTTGAGCCTAGGTGGGGCTGTGACGTGATGATCTTCCGCGGCCGGGCATGACCCAGAAAAGTGTGTCCGGCCAAATGGGATCGAGCGTGTTGGGTTATGTGGTGCACCCCTGCAGGGAAGTTTATCTATTCGAATAGCCGTGTCCCTCGGTAAAAGGACGACCCGGAGTTGTACCTTGACCTTATGACAACTAGAACTGGATACTTAATAAAACACACCCTTCCAAGTGCCAGATATAACCCGGTGATCGCTCTCTAACAGGGCGACGAGGAGATGATCGCCGGGTAGGATTATGCTATGCGATGCTACTTGGTGAACTTACCATCTATTCTCTTCTACATGCTGCAAGATGGAGGTGGCCTGAAGCGTAGTCTTCGACAGGATTAGCTATCCCCCTCTTATTCTGGCATTCTGCAGTTCAGCCCACCGATATGGCCCTTTACACATATACCCATGCATATGTAGTGTAGATCCTTGCTTGCGAGTACTTTGGATGAGTACTCACGGTTGCTTTTCTCCCTCTTTTCCCCCTTTCCCTTCTACCTGGTTGTCGCAACCAGATGTTGGAGCCCAGGAGCCAGACGCCACGGTCGACGATGACTCCTACTACGCCGGAGGTGCCTACTACTACGTGCAGGCCGCTGACGATGACTAGGAGTAGTTAGGAGGATCCCAGGCAGGAGGCATGCGCCTCTTTCGATCTGTATCCCAGTTTGTGCTAGCCATCTTACGGCAACTTGTTTAACTTATGTCTGTACTCAGATATTGTTGCTTCCGCTGACTCGTCTATGATCGAGCACTTGTATTCGAGCCCTCGAGGCCCCTGGCTTGTATTATGATGCTTGTATGACTTATTTTTATTTTTAGTGTTGTGTTGTGATATCTTCCCGTGAGTCCCTGATCTTGATCGTACATGTTGCATGTATGATTAGTGTATGATTGAATCGGGGGCGTCACACTGAAGATCTATCTGCTCGTTGTCACCAACAATCTCCATGCGTGAAGCTAGTTCCGTTTGAATCTGTGGACAGTGAGAGGAAGTTTTTGGCATGTGCAGAGAAGGTTAGACCCTCTTTCATTGTTACAAATCATTTGGTAGATGTGATTCAGACACTATCACGGTCCCAACCCATTCATACCACACCTTCAACCAAACGCATCCTAAGACACTATCACAGTTTGTACCTAGTATCTAAAATTGTTGCCATCTCATCAGCGGTGCCATTAGAAAATTATTTGGCACCGCTTCAGCAGTTTGTGCAGCCAACTTTGGTCCACACATCCGAGCAGCCAAGCAGTAAAATACTAAATCTTTATGGCACGAAGGAACTGGGCATCGGAGCAACTAGGTGCTCCGGAGTCCGGGTCCCTGATTTTTTTCCGCTGCATCGGCTCGCCAATGCAGGGCACCGGTGCGAGATGTAGCAACAGCTGTCTTTACACCAGTTTTGGCATACATAGTGGACGGCCTTAGTGCTATTAGTTCTATGTTACTAAATTTGTGCATGTACACACCTGTTAATATCGATTTGCTGTCATCCAAACAATGTCGCTATGTTGTTGGAGTTATATTTACCTTCCTCATAAAATGTTCAATTTGTTATTTATTGTACATGAGTAAGAACTTGTAGCATTGTTGTAGTTAATTACAGCTTCTGATGTTTCGGAATTTAGTTTTTGTCTTAGTAGCAATTAATTCATTTGCACATTGATCTTTTTGAGAAGATATGTCATAATTAACATGTTTCTTCAGTTTTTCAAAATAAGCATTGGTGATTTTCTATGTTGCTATAAACCCATTTCCCCTACAATTGTTATTGATCTAGGTTTAAATATTATCGAATGAACGGAAGTGTTCTTACTTGGAGTGGGTTGATCAAGAGTGGCCATAGTCTTTGCAGATGTGCCTAGCAAAGCTCTGGAGCATGTATGAGGAAGAGAACAGAGGTAGGCTTAGAGAAAGTGTTGTCAACGCTGAAGAATATTTGAAGATGCTAGATAAAAAGAGGAAGGTGGAGAATGAGCTTAGATTTTTTAAATCAGACTTTGCTAAGATGGTGTTGGCGAAGGAGGAGGCACTTTCCCAGTTGGCCAGTGCAAAACAGGTTCTTACTGAACTGAAAGCAGAGGTGGATAAGACGAGCCTGCATGATCTCGATTAGGGAAATGAATATATTGTTCTAATATTGTTCTTATGAAGTTGAACTAGCTATATGTTGTAATGTGTTGTTTTCATGTAGCTATCGTACTGTGATGTTAAAATATATTTATGTGCCTGATATGAAATTGGCAAACAGCTGTTCGATATGAAATGTGAATTTGCGTAATACTGGAATTATTAATTGTAAACTAATAAACCTGCTAAATGTGTCATGGAACTTTGCAAACGGTTCTAGCAGTAAAAGCACTTGTGATGGATAGCCCAATGACACACAGCTTTCTTCATCAAATCGTGTGTGATGTAGTTGATAAAAGCAAACGGTTAAACAAGGCAGAGCGTGTGTGATAGTTACACCTATCACACACGAGCCTATAAATAAACCTGTGTGGGATGTACATACGAATGGAAACGTTTTCCCTGGATTGACTGTGTGGGATGTACATTCGAACGGAAACGTTTTCCGTGGATTGACGGTGTGGGATGTACATACGACCGAAAATGTTTTCCCTGGATTGACTGTGTGGGATGTACATAAGAATGGAAACGTATTCCTTGGATTGACTGTGTGTGATATACATACGAACGAAAACGTTTTTCTGGGATTCACTATGTGGGATGTACATACGAACAGAAATGATTGGGTTTCGAAGCCTCGCCCGATCGCACACAAGTCCCAGGAGGGCCTATCCCCGACGGTTTCTGGGTCATGTGGGAAGGACCCCCTATCGCCCACACTCACTTGGCGACGGCTCCAAATGTCGTCGCGGAAAGGGGTTAAAAACCGTTTGTATAGCACCGACGCGTACCAGCAAACTAGCATGTGGTTCCGTTGTTTTTATTTATTTTACCCTACATTTTCTGATGCTAGCTATTACATCACTGCTCTGAGCCTCTGTTCATTAATTTTGTGTGTGTTCTTGATCTTCGCAAGTTGCATGACTAATTTGATGCTTCTATTAATTATGGAGCTGCCAACCCCATCAAGCAAAATATTTGTTCTTTTGGGGCTGGCACCTCAAACAAGCATAAAATAGAGTGAAGCACATATATTGTCGTGTAAGCACACACCCTTCTTTCATTAGTTTAGATGAACCATTGATGATCAATTCGAACCAGTGCATGCGATTAAAATTAATTTTACCTAAATAGAGGGTGCAGAATAAACTACAACAACTAGATTTGCAACCACAGGATGCTGACGATATCTTCAAAGAACATTGCAACAACAACGAGGCTTCGCAGCAACATATGGTAAGCCATTGTGTTTTAGTACATGTGAAATGTAATGTGTGTGGGCTGCTTTCTTGGCTTGTGCCCTTAACCTGTAATCCTACGGAATTACAAATAATTCAGTTGTCTGCTTTGCTGTATTGCTTGATTCGAATGCTTGTTTGTTACTTGTTAGGATATACCTGAGTTGGCCAATATGTCAGCAGTGCCTGCTGTACTATCGTAAAGAAATGCATGCCTAGTTCATTTGAGTCCTTAACTTTTCCAATGAACTTCATCACCAGACTGTCTTTGTAGTTTATATGAGGCCACACTATTAAGTGCTTTCTCAGATTATTTCAACTACTTAGATGCCTTGGCAACTTAAATATAGCGGTGGTACACTCCCTTTCAACTAGGGATGTCAACTGCATCCCGTTTAATCCCGATTAAAGTCCACTAGTGGTATGATAGTTCAAAAGAGTTTTTGTTTTTTGAGGAAAATGAACTAGGGATCTAGCAAAAACTAACTAGATGGGACTGGCGGATGTCGTTTATTTGCCACTTACATCCCTAGTTTCATCTTACCATTTTAATTTATTTTCAGCTGATGCTGCTTCAAACCATTTAAATATAGCTTGCCATGCTCAGCAATAATTTGTATGTCATTTACCATGTAAGCTTACTGCCTGGATCATGCGATAACTATCTCTTATTTATGTCCCGCGGAAACCTTTCGGGATGCCGTTCACACTAGCACACAATGTACAACCCCAGAATCTATTTGTGGAAGCAGTGCACCATCCATGTTACCAGATGGTAGTAGTTCAGAGGCAACACCGCCGGAGAGCAGTCTGAGCACAGATATTATAGTTCTTGAGGCTCTACTAGAGGTAGAAAGAGATGGTGTGGCTGCCATGAATGAGGTAATCTTGATCTTGAGGCTGGAAATTATGCAATTAGCTGCACGCATTATGCAAGCAACCCAAGAATTGGAGGAAGTAAGAATGTTGCATTTGAAGACGAAGGAGGTCCTGCTGTTTTTGCTATCTGAAGCCCAGGGTAATCCCAGTTCTTCTTTAGATACCAGTGGAAATTATCATTAGATTATTATACTTGCATGTTGTGCCATGTCTCTGAATGGATTATATTGTAAGACCCCCTATGTTGTCCATGTGTTGTAATGATCCAAAAAACTTAGGCGAGGTAATCCTCGGTACTTGTATGATTGACATAAGGTGAACTATTTTTTCGTGTGAGCATATTATATTGGATGAAATAACTGTTTGACTCAAAGTGTATCCAACCTACTGAATTCGAAGATCACGGCATTTCTAAATCATAATCATATATAAAGGTGGAACAAATCTTTGTCGTGGTTTTGAAGAAATAAATAACAAAACGTAGAATTATCTATGGATATTCGCAATCGAATACAAATTGGATTTGAATTTAGTTGCCATGGCCCAGGGTAAACGTGAATGCTAATTCTCCCAAGTTTTGAATGAAGCGGCTAAATACCCACTATCATTTGTGGGTTGCCCGAAGCAAGTGTTTGCGAGATGGAAATTACTGTCTACCCCTGACACTTGACATCCTAATCGACCGGATTTACACTTCTATCGACAGGGGTAGACTAGTAACTTCAATCAGACGTGACATGACTGCCTCTGAGCCCATTCAGACAGGGTGAGTGCCAAACGTGGGCGGCAAAACACATTTGATTCAAGCTCGTCCGAAAGACATGTGTCTCTCCCTCCATTTCCCCATTCATACACAGTGGGCGGCAAAACAAACTCTCCTCGTCCGAAATTGATGTAGGCAAATATTTTAAATAGGGGCGGATGTGTAACTTCCCTCAGACGTGACACAACCGCCCTAATTGTTAGCCCCGTTCATACACCATGGGCGCCAACCGTGGGCGGAAAAACACCCTCTCCTCGCCCGAAATCGCTACAGGCAAATATATGGGAGATACGAGATTACCGTCATATCCCCAACCGACGTGATGTCCAAAATTTTAAAGAGGGGATAAGTTCGTAACTTTCCCACATTTCAGACAAGCGCGTCCCAAAGTTTGAGATCCCCCCTCCCCCTCCATTTCCCCATTCATACACCGTCGGCGCCACAACAACCTCCCCACGACGGCCAGCCTCCTCTGCCCGCCACCCCATCCTCCACCTTGCCGGAGCCGCTACCCCTACCCCATCGTACACTGCAAGAGATGGATGTCTCTCATCCACGGCGCCAGACCAGGATCCTTTCATCGCGTCCTCTCGCTTCATCGACACCGTCGTCCACCTTGTCACCGCTCCTACGACCGCCTCGTCCACGGCAACAGGACTTATCCCCCGACCCGGCCGTCTTCCATCTAAAGTCTTCTTCCGTGCTGCCGACAACCATCGCACCCGCAGCACCCTCAATGTATCAGCAGGGGCCTACACGGCATCGCAAGAGAGTTGATACTCTTTCATATATCCTTAAGTTATTGATCTCACCAGGAAAATAGATCGTAAATTGTTTACTGTACTTTTTTTGTCCGTACCAAACTGTAGTGGCTAGTTGAAAGCAAAAATTGGTTGCGAAGTAGCTTTTTCCGGTTTGCACCTTCAGATCCGCCATGGCACGGTCACTATACTCGTAAAGCTTATGGTTTCCCCCTTTATATTCACTACCATCATCGTAGGTGCTTCGTGTCGTGCTAGTACTGCTCCTCAAGACCTCAACCCATCAAGCGAAACAACATTCCACTCATAATTCCAAAGCTTAGTTGTTGAAATACGAATCTGATGTGATGCTTATATTACTAAAACAAAGAACGTTTAATTGGTCACCTAGTGTTCCTATATTCGTTTTGAAAAGCATGTGCGCCACCCACTGGTCCAGCTAGTTCCACTTTCCTGATTTTACTCTTGATGCTTAGGGTTTTCCCCTTTTATCTACTCTACTATGATCTGCGTAGGTGCTTTCTGTCATACTAGCATTAATCCACCCTTCAAGCTAAACAACACAAACTCAAAATTCCAAAGCTTAGTTTTTCAAATATGATTGTGATATGATATTGATATTAGTTAACAGACACATTTAATTGGTTAGCTAAAGGTCCCACTTGAGTTTCCAAATGCATGTCGCGGCATATAGAGAGATAGTAGAATTGCATTTGTTTGTCACTTGTTGACTGTACTTTCTTTTCCATACCAAATCTTAGTTGTTATTTCAAAGCAAACATCGGTTGCTAACTACCCTTTGCGCGGTTTGCAGCTTCAGATCTTCCATCCACTGCCACGGTCAACACTATACTCATCATGCTTACGGTTTCCCCATTTTATGATGACCACGAGCAGCCTACGTGGTCCGTGTCATAATAGCACTGCTCCACCCATCGAGCTAAACAAGCTTAGTTGTACAAATTCAAATCTGATATTATGCTGATATTAGTAAAACTGAGACATGTTTACTTGGTCAGCTAAATGTTCCTACTTTAGTTTCGAAATGCATGTGAGCCACATATGGAGAGACCGGAAGGAATAGTATTTCTCTGTGCGCTCTAGTTCATCATGGGTAGGCAACATACATTGTATAGAAAGACTTGTAATATCTTCAGTCTGCTTGCTCTTCTGCTCTTCTTTAAGATCATCCTCTTCTCTTCTTTAATAAGTATGTTCCTTGATGGGAAGAGTAGCGGAGACATTTGCGGTCGACTGGTCAGGTCGAGTTGTTCTCCCTTAGTATATTTTGAATCTGTCAGGTCGGGTCGACTTGTTCTTCTTTACTATATGTTGAAGTTGTCATCTGCGAAGTATCATCACTTCTGGAGCTCTCATATTTTGAGTAGTAGGCCACATTATATTAATGCACACACCAAATTACAGCATGCATGGCATCTCTCAGAAGAATTGCAGAGATAGCACAAAGGGGTTTACAGGGAGGCAGTACTGGATTAGAATCACTTCTGCATTACAAAGATAATCTCACTTGTTTTTATGTTTTCATGCATGTCAGGTATTGAACATTATCAAAATGAATATGAGAATGGGCGCACGAGAGGAATATTGCGGAACAATCCACTGGCTAACAAACTTGGCATGGTGGAGGATGGCCTATCTTATTCACCCATCAAGGTGCTTGCTCTAACTTGGCAAGGTTGTATTGGTCGCACATATTTTGCGTATGGCCTCTTGCATTACTTCTACTTTGTTACACCACCATCTGCTTAGTTTAAGCATTATATATGAGTATATGCCATATCTATCCATTTTCCATACCTATTCCATGTGTTGTCATACTATGTTTTCCAGTCAAATGTTGTTCTTTCGTAATAGATGTCCAAAAGGAAGAGGGTGAGTGCAGATCCTCAAGGAGTACAAACTAGGTATTTGGAAAAGGTAGTGATACCTGTTAAATCAAATAGATTAGCAGCCATAGAAAACACAGGCCCAACTGTACCACACTTTACCCCTACTCCACTGGCCAAACCCCTATTAGAACTGCTGAGAGCCCAGCGTCAGGTACTGTCTATGATATCAATTCAAAATTTGAATTCCTAAATTTCTGCATGTGCCTTACCTTCTCTCTTGTATGAAAACTAATTTCAGATGATCCTTTCTCAAAGGATCATAGGATCTCATAACAATACTGGGCACTTCGTTGCTCTTGTCAGTACCTCTTGCCCTTTGTCAGCATACTTACACTCATTGTTATTTGATTATGTAGCATCACTGTAAATGTTTGCTTCTTTATCCTCCCTTTGCTTGAAATTATAAGATCTATATTTACTCTTAGATAAATGTAGAATTAACACAATGGTTATGAAGTTTTGGATTGCTCATGTAAGTACATGTTGTCATGTACTCCCTTTGTATTGAATTAATTGTTGATCAATTGGATGTATTTAGAACTTAATAGTGCTAGATACATCCATTTGAGCGACAAGTAATAACGGACGATGGTGGTATTACTGTACTTGCATCGCGAGATAGTTCATTGTCTAGCATTACTCTGCATCTTATCTGCTCTGCCCTCCACTTTCTCCAAATTATCATATCTACATTTACTCTTACCAAAATGTTGAATAAAGCCAATGCCACTGCACACGTTGATGTCTGCATTCCTCTTGTCAGTACCTTTTGCCTTGTAACGTTGTACTTAATTAATTGCTATTTGATTATGTATCATCAGTCTGCACCTGACCTTCATTATCCTCTGTTTCTTCCAATATTATTTTATCTATATTTACTCTTTGCAAAATGTAGAATAATGGCAACGCTTATAAAGAGGTTTCTTTGGGGAATTTATTGAATTATCCTTCCATCAACATGGAGAAGGGCTTTGTCCAGCCCGTGTTAACATGGAATGTAAGTTCATCCTTCTCAATCCTTCTTGTTCTAGTATAGATTTGGATAGGCATCATTTCCTCCATTGTTGTTTACTTTGCTGTTTACATCTGATTGGATGTTTGCAACAACTACCAGTTTTAAATTGTAGTTGTAAAAATATGTTCCTTATGCAGAACAGATCCATTTATTTGCTTATATAATTGTGAAACCTGTTACATTTCTCCTTGTTTCTCTTTCAGAGTCGTATCTCTTATGCCAGGTAGAACTTTAGAGAAGATAGTGAGCCAAACCATCTTGAAGAGAGCGAGATGACCCCAAGGTCCTGTCTTGATGAAGATAGTGAGTTGAAGCTACTCACCGGCAGCTGTGAGACAACCTCTGTGCAGTCACTGCCTCAATCAGTTCGACTTCTTCAGTCTCAACTTAAAGCGGAAAGGCTTGCTTTAGCTCAGCTCCGACTTGATGTCAATGATGCAATGAAGATCTCAGAGGACTGCCTTGTGCACTATGGTGCTATAAAGCTAGGGATGGAGCATCTAACATTGACACAACTGAGGTCCCATCAGCTTGTTCGGCTGCTTGCGGAGCCCATCCTGGCCAGGCCTAATGCCTTCTGAAGTGCTCTCAGTTTTGTATATTCTTTTTTTCGACGCGTTTATATGCACTGGTGGCGACCTTTGATGCCCAGTGTATGTAATCCGCGGTCACGTTGCGCTTTCTTATCACCGGTAGCAAACTTTGATTCCCAGTGGATGTAATATGCCATAATTTCTTTATTGTATAGTCTAGGTTTATTCTTGGTCGGTATGATGTAATTTAGGCCGGAAGGTTCAGTGGATCTTAGTATTGTCGGTCGTCAGGCCAACCCGTTACTCATATGGGCCAAAACGTGGGCTTATAATCATCTTGGGCCATTAGCAGGTCTAAACCTATAGTAGTTTTCCGCCTTTAACAAGCCGAGTAAAGTTTTGGCCAGCTGGGCCAGATAATACCATGGGCTTTTAACAGGCTAAAACCTAGATTGGGCTAGCGTTGAGCTGAAAAATTCAGGGGCAAATACAGGTCGAAACTGCCTAAGGCCCATGTTTGGCCCAAATAGGACGACCGTTAACAGGCTAAAATATATCTCGGGCCTGTTTGCCCCAATAAAATTATGGGCTTTAAGCAAGCGGGTATCCACATGGGCCATAGGCCCGAAAGTGTCACGGGCCATTATCAGATGGGCTGTAAGCAGGCCGGATTCAACGCGGGCTGTAATTAGGCCCAACTGTTACACGGGCCATTGACAGGCCGATAGGCCAGTTGGGCTGAAATTTATCCATGAAGACTACGGGCCGTTAAGAGGCCTAAAGTTACTTCGGACAAGAAATAGCCTAGTTTCTGCATGGGCCATTAAATGGCCTAAAGTTAAACCGGGCCGACAACATCCCAGATGCACCACGGGCCGCTAACAGGCCGAAATTATTATCGGGCCGAACTGGTAAATGGGCATTTAACAGGCTGAAATACAAACCTGGCATAGAATGGGCCCAAAAGAACAGTGGCCTGTTAACAGGCCTGATCCGATATGGGCCGTAATTTGGCCCAAAACAAGGTAGGCTATGAACGGGCCTAATCTGATATGGGCCTCAATTTGACCCAAAACATGGCAGGCTGTTAACGGGCCAGCCCACTAGTGTCTGGAAAAACATGGTGGGCCTTCAGCTGGGCCGGCCTTTTTACCTAAAATGGGCCACTGTTGGGCTGTGCCACGCGTCGACATATCATAGGCGTCTCCCGTCCATTGTAGGAATGACATCTGTCCCAATGATTAGCTGACACGTGCATTATGTAGCGAATGAGAATTTTACACGTGGAAATCCCCATTGGTCGGGGCTGTTAACGGGTTATCGGATCCAAACCGGAAGCCGGTAGCTTAATGGCGACCCGTTATGGTGGATGCCACATGTCGGTCACCCTTGACGAAAGCAACTCTATGACGCGCGATTTATCGTCATGGAAGTGGACACTTCCGTGATGATAATTTTGGTAATGTCATGAAACACTTCTACGACAGCACAGGTGCTATCTTGATTTTGTCATAAAATCGTCATGGATGTACATGCATGACAGAAAACGTGACCTACTGTGACAAACACGTCTCATCACGGAAGTGTATTTTTTTTGTAGTATACTTAGAACCATGTCTCCAGCTTATTGTACATACCTCTATATATATATTATTATGATCAATATAATAAAGTTTGGCATCCCCGGAACTCGAGGCCTCTGTCATTTCGTCTCATATATTGTACATGAGTCTTTATTTTTTGATCATAGGTCACTTGGGAGCTTCCAACTCATCGAGTTTAGCTACTAAAATCCCTCTTGACCCGGCATATGTGATGACCCACAAGTATAGGGAATCAATCGTAGTTCTTTCGATAAGTAAGAGTGTCGAACCCAACGAGGAGTAGAAGGAAATGACAAGTGGTTTTCAGCAAGGTAATTTCTGCAAGCACTGAAATTGTCGGTAACAGGTAGTTTGATAGCAAGATAATTTGTAACAAGTAACAAGTAACAGTGGTAACAATAAGTGCACCAAGGTATCTCAATCCTTTTGATGGCAAAGGACAGGCTGGTACGGTCTCAGATAATAAGCAAAGCATTCTTGAGGGCACACGGGAATTTCATCTAGTCACTTTCATGATGTTGGTTTGACTCGCGTTCGCTACTTTGATAATTTGATATGTGGGTGGACCGGTGCTTGGGTGTTATTCTTACTTGAGCAAGCCTCCCACTTATGTTTAACCCCCTCGCAAGCATTCGCAACTACGAGAAAAGTATTAAGATAAAATCTAACCATAGCATTAAACATATGGATCCAAATCATCCCCTTACGAGATAGCCATAAACTAGCGTTTAAGCTTCTGTCACTCTAGCAACCCATACATATCATCAAAATATCAAACGAATATCAAATTCACATGATTACTTGCAACATGACTTCTCCCGTGGCCTCAAGAACAAAGGCAACTACTAATAAATAATATTCATGCTCAAGATCAGAGGGGTATTAAATAGCATAATGGATCTGAACATATAATCTTCCACCAAATGAACCATATAGTATCAACTACGAGATGTAATCAACACTACTAGTCACCCGCGGGTACCAATCTGAGGTTCTGGTACAAAGATTGAACACAAGAGATGAACTAGGGTTGAGATGAGATGGCGATGTTGAAGATGTTGATGAAGATTGGCCTCCCAACGACGAGAGGGTTGTTGGTGATGATGATGGCTTTGATTTCCCCCTTCGGGAGGGAAGTTCCCCTGGCGGAATCGCTCCACCGCAGGGTAAAAGTGCTCCTGCCCAAGTTGCGCCTCGAGACGGCAGCGCTCCGTCTTGAAAGTCCTCCCCTTATTTTTTCTAGGTCAAAAGACCTTATATACCATAAGATGGGCACCAAACGTGGGACAGGGTGCCCACTACCCACCAGGGCGCTCCTGGAGGGGGTGCCGCGCCCAGGTGTCTTGTGGTCACCTGGTAGCCCCCCTCTGGTAGTTCTTTTCTCCAGTATTTTTTATTTATTCCAAAATAATTCTCTGTAAAATTTTGGCTCGTTTGGAGATGTGCAGAATAGGTATCTCTAACATAGCTTTTTCAGGTCCAGAATTCCAGCTGCCGGCATTCTCCCTCTTTGTGTAAACCTGGCATATTATGAGAGAAAAAGCATTAGAATTACTCCATAAAGTGTTATAAAGCATAAAAACACTATAAATAACAGTAGGAAAACATGATGCAAAATGGACGTATCAATATGCCATTATGAATCTTGGTTAAACCTGCCTGTCTGCTCGATGCTACTCGCCAAGGTGACCTGGTGTACTCTTGACAGTCAATCAAACAATGACCCTGAACTTGTCAAGGTTGAAACACTGGCATAAGTCACGTGAGAGCCGGCTTACATAAAGTGAGGATAAACCTTGGGCTATCACGCCAGCTTCCCTGAAGCAAGACTCAAGCCTCGAAAGCCGGTCTTTTTTGTCGTGCCTCGAAAGCTGGCTTAACACTTATGTAATTTATTTGTTACAATCTCATATATTTCTGTTTTATAGGAATTGAGTTTCATTGATCTATCATATCGACCAAGAGTCGTTGGGTCATAAACACACCGGCTTGCCCTGCTCAAGTTAACCATTGAGTTGATATTGGCAAATGTTTTATCTACTTCGGACAATTGTTGACAAATTTGCCAGGCCACATCAAGTCGGCTTATCAGTTGATCACGGTGTCAACCCAATCCAGGTTATCATCTAAAAAACACCAGTTCATCTCTGAAGGAAGTAGAATACTACAAGTATATTGCTAATTGGCGGGTTAGCGATCAAAACACCAGGTCGTTTTACTTAAAACAATGATGTTCTCAAAATATCAAAGTGCACGATGGCACCATAAATAAGCAAGTATTTTTACTACTCCTATTACAAGCCTCATCCGGAGTGAATATCAAGCAAGTTTTTCAAGATGGCTACTCGTTCAAGTCGGCTTGAGAGCTCTTCAAGTTGATGTCCCCGTGTTGGCCTTCTGCGCCAGCTGCTTCCGGGTCAGCCTATGCCGGCTTGTCCTACCCGGTCTGGAGGTCCCTTGGCATCCACTAGATAGTGGATAAAGCTTGGAAGATTGAGTCATCGGTGATTATAACAGATGGGTCGATGACAGGGGAAATTTTTTGCTTACGACAAGGTGGAGTCAGTACAAGAGGCTTGAACTCAGACGGGTTGACGCGCTTGTTTTCCTCCGTATAGCTGACTTGATACTTTGACAGATCCAACTCGTCAATAAGCTCGGTCGCCAGGACTTGGGTATCTTTTATGCAACGCGCAAAGTCATTTTCGGAGAAGATAGTACCATCAACATTAAACTCTGGGAACCCGCCCTCCAGCTCAGATGGCTCCATCTCGGGAAGATAGGCCTTAGCTTGGGCAAGCGCTAAGATGGCCCTAGCACGAGCCGCCGATTTCTTTAGCTCTTGGATCCGTTGAGGAATTGTTGATAAATCGTTAAGCATGTCTTTGATCCGTGAAGGGGGTGTTGCGGCGTTCTTCACTTCCATTATTACATAAGCACAACCTATGTACAACTACTTCAAGTAGGTATATATTGCCTTCAACTTTACCAAAGGCAGTTGCACAACATTGTCCTTTCTCCTACCTGCACAGAGACGCATGACAGTAAGCCGGTCGACGCTCAACCCGGATTTTAACTATGGTAATATTCCACTTACCAAAGATGGCTACAGTCATATTGGTTATATGGCGCTTCAGCGTGCTCAGTTCTTGAGTCACCGGCTCAAGCTTTCCCTCTGCCTCCTCAACACGTGTCAGCAATGCTACTTTTTCCTCTTCAAAGGCGGTCTTCATGGTTTGTAAGTTCTCTTTGGCAAGCGCAACAAATTCTTACAAATATGAGGAGGACGATTCTGCCCTCTCACAAAGTTTTTGCTCTGTTTTCAATTGCTTTTGCAAGCCGTCAACTTTTGACTCGGCCAAATCTAGCATTTCCTGTCATAACAGATGTAAACTTAGTTCCACTTTTCTACAGTCCCGAGCCGGCGAGGTCGCACGACCTGGCACTTGGGGGCTACAGTGCAGATCTTTTATATATTTTTTCACAACAAGTCTCATGAAGCTGCAAGCAGACCCCATGACACTTGGGAGCTAATGCAAGTCTCTTTCTCAAATCCATAACATTAAAGACCCGGTTATCTCATGGAGATGAACCGTCCCTTGGGGGCTACATGTCACTTTTTTCTGCAAAGTATTGATTAAGTGGTCTTTTGAAGAACCGGCTTGTCATTTCTATGACGACCTGGTACTTGGGGGCTACGGTTTGATCTCAAATTTGATTACTATTATCTAAATACCAGCCTAGTACTATTTACTGAGCTGACCCTTGGGGGCTATAAGAGTATACATGATAAAGGAAAGGGAGTACTTCATACCTCATATTTGCGCTTGAGCACATTTATCATATTCATTTCAGCATCCCGACTCTTAGATAGCCGGGTCAAATATTCTTGATGCAGATCATTGGCGCTTAGTTTGTCAAAATTTGGGAGCTCTAGCTTAGCTTTCCCCTTAGAGAACATTGCTAACTCATCCTTGGCTACAATTTTGGCCAAAGCATTCGAAGCCTCTGGAGCCTTATGAGCTTCTCTAGTTATGGTCACCTCTGCATCATCCACCGTGCGTGATGGAATGATATTGGCTACCTCCTACAAAGGACTGGAGGCTCCTACAGGACTTGGCGAGTTAATATTATGAGCCAGATCATCTGTATTGACCTGCTCTTCGGCATGGACCGGCTCTTCCACCGTCACCAGCTCGTCAGCATTAACCCGCTCATTTCCATGAGTCAGCTCAATCCTCTGCTCTGGGTTGTCTTCGCCAGTAGGGTTAATTTGGGTCTCTGGATTAACCATTGGCTGCTCTTGAGTACCTGGTGTCGGTGTCAAAACCGGTCGATCTCGGGTAGGGGGTCCCGAACTGTGCGTCTGAGGATCAAAGGCAACAGGAGGCGGGGGACACGATGTTTACCCAGGTTCGGGACTCTTAATGGAGGTAATACCCTACTTCCTGCTTGATTGACTTGGATGAATATATGGATTACAAGAGTTGATCTACCTCGAGATCGTAAGGGCTAAACCCTAGATGTCTAGCCTGTATGATTATGATTGACCCTATGGACTAAACCCTCTAGCTTATATAGACACCGGAGGGGCCTAGGGTTGTACAGAGTCAGTTTACAGAGAAAGGAATCTTCATATCCGAACGCCAAGCTTGCCTTCCACGCCAAGGAGGGTCCCATCCGGACACGGGAGAAGGCCTTCTTTCTCGTATCTTCATGGCCCACCAGTCCGGCCCACACCACATAGCCCGGATGCCCGGGGACCCCCTAATCCAGGACTCCCTCAGTAGCCCCTGAACCAGGCTTCAATGATGATGTGTCTGGTGTGCAGATTGTCTTCGGCACTGCAAGGCGGGTTCCTCCTCCGAATACTCCAAAGTAGTTGATCAAAAAGAACTATTTCCGGCTCTGTACCATAGTTACAACCCTGAACCATAAGGGCAGAATACTTTAAACAAAAAACAGGTCATATCTTTTGACAACTTTTTCAGCGAGGCGTTGTATTCTGGCTTTATTATTATTTTGAACCATTTTTTAGCCTCCCGCTTCGTGTTTCAAGGCACGGTTTTTATTGACACGTCTTGTCAAAGCAGAGATCGTGTCCCCTTATTGCGGGATTCTCATCAATACGGTTTTGGGTAACCCAACCGCGCCGTCTACACGATACCTTGGGAATAGGTGAGTTTTAAGGCTCGTGGGGGGAGGCTCGGCATTCACTGCCTTTATAAGAAGATAAGGATCCACCTTATACTCCACGCCTTCTTTCTCCTTAGCCCATCCGTCTTCAAGCTCCAGCGCCCAAGCTCCAAACTTTCCCCTCGCCGCCAAGTACTCTAATCATGTCCGGATCCGGCTCACAAGGCAAGTGCATGGCCCCCTCCGTGACGGAGAAGGACATCAAAGAGCTTCGGGAAGCGAGGTATTTGACAGCAGAGATTAGGCATAGACTCCCTGCCAAAGAGCAAGTCATCCCCACTCCAGAACATGGTGAGAGGGTCGTATTCCTCCCTCACTTTCTCCTTGGACTAGGATTTCCCCTACACCCCTTTGTCTGAGGTCTCATGTTCTATTATGGGCTGGATTTTCACGATCTGGCCCCGAATTCCTTTCTCCACATCTCGGCGTTTATCGTCATGTGCGAGGCATTCCTCCGCGTCCCTCCACACTTCGGCCTATGGCTCAAAATATTCAATGTGAAGTCGAAGGTGGTCGATGGGCAACATGCGGACTACGGCGGCGCCATGATAAGCAAACTTCCCAAAGTCATCTAGCCCAAAGGGGCCTTTGTGGATACCATCAAGATATGGCAGCAGGAATGGTTTTACATTACTGAACCCCGCGGCACCAAATGGGCAGCCGCCCCTGTATTTAGAACCGGACCCTCGCTGCGGCTTGCGTCCTGGACCAACAAGGGTCTGGATTGGGGATCATCCGACGAGGTGCTGATGCTGAAGAAGCGCATCAAAAATATTATAGAGAAGAACACAGCCTCACAGATGTGATTTAGGTGATGCTTATTCGTCGGTCTCTTCCCTTCCAACGCCGGCCTCTCCGCATGTGGGAGTTCAATCCGGAAGGGCCACGGATCTTGACCCGATTCTTCGGCACGACGCATAAAGCGATCTGGAAGCTACTTTTTAAAACTCAAAAGTCATGGCCGGAGACGTCCGAAGACATCGGCCTTGACTGCAATCATCCAGCCTCCCCCGTAAGTGCTATTTTTCCTAACATAACACAGTCAATTAAGCAAAAGAGGGGACGGACTGAGAATTCCATCTTATGACACAAGGCTGGACGAAGAAGGTGGAGCGGATCAGATATCCGGCTCCATTGCCCAAAAACCCAGCAAATCCTCTTTTAGTGAAGATGCTGGTCCCAGCGCCCTATCAAGCACCAGAGAAAAGGGTCTGAAAGAAGGGCAAGGAAGCCAAAGATGGCCTCCATTGCAAAGGTGCTTCGGATGGGGTGTCTGGATTGAACGAAACCCATTCTTCCGAGGAGGAGGAAGAGGAGGAGGCCGACAGCATCCTTTCCCCGAAGGGGAAGAAGAAAAAGAAGAGGGAGGCCTCCGAAGAACCGGAGGCGCAGGCGCCCAAAAGGGGAAAATATCCCTTCCAGACGGCTCAGATTCAGACACCGAGGCCATCCCCAAGTGGCGCCCAAGGCCGAAGCCCCGTGTCGAATCGTGAGTATCTGAAGATGCCGTACATAGGTCCGGTTTTGATGAGTATGGCATTAACGTTTTGAATGGTGCAGGCCGGCCCGCGATCTTCCCCAACAATCATCGGAGGGGAACTCCTTGGATCCAAGGATGATGGAGAGAGAGTCACATTCGCAGGCCTCCACGCCTCTAGCCAAGGATGACACCGAGGTGTTAACCCAAAGGGCCTCTCCGGGGCATGAGGTGGTATGGAAAGCCGCCAAAACGGCGCCAGAAGGTAACACTTCGGTCGTCGAAGACACGGGGGTAACAATCCCCTTGAGGGCTGACGGTGGGGGTCTAGACCAGTCCGACCGTTAGCCGGACACTACTCTAGGAACCCAAAGGGTTCCAGAGCAGAACAAGCAATCCTCCTTGAGGGAGGGGGGAGTGCCAACTCCCGCGGCAACCTCTGCTAGTCTGGAGGCGCCAAAAACACTGATGGAGGCACTACAACGAGCTTCCATCATGGAGGAGCACCGCACCCATCAAAACAAGCAATCCTCCTTGAGGGAGGGGGAGTGCCAACTCCCGCAGCAACCTCCGCTAGTCCGGAGGTGCCAAAAACACTGATGGAGGCACTACAACGAGCTTCCATCGTGGAGGAGCACCGCACCCTGATGGGTGCAGTAGTTGAAAAGGTTCAGTCTACCAAGAACGGACTAAACGAGGCCTTTGCCGGCCTGTTAACAGGCTTCGAGGTATGCAATGTAATACTCCTGACCGCTCTTCATATGAAAAGATGCTTGTGTATAGGTAGTACCCCTGAGACTCTGATCGTCCCTTTTGTTAATAAAAAGGAGGCGGACAGAGGAACAATAATTTTCACAGGAGCTAACGCATTTTCATATGTTGAAATGTAGGCTTCGCTGTTAGCGGCGACCGCCCAGGCCGCTGAGGTATCCGAACTGAAGCGTCAGCTAGGACTGGCCGATGAGGATCTCGTCCGCATCAATAAGGGTTTTGATGATGCGCAGGGTATATACCTTTTTGTTGTAAAACGCTTCGTTCAGGCCCGTTCCTCTGGAGTTGAAAGCTCATGTGCTGCTATGTGCGTGGTTGCAGGTAGCGTGGCTGCAGTTGAGGCCCTTAGGGGTGAACTTGCCCAGGCCCAAGAGCAGGCAAGGGTGAACAAGGTGGCCGCTGAAAAAGCGGCCGAAGACCTGAAGGCCGAGCAGGTTATCCGCTGCCAGTACGAGGAGCGGGTAACCGAAGTAGAGAAGGCGCTCAAGGACGCCGACGACAAGTATAAGTCCCTGGAGGAGAAGAGCAAAGCCCGGGAGACCGACCTTGCCAAGGCCCTTAAAGAGGCCGAGGAGGCGCGGGCCGTATCCCAAGCGGCGCGTGAGGAGATGAAGCAGGCCGGACAAGTAGCGGCTGGTAAGCCCCGTCTTCTACAGATTAAATTCGGCAATCAGTCGTATGTTTTCCTCACGCAACTGTGGGGTGTTTTAGATGTCTTTGTGGATCTTCCGAAGAGCGCTACTAACACCGCGCGATTCTTCCAAGCCCAGGAGGGGCATGCGACTGAGCAGCAATTCTGGAGCCAGTTCGTGGCACGGGAGCGCCCTGTACTGCTGAATGACCAGATGGCGCAGTGGGCCGAGCTGCATAGGGTGTTCGGCGCGGCAATGAGGGATGTCATAGTCCGGCTGTGGCCGACCGAACCCGTTCCGAGCAGCCATTTTGGCTTAGTGCGGTGGCTTTTTGACGCCCTGCCCTGTATTGATGCGGTTAAGTGGTCGTCGTGCATAGAAGGTGTGCGGATGGCTTTTGCTCGTGTCAAGATGCACTGGGCCAAGATGAAGGCCGCCAGCGTGGCTATTGAAGGTCCGCCCAGAGGCAAGAGCCACCGTACGCCCGAGCGCTATTTCGAAGACGTTCTAGAAGGCACCACCTTAATAGAGGGACAGTGGTCGAAGGACATCCTGTTCGAATGAATTTGTCCGAATGCATGGATGTTTGTATGAACTAATGCTTTGTAATTTATTATATTGCTTATCTTTAAAAGTGTTATTTCTCCTGTGCGGCCGTTGTATACCTGAGAGTTTGCCAGTCGTCGGCTTCAGCCCCCATGTAAGTAATACGGGAGTGCCCGGGATGGCACATAATCACTCTTGACCCAACGTCTTGGTCCATAAAGGAGGTGTTAGTGCGGTGAGCGAGGCAATCGGACTATGCGGCTTTACCACTCTCACTTAGCCATAGGAGTTTCACAATGGGGTTGTAAGATAGCCCATGGTGCGTATGCGGCGTTTGAACTTAGATGCCTTTAGACACGTGACTGAACGAAGCCAGACCTTCGTGTAATTCGGAAGAAATCACTAGAGATTTAATAAGTCGACAAATTGCTGACCAGCTCTCGCCGCATCACGACAGTCAGTTTTCAGCTTTCTCTACTGAGGTGCTTGACCGGGCTAGCCGGACACACAATCGCAGTAGTTCTCCCTTTGCTACCTTAGCCGAAAAACGGAACGTAAGGTGGCAAGCACAGGAGCCGGGCAACCCAACTATGGACCAAAGACGTGATTCAGAGCCGATGCATATAATGCAGTATTCGGGACGCCAAGTATACTCTGAGAGTGTTCGGACTTTCTATCACTGAAGATATGTATATGGCTCGAATAGAGCCCCTGGCGATTTAAGTCGCACCAAGGTGTATTTGCCAATTTGGACATAAGGTGGGAAAACAGGGAAAAGGGGCCAATACCAAGCAAGGCTGGGAGAAACTGTTTTCATTGTAGTCTGGTTGGTACGTCAAAACGTATTTTTGCAGAAGATGCAGTAAGCATCACGGCTATTTTACATGCCGAGAACAAGGGAAAGCTGTATACAGGTCCTAGATTTGAAAAGATGATCTAGAAGATCCTTTGGATGTTCTACCGCATGTCTGCGCCACTTTTCACCTTGGCGTAGGATCCTTTGAGAGGATCGACGATCAAGTATGTATAAGGGGCCTAGAAGGGGGCCCTTGTTAGCTGCGGGAATTGATGCGGGCTTGTAAAAAACCTGAAAAAATAAAAACAAGAAGAAAAAAAGGTAGAGCAATATGTAGGTCTGGATAGGGTCGAGCCATATCATGGACCCTATGTTTAGTATGCCTCCATCCTTGCCCATGATATTTTTAACGCGTAGTTATGCACGCGCGGTACGTATGCCGCTATCAGTCTGGGGCTTGGGCGGAGGCCGAATTGCTAATCTAGCTCTATATGAGCCGAGCTGTCGTTCTGCAAGGTAGACCGGACTCGTTTAACAGTGTCCGGGGGATTGACTTCCGGTGTGTTCTTCGACTTAGCGAGGCCACCCTGCATCTCGGCCGCGAGGGTCGCGGTGTGCTCCTCTGTGCGGAGGGAGCGCTCCAAGTTTCCATTGACTGTTATAACACCGCGTGGTCCAGGCATCTTAAGCTTGAGATAAGCGTAGTGCGGGACTGCATTGAAACGGGCGAAAGCAGTTCGTCCGAGTAGCACGTGATAGCCACTTCGAAACGGGACAATGTCAAAGATGACATCTTCGCTCCGGAAGTTATCCGGTGAGCCGAAGACGACTTCCAGCGTTATGGATCCTGTGCAACAGGCCTCTACGCCGGGTATTACCCCTTTAAAGGTGGTTTTTGTGGGCTTGATTCTTGATGGATCAATGCCCATTTTACGGATGGCGTCCTGATAAAGCAGATTGAGACTGCTGCCGCCGTCCATAAGGACTCGCGTGAGGTGGAATCCGTCAATGATTGGGTCAAGGACCAGTGCAGCCGAACCCCCATGACGGATACTGGTCGGATGGTCTCTGTGATCGAAGGTGGTCAGACAAGCTGACACGGATTAAACTTTGGGGTGACTAGCTCTAAGGCATAGACGTCCCTTAACGCGTGCTTGCGCTCCCGCTTGGGGATATGAGTGACGTAGATCATGTTCACTGTTTTGACCTCGGGGGGAAATTTCTTATATCCCCCTGTGTTCTGTGGGCGAGGCTCTTCATCGTCGTCCTCGCTGGGCGGCCCTTTCCCCTTGTGTTCGGTGTTGAGCTTGCCGACCTGTTTAAAGACCCAACAATTTCTGTTGGTATGATTGGCAGGCTTGTCGGGCTGCCATGAATCTGGCAAGGCCGGTCGAGTATTCTGTCCAAACTAGATGGACCATCTCTTTTTCCTTTGAATGGCTTCTTCCGTTGACCGGGTTTGGAGCCACTGAATCCGGCGTTAACCGCCGTGTCTTCGGTATCTTGGTTGTTGTTTCGACGCTTGTGTTTATTGCGTCGTGGCTTGCCATTGCCATCCCTGGCTTCGGAAGTTCCGGGGTCGCTGGTGCTATTGCTTCGACGAGCCAGCCAACTATCTTCTCCCGCACAAAAGCGGGTCATGAGTGCGGTAAGGGCTGCCATGGACTTCGGCTTTTCTTGGCCGAGGTGTCGGGCGAGCCACTCATCTCAGATGCTGTGTTTAAAGGCCGCGAGGGCTTCGGCGTCCGGACAATCCACAGTTTGGTTCTTTTTAATCAAGAACCTGGTCCAAAGTTTCCGGGCTGATTCTCCGGGCTGCTGGACTATGTGGCTAAGGTCATCGGTGTCTGGAGGCCGAACATAGGTACCTTGAAAGTTGTCTCTAAAGGCGTCCTCCAAGTCTTCCCAGCTTCCAATAGAGTTTTCTGGGAGGTTGTTTAGCCAATGTCGTGCAGGCCCCTTGAGTTTTAGGGGCAGGTACTTGATGGCGTGGAGGTCGTCACCGCGAGCCATGTGGATGTGGAGAAGAAAATCTCTGATCCATACTGCAGGGTTCGTCGTACCATCGTATTGAAGGAAATATGCCCTAGAGGCAATAATAAAGTTATTATTTATTTCCATATATCATGATAAATGTTTATTATTCATGCTAGAATTGTATTAACCGGAAACATGATACATGTGTGAATACATAGATAGACAGAGTGTCACTAGTATGCCTCTACTAGACTAACTCGTTGATCAAAGATGGTTATGTTTCCTAGCCATAGACATGAGTTGTCATTTGATTAACGGGATCACATCATTAGGAGAATGATGTGATTGACTTGACCCATTCCATTAGCTTAGCACTTGATCGTTTAGTATGTTGCTATTGCTTTCTTCATGACTTATGCATGTTCCTATGACTATGAGATTATGCAACTCCCGTTTACCGAAGGAACACTTTGTGTGCTACCAAACATCACAACATAACTGGGTGATTATAAAGGTGCTCTACAGGTGTCTCCGAAGGTACTTGTTGGGTTGGCGTATTTCGAGATTAGGATTTGTCACTCCGATTGTCGGAGAGGTATCTCTGGGCCCACTCTGTAATGCACATCACTATAAGCCTTGCAAGCATTGTAACTAATGAGTTAGTTGCTGGATGATGTATTACGGAACGAGTAAAGAGACTTGCCGGTAATGAGATTGAACTAGGTATTGAGATACCGACGATCGAATCTCGGGCAAGTAACATACCGATGGCAAAGGGAACAACGTATGTTGTTATGCGGTTTGACCGATAAAGATCTTCGTGGAATATGTAGGAGCCAATATGAGCATCCAGGTTCCGCTATTGGTTATTGACCGGAGACATGTCTCGATCATGTCTACATAGTTCTCGAACTCGTAGGGTCCGCACGCTTAAAGTTCGGTGATGATTGTGTTTTGATGTACCGAAGGTAGTTTGGAGTCCCAGATGTGATCATGGACATGACGAGGAGTCTCGAAATGGTCGAGACGTAAATATCGATATATTAGTCGACTATGTTCAGACACCGGAATGGTTTCGGGGAGTTTCGGACATATACCGGAGTACCGGGGGGTTACCGGAACCCCCCGGGGAGTTTAATGGGCCAAGATGGGCCTTAGTGGAGAAGAGGAGGGGCAGCTAGGGCAGGCCGCGTGGCCCCTCCCCCTCTAGTCCGAATTGGACAATGAGGGGGGCGGCGCCCCCCTTTCCTTCCTCCTCTCTCCTTCCCTTCCTTCCCCCCTCCTACTCCAACTAGGAAAAGAGGGAGTCCTACTCCCGGTGGGAGTAGGACTCCTCCCTGGCGCGCCCTCCTCCCGGCCGGCCGCCTCCTCCTCCTGGCCGGCCGCCTCCTCCCCCTGGTCCTTTATATACGGGGGCAGGGGGCACCTCTAGACACAACAATTGATCTCTTGATCTCTTAGCCGTATGCGGTGCCCCCCTCCACCATATTCCACCTCGATCATATCGTAGCGGTGCTTAGGCGAAGCCCTGCGTCGGTAGCAACATCATCACCGTCATCACGTCGTCGTGCTGACGGAACTCTCCCGTGAAGCTCTGCTGGATCGGAGTTCGCGGGACGTCATCGAGCTGAATGTGTGCTGAACTCGGAGGTGACGTACGTTCGGTACTTGGATCGGTCGGATGGTGAAGACGTACGACTACATCAACCACGTTGTGCTAACGCCTCCGCTTTCGGTCTACGAGGGTACGTGGACACACTCTCCCCTCTCGTTGCTATGCATCACCATGATCCTGTGTGTGCGTAGGAAATTTTTTGAAATTACTACGTTCCCCAACAGTGGCATCCGAGCCAGGTTTTATGCGTAGATGTTATATGCACGAGTAGAACACAAGTGAGTTGTGGGCGATACAAGTCATACTGCTTACCATCATGTCACACTTTGGTTCGACAGTATTGTTGGATGAAGCGGCCCGGGCCGACATTACGCGTACACTTACGCGAGACTGGTTCTACCGACGTGCTTTGCACACAGGTGGCTAGCGGGTGTTAGTTTCTCCAACTTTAGTTGAACCGAGTGTGGCTATGCCCGGTCCTTGAGAAGGTTAAAACAGCACTAACTTGATGAACTATCATTGTGGTTTTGAAGCGTAGGTAAGAACGGTTCTTGCTCAGCCCGTAGCAGCTACGTAAAACTTGCAACAACAAAGTAGAGGACGTCTAACTTGTTTTTGCAGGGCATGTTGTGATGTGATATGGTCAAGGCATGATGCTATACTTTATTGTATGAGATGATCATGTTTTGTAACCGAGTTATCGGCAACTGGCAGGAGCCATGTGGTTGTCGCTTTATGTTATGCAATGCAATCGCCCTGTAATTGCTTTACTTTATCACTAAGCGGTAGCGATAGTCGTAGAAGCAATAGTTGGCGAGACGACAACGATGCTACGATGGAGATCAAGGTGTCGCGCCGGTGACGATGGTGATCATGACGGTGCTTCGGAGATGGAGATCACAAGCACAAGATGATGATGGCCATATCATATCACTTATATTGATTGCATGTGATGTTTATCTTTTATGCATCTTATTTTGCTTAGATCGACGGTAGCATTATAAGATGATCTCTCACTAAATTTCAAGGTATAAGTGTTCTCTCTGAGTATACACCGTTGCGAAAGTTCTTCGTGCTGAGACGCCACGTGATGATCGGGTGTGATAAGCTCTACGTTCAAATACAATGGGTGCAAAACAGTTGCACACGCGGAATACTCAGGTTAAACTTGATGAGCCTAGCATATGCAGGTATGGCCTCGGAACACTGAGACCGAAAGGTCGAGCGTGAATCATATAGTAGATATGATGAACATGGTGATGTTCACCATTGAAACTACTCCATCTCACGTGATGATCGGACATGGTTTAGTTGATATGGATCACGTGATCACTTAGAGGATTAGAGGGATGTCTATCTAAGTTGGAGTTCTTTAATAATTTGATTAACTGAACTTTAATTTATCATGAACTTAGTACCTGATAGTATTTTGCATGTCTATGTTGTTGTAGATAGATGGCCCGTGCTATTGTTCCGTTGAATTTTAATGCGTTCCTTGAGAAAAGCAAAGTTGAAAGATGATGGTAGCAATTACACGGACTGGGTCCGTAACTTGAGGATTATCCTCATTGCTGCACAGAAGAATTATGTCCTGGAAGCACCGCTAGGTGCCAAACCTGCTGCAGGAGCAACACCAGATGTTATGAACGTCTGGCAGAGCAAAGCTGATGACTACTCGATAGTTCAGTGTGCCATGCTTTACGGCTTAGAACCGGGACTTCAACGATGTTTTGAACGTCATGGAGCATATGAGATGTTCCAGGAGTTGAAGTTAATATTTCAAGCAAATGCCCGGATTGATAGATATGAAGTCTCCAATAAGTTCTACAGCTGCAAGATGGAGGAGAATAGTTCTGTCAGTGAACATATACTCAGAATGTCTGGGTATAACAATCACTTAATTCAACTGGGAGTTAATCTTTCGGATGATAGTGTCATTGACAGAATTCTTCAATCACTTCCACCAAGCTACAAGAGCTTCGTGATGAACTATAATATGCAAGGGATGGATAAGACAATTCCCGAGCTCTTCGCAATGCTAAAGGCTGCGGAGGTAGAAATCAAGAAAGAGCATCAAGTGTTGATGGTCAACAAGACCACCAGTTTCAAGAAAAAGGGCAAAGGGAAGAAGAAGGGGAACTTCAAAAAGAACAGCAAACAAGTTGCTGCTCAAGAGAAGAAACCCAAGTCAGGACCTAAGCCTGAGACTGAGTGCTTCTACTGCAAGCAGACTGGTCACTGGAAGCGGAACTGCCCCAAGTATTTGGCGGATAAGAAGGATGGCAAGGTGAATAAAGGTATATGTGATATACATGTTATTGATGTGTACCTTACTAATGCTCGCAGTAGCACCTGGGTATTTGATATTGGTTCTGTTGCTAATATTTGCAACTCGAAACAGGGGCTACGGATTAAGCAAAGATTGGCTAAGGATGAGGTGACGATGCGCATGGGAAATGGTTCCAAAGTCGATGTGATCGCGGTCGGCACGCTACCTCTACATCTACCTTCGGGATTAGTTTTAGACCTAAATAATTGTTATTTGGTGCCAGCGTTGAGCATGAACATTATATCTGGATCTTGTTTGATGCGAGACGGTTATTCATTTAAATTAGAGAATAATGGTTGTTCTATTTATATGAGTAATATCTTTTATGGTCATGCACCCTTGAAGAGTGGTCTATTTATATTAAATCTCGATAGTAGTGATACACATATTCATAATATTGAAGCCAAAAATGCAGAGTTGATAATGATAGGGCAACTTATTTGTGGCACTACCGTTTAGGTCATATTGGTGTAAAGCGCATGAAGAAACTCCATTCCTATGGACTTTTGGAATCACTTGATTATGAATCACTTGGTACTTGCGAACCATGCCTCATGGGCAAGATGACGAAAACGCCGTTCTCCGGAACTATGGAGCGAGCAACAGATTTGTTGGAAATCATACATACTGATGTATGTGGTCCAATGAATATTGAGGCTTGTGGCGGGTATCGTTATTTTCTCACCTTCACAGATGATTTGAGCAGATATGGGTACATCTACTTAATGAAACATAAGTCTGAAACATTTGAAAAGTTCAAAGAATTTCAGAGTGAAGTAGAAAATCATCATAACAAGAAAATAAAGTTTCTACGATCTGATCGTGGAGGAGAATATTAGAGTTACGAGTTTGGTCTTCATCTGAAACAATGCGGAATAGTTTCGCAACTCACACCACCCGGAACACCACAGCGTAATGGTGTGTCCGAACGTCGTAATCATACTTTACTAGATATGGTGCGATCTATGATGTCTCTTACTGATTTACCGCTATCATTTTGGGGTTATGCTTTAGAGACGGCTGCATTCACGTTAAATAGGGCACCATCTAAATCCGTTGAGACGGCGCCTTATGAACTATGGTTTGGCAAGAAACCAAAGTTGTCGTTTCTTAAAGTTTGGGGCTGCGATGCTTATGTGAAAAAGCTTCAACCTGATAAGCTCGAACCCAAATCGGAGAAATGTGTCTTCATAGGATACCCAAAGGAAACTGTTGGGTACACCTTCTATCACAGATCTGAAGGCAAGACTTTTGTTGCTAAATTTGGATCCTTTCTAGAGAAGGAGTTTCTCTCGAAAGAAGTGAGTGTGAGGAAAGTAGAACTTGATGAGGTAACTGTGCCTGCTCCCTTATTGGAAAGTAGTTCATCACAGAAACCGGTTCCTGTGACACCTACACCAATTAGTGAGGAAGCTAATGATGATGATCATGAAGCTTCAGATCAAGTTACTACCGAACCTCGTAGGTCAACCAGAGTAAGATCCGCACCAGAGTGGTACGGTAATCCTGTTTTGGAGGTCATGTTACTAGACCATGACAAACCTACGAACTATGAGGAAGCGATGATGAGTCCAGATTCCGCAAAATGGCTTGAGGCCATGAAATCTGAGATGGGATCCATGTATGAGAACAAAGTGTGGACTTTGGTTGACTTGCTCGATGATCGGCAAGCCATCAAAAATAAATGGATCTTCAAGAAGAAGACAGACACTGACGGTAATGTTACTGTCTACAAAGCTCGACTTGTTGCGAAAGGTCTTCGACAAGTTCAAGGAGTTGACTACGATGAGACCTTCTCACCCATAGCGATGCTTAAGTCCGTCTGAATCATGTTAGCAATTGCCGCATTTTATGATTATGAAATTTGGCAAATGGATATAAAGACTGCATTCCTGAATGGATTTCTGGAAGAAGAGTTGTATATGATGCAACCTGAAGGTTTTATCGATCCAAAGGGTGCTAACAAAATGTGCAAGCTCCAGCGATCCATTTATGGACTGGTGCAAGCCTCTCAGAGTTGGAATAAACGCTTTGATAGAGTGATCAAAGCATATGGTTTTATACAGACTTTTGGAGAAGCCTGTATTTACAATAAAGTGAGTGGGAGCTCTGGAGCATTTCTAATCTTATATGTGGATGACATATTGTTGATTGGAAATGATATAGAATTTCTGGATAGCATAAAAGGTTACTTGAATAAGAGTTTTTCAATGAAGGACCTCGGTGAAGCTGCTTACATATTGGGCATCAAGATCTATAGAGATAGATCAAGACGCTTAATTGGACTTTCACAAAGCACATACCTTGACAAAGTTTTGAAGAAGTTCAAAATGGATCAAGCAAAGAAAGGGTTCTTGCCTGTGTTACAAGGTGTGAAATTGAGTAAGACTCAATGCCCAACCACTGCAGAAGATAGAGAGAAAATGAAAGATGTTCCCTATGCTTCAGCCATAGGCTCTATCATGTATGCAATGCTGTGTACCAGACCTGATGTGTGCCTTGCTATTAGTTTAGCAGGGAGGTACCAAAGTAATCCAGGACTGGATCACTGGATAGTGGTCAAGAACATCCTGAAATACCTGAAAAGGACTAAGGATATGTTTCTCGTTTATGGAGGTGACAAAGAGCTCATCGTAAATGGTTACGTTGATGCAAGCTTTGACACTGATCCAGACGATTCTAAATCGCAAACCGGATACGTGTTTATATTGAACGGTGGAGCTGTCAGTTGGAGCAGTTCTAAACAAAGTGTCGTGGCGGGATCTATGTGTGAAGCGGAGTACATTGCTGCTTCGAAAGCAGCAAATGAAGGAGTCTGGATGAAGGAGTTCATATCCGATCTAGGTGTCATACCTAGTGCATCAGGTCCAATGAAAATCTTTTGTGACAATACTGGTGCAATTGCCTTGGCAAAGGAATCCAGATTTCACAAGAGAACCAACCACATCAAGAGACGCTTCAACTCCATCCGGGATCAAGTCCAGGTGGGAGACATAGATATTTGCAAGATACATACAGATCTGAATGTTGCAGACCCATTGACTAAGCCTCTCTCACGAGCAAAACATGATCAGCACCAAGACTCCATGGGTGTTAGAATCATTAATGTGTAATCTAGATTATTGACTCTAGTGCAAGTGGGAGACTGAAGGAAATATGCCCTAGAGGCAATAATAAAGTTATTATTTATTTCCTTATATCATGATAAATGATTATTATTCATGCTAGAATTGTATTAACCGGAAACATGATACATGTGCGAATACATAGACAGACAGAGTGTCACTAGTATGCCTCTACTAGACTAGCTCGTTGATCAAAGATGGTTATGTTTCCTAGCCATAGACATGAGTTGTCATTTGATTAACGTGATCACATCATTAGGAGAATGATGTGATTGATTTGACCCATTCCGTTAGCTTAGCACTTGATCGTTTACTATGTTGCTATTGCTTTCTTCATGACTTATACATGTTCCTATGACTATGAGATTATGCAACTCCCGTTTACCAAAGGAACACTTTGTGTGCTACCAAACGTCACAGCGTAACTGGGTGATTATAAAGGTGCTTTACAGGTGTCTCCGAAGGTACTTGTTGGGTTGGCGTATTTCGAGATTAGGATTTGTCACTCCGATTGTCGGAGAGGTATCTCTGGAACCACTCGGTAATGCACATCACTATAAGCCTTGCAAGAATTGTAACTAATGAGTTAGTTGCGGGATGATGTATTACGGGATGAGTAAAGAGACTTGCCGGTAACGAGATTGAACTAGGTATTGAGATACCGACGATCGAATCTCGGGCAAGTAACATACCGATGAGAAAGAGAACAACGTATGTTGTTATGCGGTTTGACCGATAAACATCTTCGTGGAATATATAGGAGCCAATATGAGCATCCAGGTTCCGCTATTGGTTATTGACCGGAGACATGTCTCGGTCATGTCTACATAGTTCTCGAACTCGTAGGGTCCGCACGCTTAAAGTTCGGTGACGATTGTATTATGAGTTTTTGTGTTTTGATGGACCGAAGGTAGTTCGGAGTCCCAGATGTGATCACGGACATGACGAGGAGTCTTGAAATGGTCGAGACGTAAAGATCGATATATTGGACGACTATGTTCGGACACCGGAATGGTTTCGGGGAGTTTCGGACATATACCGGAGTACCGGGGGGTTACCAGAACCCCCCGGGGAGTTTAATGGGCCAATATGGGCCTTAGTGGAGAAGAGGAGGGGCGGCTAGGGCAGGCCGCGCGCCCCCTCCCCCTCTAGTCCGAATTTGACAAGGAGGGGGGCTGCGCCCCCCTTTCCTTCCTCCTCTCTCCTTCCCTTCCTTTCCCCCTCCTACTCCAACTAGGAAAAGAGGGACGAGGGCATGGGGGCACCTCTAGACACAACAATTGATCTCTTGATCTCTTAGCCGTGTGCGGTGCCCCCCTCCACCATATTCCACCTCGATCATATCGTAGCGGTGCTTAGGCGAAGCCCTGCGTCGGTAGCAACATCATCACCGTCATCACGCCGTCGTGCTGACGGAACTCTCCCGCGAAGCTCTGCTGGATCAAAGTTCGCGGGACGTCATCGAGCTGAACGTGTGCTGAACTCGGAGGTGCCGTACGTTCGGTACTTGGATCGGTCGGATCGTGAAGACATACGACTACATCAACCGCGTTGTGCTAACGCTTCTGCTTTCGGTCTACGAGGGTACATGGACACACTCTCCCCTCTCGTTGCTATGCATCACCATGATCCTGTGTGTGCGTAGGAATTTTTTTGAAATTACTATGTTCCCCAACACATATGATTCGATGTTCATGGGTTTAAATACTTCGGGTAACTGGTGCTCCATAACCTCATCAGTGAAGCACAAGGGGTGTGCGGTGCCTCTATATCGAGCGATGTCTCGACGTAGTTCGGATGAAGTCCGAATGCGGTTTTCGGCTCGAGTGAGGTTGTGCCTGTCCGCCAGGCCTGATGGCCATCCTCTCGTGTCGGAGCACGCCCCCTTGACCCATAGATTGATCTTGTCAGACCAGCTCTACTGTCCAGGTCCTTGCATAGGTCATAGGTATAGCCCGGGGCCTCTGCATCCCTTCCTTGACGGCGGGGTGGTGCGGGCTGGTGTTCGACGTGGGTAGTCGGTCTGTCCCGTCCGCGTGGTGGTCGGTCGGGTTCGTCAGCAGTTTTACGCTTTGGCGGAATTGGCTCAAGGGCCTCGTCATCAAATTGAGGTAGTAGCCTACGCTTCGGGTAACTCTTGGTTGGGCCTTCGAGGCCGTATTCCTCGGCTGCCAGGACATTAGTCCATCTGTCGTTGAGTATATCCTGTTCAGCTTGAAGCTGCTGCTACTTCTTTTTCAGGCTTCTCGCGGTGGCAATTAGCCTGCGCTTAAAGCGCTCTTGCTCGAGGGGCTCCTCCGGCACGATAAAGTCTTCGTCGCCGAGGCTCACATCCTCCTCGGAGATCGGTAGGTAGTTACTATCCTCCGAGTCCTTGTTCCTGATTGGATCATCGGGGTTAACTTGCCCGTCCTCCAAATCATCCTGTTCGGATGTTGGTTCGATAGGAATTTCGGGGTCTTTGGCGTTCTCCGGAGTGTTATTATCTTTGGTGCCGGTATTGTTGTCTTTTTCGCGATGCGATTTTGAGCGGCACCGCTGTCATCAACGCTTTGGAGGTGCTTCGGTAGGCTTGTCCTCTACCGGATCCTTCTTGCCGTCGTCGTCACCTTCTTTGGGTGTATCCACCATATATACACCGTACGTGGAGGTGGTCGTCCAACGTCCGGTAAATGGAGGGTTTGGCTTTGATCGTCTCCGGCATCGTCGTCCATACCATCGATGTCTTCGGAGGCGTAGTCCAGCATGTCGGTTAGATCTTCGAAAGTGGCTCTGAAGTGGGTGGTGGGTGGGACGTAAAATTCCCCGCCCTCAGCCCCTAGTCTGGGCTGGGCATAATTCGGAAGCGATTCCTTTGATATGGCGAGGGATCGCATTAAGTCCAGAGCCTAGTTTAGAAGCGAGGTTTGGACATAGCGGCGAGAGTCCACTGGGCCAACCGGGGTGAGAGCCTCCTGGCCACGCCCGCTTATTGCGGACCTCGAGAGTTCAGATTCGGAGTCCGAGGGAGAGTCCAGTGTTTTAGCGACAAGGGGAGTTCGGTTTGTCTTTGAGTTTGCTGATGACGCCGTCCCCACCGGATCTCCGGTAGCGAGTTCCATAACCGCGGGGAGTCCAGCGAGCTCTAAGTTCCCATCTTCGGACCCGGTGGTCCGCTCCGGATCTAAGGCCGGAGCGGCGGTCGTGGCCGCGAAGCCTTCGAAGATCAAGTCTCCTCGGATATCAGCGACATAGTTTAAGGTCCCAAAACTGATCTGGTGACCAGGGGCGTAGCTATCGATCTGCTCGAGGTGGCCAATCGAGTTGGCACACAGTGCGAAGCCACCGAATACGAAGATTTGGCCGGGGAGGAAAGTCTCCTCCGAAACAGCATCATTGTAAATGATCGAACGAGCCATCGAACCTTCTGTCGACAACACAGAGGAACTCTCAATGAAAGCACCAATGTCGGTGTCAAAACCGGCCGATCTCGGGTAGGGGGTCCCGAACTGTGCGTCTGACGATCGAAGGTAACAGGAGACGGGGGACACGATGTTTACCCAGGTTCGGGCCCTCTTAATGGAGGTAATACCCTACTTCCTGCTTGATTGACTTGGATGAATATATGGATTACAAGAGTTGATCTACCTCGAGATCATAAGGGCTAAACCCTAGATGTCTAGCCTGTATGATTATGATTGACCCTATGGACTAAACCCTCCGGCTTATATAGACACCGGACAGGCCTAGGGTTGTACATAGTCAGTTTACAGAGAAAGGAATCTTCATATCCGAACGCCAAGCTTGCCTTCCACGCCAAGGAGAGTCCCATCCGGACATGGGAGAAGGCCTTCTTTCTTGTATCTTCATGGCCCACCAGTCCGGCCCATGCCACATAGCCCGGATGCCCAGGGACCCCCTAATCCAGGACTCCCTCACATGGGCCTACTGCGGTAGAAGATGACCCGCCAACCTTCTTCTTTGCAAAAGCTTTGACTCTGTAGTCATGAAAATGAAATCAGTTTAAGGAAACAACTGTGATGATAAAGTAAAAGTGTGGCACAAAGGTAGTTGCCCGCGCTTAATTGTAAGAGCTGGGAGCTGGGAGGCGATCGACTCTCCAGAAGAGGGCGGCAATTCCTGATAATTTGAATCAGAGGCATTAAGTGGTTGCCTAATAAGACCAGCTCACGGACGAGATGAAGTTGGACTATGAGGCACCTCAACTCATTGTTTTCGAGTATCCGGCTCATCAGATATGCCGGCAGATAACTCTCCGGAGCTCCTGCAGGTCTTCCGCTTCGATGTGCCAGTCTATTGATTTTTCTTCAAAAGAAAGTGTGGATCTAAATGAGCATCTGGATGCGAAAACGGTACCTTCCTAATAGCTTGTCTCGTTCTCTTCGTGATAAAAGTTTCCGAGTTGGATGAGATTGCAATTACCTCAACATTGCCGGCTCGACTGGTTTCTGTATGATCCTGAGAAGAGGGAGGGTCAGCAAGTTCAATAAAAAGACGACCATGTGAGTCGAGCTCTACCTTTGACTCATCTCCAGCAGCCGCCTCATCGGCGTCGACCGGCTCGTTTTCTTCCTCAACTGGGGGAAGAACAGACATTCGAGCTTTCTTCTTCCAAAACCTGGAGTCCGCCTGAACGTATGATGAGCCGGTAATTAAGATTGAGACAGAAAATAAGTCACGGGCAGAATAAGTAAGAAAGCACAAATACACTTACTTGAGGCACGGGCTTGGTCAGATAAAAGGGAGCTAGCCCGGTCTTATTGCACTTCTCTTGGGTTTCTCCCAGCAGTTTCTTTGTGGCTTTATTAACTTCGTCCTCAGACAGATTCACTTGGCTGAGGCGTTGCACATCTGTCGGGTCACCAGTATAGTTGCACATTAAGTCACCCCTCAAGCTAAGGGGTTGAATTCGCCAGCTTATCCAACACCGGGTCAAATCGATCCCGGTGAGGCCATTAGCTATCAAAGCCCTTAACTTGGAACATGGTGATACCCTGTTTCCGCTCTTCCTATGATGGTCAACCCGGAAAAGTGATAGTAGCATTGAGCTGGTCCAGTCTATAACCCGGCAGGGGATTTTCACCTTGTGAAGCGGTATTTTTACAGTAAAACCAGGTTTTGTTCCAACTCTTGGGATGACTCGCCAGTTTGGCTTCAGGGAAGGCACTATTCTTCCTCCTTTGAATAGAGATTCCACGAAGTTCTATAATGGGACCATCTTTGAACTCAGTCTGGTGGTTGATATAAAAGAATTCCCACAAGAGAAGGACAGTTGGCTCTGTTTGGAGATATACTTCACAAAAAACTTGGAACTGACAGAGATTGGTGATCGAGTTTGGGCCAAGATCCTAGGGCCAGAGTCAAAGAAATTAAGCACGTCATGGAAGAATTTTGACCCAGGCGGACGGAAACCCCTATGTAAATGATATGCAAAGACAACTGCTACTTCTTGAGCTTGCGTTGGTTTTTCCCTTGAAGAGGAAAGGGTGATGCAGCAAAGTAGAGATAAGTATTTCTCTCAGTTAAGAACCAAGGTATCAATCCAGTAGGAGGAACAGACAAGTCTCCAATGATAGCACCTACACAAATAAACAAATTACTTGCACCCAACGCGATAAAGGGGTTGTCAATCCCTTCACGGTTACTTGCAAGGATGAGATATGATAGAGATAGATATAAAAGATAAATAAAAGTGCAAAATAAAGTAAAGGTAAATAAATTGCAGCAAGGTATTTTGGGGTTTTTTGGTTTTATAGATCTAAAAATAATATGATAGAAATAGACCCGGGGCCATAGTTTTCACTAGAGGCTTCTCTCTTGAAAGAACACATATGGTGGGTGAACAAATTATTGTTGAGCAATTGATAGAAAAGTGAATAATTATGACGATATCTAAGGCAATGATCATGAATATAGGCATCATGTCCGTGACAAGTAGACCGACTCCTGCCTGCATCTACTACTATTACTCCACACATCGACCGCTATCCAGCATGCATCTAGTGTATTAAGTTAACAAGAACGGAGTAACGCCTTAAGCAAGATGACATGATGTAGAGTGATAGATCCAATCAATATGAATAAACCCTATCTTTTTATCCTTAATGCCAACAATAAAAATACGTGTCATGTCCCCTTCTGTCACTGGGTATGAGCATCGCAAGATTGAACTCAATACAAAGCACCTCTCCCATTGCAAGAAAAATCAATCTAGTTGGCCAAAACAAATCAATAGATCAGCGAGAAATACAAAGATATATTAATCATGCATAAAAGAGTTCAGAGAAGATTCAAATAATATTCATAGATAATCTGATCATAAAGCCACAATTCATCGGATCTCAACAAATGCACCACAAAAGAATATTACATTGAATAGATCTCCAAGAACATCGAGGAGAACATTGTATTGAAGATCAAAGAGAGAGAAGAAGTCATCAAGCTACTAGCTATGGACCCATAGGTATATGGTAAACTATTCACACATCATCGGAAGTGCAGCAAGGTTGATGTAGAGGCCCTCTATGATCGAATCCCCCTCCGACCGAGTATCGGCAAAGGCCTCTAGATGGGATCTCATGAGGACAAAAACTTTCGGCGGCGAAAAAGTATTTTTGGTGTGCCCTCTGGTGAATATTTGGTTATTTATAGAGCAAAGATTAGGATTGGAGAGTCATCAGGGAGGGCACAAGCCTGCCACCCGCTAGGGTGCGCCCTCCGAGCTTGTCGCCAACTGGTGGCCCCTCTGACCCCCTCCCGAAGGTTCCGAGGTGTCTTCTGGTCCAAGATAAATCCTCAAAAAGTTTCGTTCCGTTTGGTATTTATTTTCTATAGAAGGCAAAAACAAGGAAAAAACAGCAACTGGCACTTGGCACTAGGTTAATAGGTTAGTCCCAAAAAATGATATAAAATAGCATAATAATGCATATAAAACATCCAAGGTTGATAATATAATATCATCGAACAATCAAAAATTATAGATACGTTGGAGACGTATCAAGCATCCCCAAGCTTAATTCATGCTCGTCCTCGAGTAGGTAAATGATAAAAAGAGAATTTTTTATGTGGAATGCTACCCAACATGTTTATCATGTAATCTTTCTTTTATGTGGCATGGATATTCAGATCTGTAGGATTCAAAACGAAAGTTTAATATTGACATAAAAATAATAATACTTCAAGCATACCAAAAAGCAATATTGTCTTTTCAAAATATAATGGCTAAAGAAAGTTATCCCTACAAAATCATGTCTTGTCATGCTCCATATTCTTAACACAAAGTATTTATCATGCACAACCCCGATGACAAGCCAAGCAATTGGTTCATACTTTTTAACGCTCTTAAGCTTTTTTAACTCTCGCACAATACATTAGTGTGAGCCATGGATATAGTACTATGGGTGGAATAGAATATGATGGTGGAGGTTGTGTGGAGAAGACAAAAAAGGAGAAAGTCTCACATTGACGAGGCTAATCAATAGGCTATGGAGATGCCCATCAATTTATGTCAATGCAAGGAGTAGGGATTGCCATGCAATGGATGCACTAGAGCTATAAGTGTATGAAATCTCAAAAGAAAACCAAGTGGATGTGCATCCAACTTGCTTGCTCACGAAGACCCGGGGCATTTGAGGAAGCCCATCATTGGAATATACAAACCAAGTTCTATAACGAAAAATTCCCACTAGTAATATATGAAAGTGACAAAATAAGAGACTCTCTATCATGAAGAACGTGGTGCTACTTTGAAGCACAAGTGTGGAATAGGATACTAACATTGTCCCCTCTCTCTTTTCCTCTCATTTTTCTTTCTCATTTTTTCTTCTGGGCTCTTTTGACCTCTTCTTGGGGGGGGGGGGCTCTTTGGCCTATTTTTATTTATTTTAGTCTGGAGTCTCATCCCGACTTGTGGGGGAATCATAGTCTCCGTCATCATTTCCTCACATGGGACAATGCTCTAATAATGATGAGCATCACACTTTTATTTACTTACAACTCAAGAATTACAACTCGATACTAGAACAAAAGTATGACTCTATATGAATGCCTCCGGCGGTGTACCGGGATATGCAATGATCTAGCGTGACATGTATAAAAAAATATGAACAATGGACAAGCCACAAATACTATGCCAACTATATGATCATGCAAAGCAATAGGACAATGATGGTATGTGTCATGATAAAACGGAACGGTGGAAGTTGCATGGCAATGTATCTCGGAATGGCTATGGAAATGCCATAATAGGTAGGTATGGTGGCTGTTTTGAGCAAGATATAAGGTAGCTTATGTGTGAAAGAGCGTATCATATCACGGGGTTTGGATGCACTGGTGTAGTTTGCACCAACTCTGAAGGTGATAAAGGGTAATGCACGGTACCGAAGAGGCTAGCAATGGTGGAAGGGTGAGAGTGCGTATAATTCATGGACTCAACATTAGTCATAAAGAAACTCACATACTTATTGCAAAAGTTTATTAGCCCTCGAAGCAAAGTACTACTACGCATGATCCTAGGGGGATAGATTGGTAGGAAAAGACCATCGCTCGTCCCCGACCACCACTCATAAGGAAGACAATAAAAAATAAATCATGCTCCAATATCATCGCATAACGAGAGACCATGCGTGCATGCTTCGGGAATCACAAACCTTAACACAAATATTCTTACCAAACCACAATTACTCACTAGCATGCCTCTAATATCACCATCTTTATATATCAAAACAAATGCAAGAAATAAAACTTCTCATATATTCAATGATCTTCATGAAAGTTTTTATTATATCCCTCTTGAATACCTCATCATATTAGGACTAAATTCATAACCCAAGCAAATTGCCATACTATTTATAAGACTGTCAAAATAATATAAGTGAAGCATGAGAGTTCATCAATTTATTCAAAATAAAACCACCATCGTGCTCTAAAAAGATATAAGTGAAGCACTAGAGCAACTACCTAGCTCAAAAGATATAAGTGAAGCACATAGAGTATTCTAATAAATTAATGATTAATGTGTGTCCCTCTCAAAAGGTGTGTACAGCAAGGATGATTGTGGCAACCTAAAAAGCAAATAAAGCAAAGACTCATATAATACAAGACGCTCCAACCAAAACACATATCATGTAGTGAATAAAAATATAGCCTCAAGTGATTACCGATGGATTGTAGACAAAAGAGGGGATGCCATCCGGGGCATCCCCAAGATTAGATGCTTGGTTGTCCTTGAATATTACCTTGGGGTGCCTTGGGAATCCCCAAGCTTAGGCTCTTTCCACTCCTTATACCATAGTCCATCGAAACTTCACCCAAAACTTGAAAACTTCACAACACAAAACTCAATAGAAAACTCATGAGATCCGTTAGTGAAACAAAGCAAATAACAACTTTTAGGTACTGTTGTAAACTCATTCCAATTTTATATTTGAATTATATCTACGGTATTCCAACTTCTCCATGGTTCATACCCCTCGATGCTACCCATAGATTCATCAAAATAAGCAAACAACACAATGAAAACAGAATAGGTTGTAGTAATCTAGACTTTAGCCAAACTTCTGAAAGTCAAAAAATTCTGAAAAATTAGGTCAACGTGGGCAATTTGTATATCAATAAACTGTAAAAAAAATAGAATTTATCACGCTCCAGCAAATTTTAACAATTCTGCTACTGGACGCAAAAGTTTCTGTTTTCTCACATAATCAAATCAACAATCTTCCAAACCAACGCAAAGGTCTTACTTGGCACAAACACTAATTAAAACACTAAAACGCAATCATAACAGAAGTATAATTTTGCATATTTATGGAAAAACATAAGCAAAACATAAAAATATAATTGGGTTGCCTCCCAACAAGCGCTATTGTTTTACGCCCCTAGCTAGGCATATTGCATAGATCTAGGTATTGTAGTAAAAGTGAGGGAGATCAACCATGCTCATCTCATATTCCCTCCTTCCAGCAGCAAGCTCTCTTTGTGGCAAGCAAAAATAATCAAAAGGGCTAAATTTAATAGGATAAGGATCTATAAGATCAAGTTTGGGAGGAGAAGGCTCCTCCTTTGGCCCTTTATATGTGATTACTATCTCTTCATTAAAATATTCATTTGATTATGATCTCTGAGTCTTTCTTTAAGAACACGTCCTAGCCTGTTATTTTGTATAGCAAAATGATCGTTGGTTTCTGAAATCTTATCAATCAAAATAGATGGAGGAACCTTTTTCCTTAGACTTTCATTGTAAGCAGCATAATCCCGAGATTGCAATCTCCTTATCTCTTCTTGATTAAAAAGGATCTCCTCTATAGGGGGGCAACCACCATTGATATTGTAATGAGCGAAAATTTCACTAGCTTCTTTCATGATATGCCCAAATTCATAATCTAGAAATATAGTGGTAACACACTTAACGGAAGGATCATGAATATTAGAAAATTCTAGGAATATCCTTTGTATGCAAGGATGCATGTGAAAAAATTGTCTTTCAAGTTCAACTATAAGCAAAGAGATTGCATCCACAAGACTAGAAGTTTTGTTAAGAGTTGACCCCCTAGCATAGGTAACGTACCAGCACAAGTAAAGAAATCTTGGATAAAACCTTTTCCAATAATATTACCGCTACCTACACAGAGTTTTTTAGTGTGCATGATAGTAGGTGCTTCCTCATGAGGATCATCATCAATAAAATTATCAAAGTTTTTCTCAAGATTATTACTAGTTTTATCAACGATAACCTACTCAGATTCAGACATGGTAGCAAAAAAAGCAATCTAGCACACAAGTAAACAAAAGGCAAACGAAAAGACGAACGGAAAGAAGGCGAATAAAAAGGCAAATATTTTTGTGTTTTTCTGAAAACGTTTTAGAAGTGGGGGGGATGAAAACGAGAGGCAAATGGAAAATAATATAAATGCAAGAGATGAGAGTTTATGATAGGTACTTGGTAGGCTTGGTGTAGATCCTCCCAGGCAACGGCGCCAGAAATTCTTCCTGGTACTTCTCGAGCTTGCGTTGGTTTTCCCTTGAAGAGGAAAGGGTGATGCAGCAAAGTAGAGATAAGTATTTCCCTCGGTTAAGAACCAAGGTATCAATCTAATAGGAGGAACACACAAGTCTCCAATGATATCACCTACACAAATAAACAAATACTTGCACCCAACGCGATAAAGGGGTTGTCAATCCCTTCACTGTTACTTGCAAGGATGAGATCTGATAGAGATAGATATAAAAGATAAATAAAAGTGAAAAATAAAGTAAAGGTAAATAAATTGTAGCCAAGTGTTTTGGGGTTTTTTAATTTTATAGATCTAAAAACAACATGATAGAAATAGACTCAGGGGCCATAGTTTTCACTAGAGGCTTCTCTCTTGAAAGAACGCATACGGTGGGTGAACAAATTACTTTTGAGCAATTGATAGAAAAGCAAATAATTATGACGATATCTAAGGCAATGATCATGAATATAGGCATCACGCCCGTGACAAGTAGACCGACTCCTGCCTGCATCTACTACTATTACTCCACACATCAACCGCTATCCAGCATGCATCTAGTGTATTAAGTTAACGAGAACGGAGTAATGCCTTAAGCAAGATGGCATGATGTAGAGGGATAGATCCAATCAATATGAATAAACCCCATCTTTTTATCCTTATTGGCAACAATACAAATACATGTCATGTCCCCTTCTGTCACTGGGTATGAGCACCACAAGATTGAAGTCAATACAAAGCACCTCTCCCATTGCAAGAAAAATCAATCTAGTTGGCCAAACCAAATCAATAGATTCGAGAGAAATACAAAGCTATCTTAATCATGCATAAAAGAGTTCAGAGAAGACTCAAGTAGTATTCATAGATAATCTGATCATAAAAGAAGATTGCATCGAATAGATCTCCAAGAACATCGAGGAGAACATTGTATTGAAGATCAAAGAGAGAGAAGAAGCCATCTACTCCCTCCGTCCTTAAAAGAGTGTACTTCCAACTTTGTTGGAAAGTCAATTATTTTTATGTTTGACTGTATTTACACAATAATAGACCAACATATATGCCATCAAATTAGTAGCATTAGATTCATGATAAATATATTTTTGTCACATACCTGTTTGGTTTCACAAGCATTGATATATTTATAGAGCCTGTGGGGATAAGCTCGCAAACAGAAATACTACAAAGACGGCCACGCCTATGGATCTAGAAATTACTATGAAAAGGGAAAAATAAAAGACCTAGATAAGCACAAATGCAGGAACTAGTCTATCAATGGGCATCTAATAATGACAGTACAAGAATCCTAGTGGGCGTAAATGGCATCATCACAGCAATACAACGCCTACTCGAATTGTTTAAACAAGTTTGGATCTACAGGGGAGAAATGGCGATGAACGCCGACGAACTGTGGATGAACTATAAAGAAAGAGCAGAGCACTTACAGATCTGAAGAAGAGAGGTTTTTGGAGTGCCGGAGCGCTGCAGGTGTGGTCGGGGCACTATGGGGGAAGCTCTGACGATGTTTGAAGCGGCGGTAAAGGCGCAATCGAGTTGGCCGGAGGTCTCAAAGAGACACAGCGGAGCTACGTCGCGAGAAGCAGTGGGCGCGAGGAATATGACGGTAAAAATGAATCTGAAGGCCCCTCGTGCATATTTATAGAGGGTAAGAAGGTGGAACGGTAAGTGCGAGAATCTAGGCGGCGTAGTAAATTTGGGGTGGAAAGGCGCCTCGATTTTTGGGCTTGCCAGATCCACTCATGATTTTTTGTGATGTCATGCAAGATCCAGAGATTTGGAAGGTGATGTCACGGTCTGAGGAAGGAACAAATAATGCAAAGTATGAAATGTCACAAGCCAGCAGTAACCATAACCCGGCCAGAAGATAAGCTGAAGAGACAAGAGAAGTTCTGGCTCACCAAAATATGACATAGAATTAATTCAAGTGTGAATTTTAACATGGATAAATCCAGGTTAACTTGGGGGCAAATGTTGGGGATATACCCTACGGTATGACCCGGCCATGATATGACCTGGCCCTCCTATGGCGGCTCATGTTAGGCTAGTTATGTGGGCCGTAATTGAAAGCCCAGTAGGCGACTGAAAGAAGAGGTCAGCTCATGGCCCAGTATCTGATGAGCCGGCTTGACAAGGAAGTTGTAGGGAATTTCCCTTACTTGAGGGACAAGATAAGTAGGAAATAGACTAAGACACGGGTCATAGTACGACCTGGATTCTGTTGTGACCTCAGGGCCTCGGCCTGTATATAAAGGAGAGCCCCTGAGGCAAAAATGACTAAGTTACAAGCTCTCGAATACTAGGTTAGCCAAGACGCACCCTTGTAATCGAGATCTCAAGCAATAATCAATCAAGCAGGAAGTAGGCTATTACGTCCATCGAGAGGGGCCGAACCTGGGTAAACTTGTGTCTCTCGTTCAAGCGACTACCTAGCTGCGATGGCCACACGACTAAGTCTTTTTTTAGGACATCTGTTGTGACAAAACCACGACACATAGCATCTCCACTTGAGGTAGTAGACATGTCTCATGTGGTTCATATGGAAGCTCACTAAGGAGAGAAGTCACCTCGGTCTCGATAGATCTTGCATGTGCTCTTGTCATCGGTCCACTTGGTGCTTTGGGAGACGATGGTGGGTCCATGGGGATGACAGTGGGATGCTCCGCATCAAAACCCTTAATTACCATTCGGTAAGAACTATAACTTAAATCAATACAAGAGATGAAGATTGATTCATGTGCTCCATGTGGGTTCTATACTCTTACTTTGAAAAGGCTACAACTAAAGCCTACGCACTTGCTGGCCATCATGTACACTACTGAAGAGGTCGTCAACAAGTATTGCGATGTGTATGCACAAACGCTAAACCGGGTGGCAAAGTGGTACGCCACTCCTTCAACTCGTAAGATGATTTTCTATGTTGCTCTATGTGTTGGTCTCGCAAGTTAATTTGCTCTATTTTCTTTCCTGTTGGCAACAAGTCATTCACGGTGATACATTGTTTCTTTGTTGAGAAAACCGATGATACATTTTGGTTCAAGTTGAATAAGGAAAGCAAGTGGAGCACCATTGCCCATTCCGCCAAGATCGCCGACACCAACAAGTGATGAAGGTGGTGATCTGGCCATTAGAGGAGGGCTTGCACCGACCACCCATGTGCTTAGGTCGAGAAGGAGGAAGTGGAGACAGAAAAGGGGAAGCGAGAAAGGGTGGGGACAAAGATGACGGAGAAGTTTGAGGTCATCGTGGCGAACAAGTGAGAGGCATGTGCTAAGCGCAATGAGATGAAGAAGGAAAAGAACGCGGAGAGGTTTGGCATGTTCATGAAAATCCAAAATAAGAAATTAAGCTCGAGGAGAGAAAACTTGCGATCAAGGAAGTTCCCGGGGAGCAAAAGATCTTGTATGTCAAGGCGGGCGACTTGGATCCGGATGTGGCGAAATTTGTTCATGACTTCCATGCTACCATGTACAAATGCTTTGCGCAAAAAGAGGACGAAAAGGCGGTCGAAAATTGAGGCATTTGGAACGGACAACCGATTATTTTCCTTTTAGGATCAATGAATGTAAAAATACTTGTTCAACATCTGGTGTTTTTGCTATTAGTTGCATTTTTTGCAACTATTTAAATGCATGGTCGAATTACTTATAATTTAGATGAATTTCTCAAAAAAAAAGATCGACCAAATAGAAAAGATTTAAGGGACAAGTTGAATGACCTTCGCTGGCTGTTGGGTGAACCATCTGGACGGGTGAATCCACATTGAAGATGCCCTAGCCACAAGATATTCGTGAGTCGCCCGACGATCGACACTTGCCATCTTCGGTCGCCTCGAATAAACAAAGCCCGGCGCCACATCACAGCCTACACGGCGATAAGATGCAGACGGGTACACGAGCCGGGCACAGCGGGTAACCGAATGGAGCTCCTTTTCCTCGCCTTGCTTCCAGGCCTCCCGCGTAGTCATGCGGGGCCCACTGCCCATGCGCTTTTCTACTACAGCCGCAAGTTCAAAAGCATCCGTCTCAGCCACCAATGCAACCCGTACGGCTCGGGGCCACCCAACCCCGCATCGCCGCATGAAGGGAGGCGTGGAGAATCTGGGTCGTCCGCTGAGTCCGGCCTTCGTCAGCCACGAGTTGCCCTGCCAACATCGGACGGTTGTGACAGGGGGGATGCACAGCATCGACGGCTCGGATTGTGGGCGAGCATGGGTGGAGCGCGCGAGACCACACGTTTTGGGGTGCCCTGGAAAAAGCGTGGGGTTAGCGAATAGGTTTTAGCCAGGTGGCCTTCAGTGTGGGCCCGTGGAGCGAGGCCACTTTGGGTCATTTCGGACCGCAAATATTCAGCTATTGGTATTGACTGCCCCTGTTTTTGCCTTCGGGCCCTTGTAAGAGTGTGTTTTGAGTCCCAACCACAAATTACTTTTGCAGCCCATGGGTAGTACAGACGGTCACTTATCCTACAAGAGGCTAGAATCCCTGAGTACAGTACAAATGCTAAATATCTATATCACTATATAACATATGAATAATTTTGAATGAAGACAATCCGACCATCATAGATGACAAATCTGGGTACTATTAGTCACTAGATATCATCTTTTCTTCAATGGATTCTACCAAATATACAATCTAGAAGATTTCATTGTTGAGCATGAACACAAGGCACGAATCTCCAAACACAAGCACTTGTCCTTTGCTCTGGAACAGTGAAGAATCTAGAACTTGACCAAATGGGGACAACATTACAATGGGTAGCTTTTTTGTCAAAATACATTACAAATAGTTAATAAAGTACTGAATATACATGTGAATGCATTAGTAAAAAAAAGTTCAGCAAATTGTTTGTGGGGGCCATGGCCCCCACGACCCCACCCCTAGATCGGCCACTGCTCTAGAACATTTCATACTTTAATTATCCAAACAAACATTCCAAATGAATTATCGTTCTTTCTTATTCATGATTTACAATGCACAGTATGTACAAGTCTCAAAACACCCCACCTTTGTTCTAGAATCTCCCATGCATAATTATCCAAATTGTTTTATTCTAAGTGAATTACCATTCTATTCATAATATGCACAAACTTCAAAACACAAGCATTTTTTTGTTCTAGAATATCCCATACTTTCATTATCCGGACTTCTCTTCTTCTAAATGAAGTATTACCCCTTATCAACTTTGTGGTTTATAATACACATCATCCATACACTTGACATTTTTCTAGGCTCCTCCATACCTTAATGTCGCAAGTTTTTTCTTCTTTTGAAAAAATTGTTGCTCACTTTTAGTTTAAGATATTTTTGTTCAAGGCCTATCATAACAGGTACATAGATTATATTTATCTTTAAAAATGCAATCCTAGCTACTCAAAATTGTGGTATGAGATTCCTAAAGACAAATGTGTCCGGTCACAAGAGTTTCATGTAGTATTATGGCATGCGGTCTTCGAATATTTTGTAATTATAATCTGATTTCAATAAGATGAAATATGTGAATTAAATCTACATCCACGTCATGGATAAATGACTCAAAACTTACATTCTTACCTTCTATAATGTGTCATGACGATCTTAATTCATAATTTGGTTATCTAAGCAACGTGCAATGCACGTGTACCTTACTAATATATAAAGTGTAGGTTGATGAGTCATTTTGTATGGTTGGATAATTTAACTACTCGATTTTCATGATTTTTTTCAACATTATCTTCTCTGCATTAATGAACATAGAGACTAATGAATTACACCTATGTCAGATACATAATCAAACATTAGGAAACCACTATCACACTAGAAGTTCTTTTCTAAAAATTATGACTGCGATGCGTAATTAACTAAATACACCTATTATATTCATGGCATAAGTAAATTTAAATACAGTAAAGAACTCAACCAATGGCTAGATGGTTAGGAAGGTGGTGTTACCTCTAGTCCACCAAGGATAAAACTCCAGGTTTAAAGCTTTGGTATCTCATTAATGCGTTCTATTTTTCCAATGAGGAGTGATGTCCCGTCAATAGCAAGGCGTAAAACAAAATTTAAATACTATAGTCCATTAAAGCTATCACTATTATAAAGTATGGGGTCTCTAGGAACGAGAGGCAAAGAGTAAATATGAACATTTTCCTACTTCCCTTACGTGATAAGGAAGATCACCAACCATTTTCTTTCATGAAAGACATAATAAGTTGTCAACAAAGGAGTGCGCTAGCTTGTGAATGTCCCATTTTCTTTCATGAAAGACATAATAAATTGTCAACAAAGGAGTGCGCTAGCTTGTGAATGTTATGCATTTATAGATGTAAAACCCGAATGAATCCACCCCATGTGCACTCCATTGTCCATCTTGCATGCATGCAGAAAAAGACAAAATATGATGTAGGCCGAGATTCTTTCATACTCTGAAAATTCAAAATATTTTGTAGCTTAAACCGTTGGTTGGATTCAAAATCATTTTCACTGTTAAATAATTAAATTCATCGCAAGGAGACCTTTGAAACTACATCACATGTAGGCATGTTCCGACAACTTTTTTCAGGTTGGAAGTTATCACCCGATACTATAAGAGTTACCAATATTGTTCATATGTCGTTATCGGTAAAAAAAAGTTATGTGGGGTATCGGACAACTCATTGATAATTATCGATTCCAAAACTAGGCCTGTCTGCAACCACCCATGTAACAACATCACTTATATGGTTGTGACTGCGATCTAGCACACTTGATAATTGTAGCATGTGCAACTAGTAGATATAGCTGACATGTTGGTAACTATTGCATGGCAGCCAACAACTATAGTTATCTAATGTTGGCAACGTTAGCATGGACATCCTGATAACTTTAGCACGTGTAGCGTGATAACTTCAACACGAGCAGCCTGATAACCTTAGCATCATTAGCTTGGCGACTACATCATGAACAACCTAATAACTATAGCATTATCATCCTAGTAACTTCAGCATTAGCAGCCTCATAAATAGAGCATAAGTAGTCTGATAACTTCATAATTGTTAAGGCGGTAACTATGTAATAGCCATGTTGATAACTATAGCATGAGTCTTGGTAACTTTAACATTAGTTGTCTGGTAACTATAACATGAGCAACCTGATAACTTTAGCATTAGCAACCTAATAACTATAGTATGAACAACCCGATAACTTCACAATTGCTATATTGATAAGATAGTAACTACATACTAACAAGGTCGGTAACTGTAGTTTTAGCAGTTTGGTAACTATGATAGGAGCAGCCTGCTAAGTATGCGTGAGTAGCCTGATAAGTTTAGCATATGTATCTTGGTAACTTTATAATGAGCAACATGGTGCATACCATGAGCGGAGCTTCGTTGGGGCAGACCTGGGCCATGGCCCGCCCAGGATTTTGGCCAACTTCTTAATACATATGTTTGTCGTCAGTCACGTTCGATCCAAAGCCATCTAATGGCATACAAGGAGGTGCAGTACCTGGTAGTCATGGGCTCATGGCTAGCGACCTGTAACTAGATGCGACTACTTCTGCTCGTCTAGATTTAGCAGCGGCCTAGGCACTCATCAAGGAGCAGTTGTCGCCCGTGCCCAGGGCATCTCGTGCAGATCCATGTTAGACAACTAGAAGGGGGGTTGTAACTTGCGAATCACCATACATGCACATGCCAGACCGCCAAAGGTCCCGCACGCATGAGTAGTGTCACGGTGGCTAGCGGCCAACCAGCGTCCTTGGCAACAAGCAATCAAGCACAAAATCTCTAGTGCTTGCAATTGTGAGTATGAATACATGTGATCTTATTTATTCCCAAAATTTTGAGTTTGCTATTTCCTAGCTTGATTTTTTCGCTCAACTGTTCTTTACATTATAAAAATCACAGAGCCAGCCCTCTCAATTTTTTATGGAAAGCAAAATCGCCAGGGTCATCTGCTGGGATCACCGACATTGTATGTGTATAAGTAAACGACCAACATGCCCACACGTTAAAAACCAACAAGAGGTAGGCTCCTAGCAATGACTGAACCGGATGTGATGCTCATGCAGGCCAAAGAGCTTATAGAAAAGCAACAATGAAAAACTAGGAAACTAAGGAACTAGGGTATAGTTGCAAACTCGATATTTGTCATCTCTTTTGAGCTGGTTCTCCCAACTTTTTCTTCCAAGCTCCGCCAGTGGTGCATACACAACATCTCTACCATATCAGGGTAGACTGATAACTCTAGCCTGAGTAGTGTGTTAACTTTAGAATGGATTGTCTCGTAACTTTAGCACGAGCAGTCTGGTAACTTTGGCATGAGTTGCTTGGTAGCTATAGCACAATGGGCTCAGTAACTTGTAATGCACCGACCAAACCCATCGGTTCTGGCCATTGCTCTGGGATCTGGGCTGACCCCACAGATCAGCACTAGTCTTTCCTGTGCACCTGGGAACAATTTCCCAGTCGGTAAGCCATGCTCAAATTGCTCCAAACTAAGCACACTTAACTTTGAGGTTCCTTTCGGATGGACTACAAATTAGAAGATGCACCTTGTTGATATGAGTAGTCTATTATTCCTATTAAACCTGGATGTCACCATACACCCTCCCTAGCTAAAGGAACCGACATCCCCGTCGACCCAGCAGGAACATTTCCTCTTAGCACATGTCTGTGCGTGCCAGTGCCAGCATCCACATGCACCCCACGTATGCATCACTGGCCCATGCGCGGCGTGTAACTGTGATGTTCGGCTTTGATACCAATTGCAACACCCTGATTAAACCCATCGATTTCTGGCCATTGCACCTGGGATCTAGACTAGCCACACAGACCAACACTAGTCTTTTCTGCGCACTTTGTGCTTACTCATGTGCACCTAAGAACAACTTCCCACTCAGTCAAACATCCACAATTTGCTCCAAGCAACGCACACTTAACTTTGAGGTTCCTTTCCGATTGGCTCCTGAAAAAGATGCCGCACCTTGTTAATTAATATGATTAGTCTATCATTTCTATTAAGCCGAGATGTCACATACACACTCCCTCAAAGAAATTGACGTCCCCGTCGACCCAACAGGAACGTTCCTTCTTGGCACCCATCGGCACGTGCCAGTGCCAGCATCCACATGTGCCTCGTGTATGCATCACTAACCCACACACGCCCGTGTAACCGCGAGGGTCAACTCTGATACCAATTGTAATGTCCTGACCAAACCCATATGTTCTTGGCCGTCGCGCCTGGGATCTAGACAAGACCCATAGACCAACACTAGTCTTTCTTTCGCACTTTGTCATCTCTCGTGCGCACCTAAGAACTATTTCCCAGTCAGCCATCCATCCTCAAATTGCTCCAAGCCAGACACACTTAACTTTGAAATTCCTTTCGGACGGGCTCCCAAGAAAGAAGGTGTGCCTTTTTATACGAGTAATCTATCATTCCTATTAAGCCGGGATGTCACATACTTTTAGCATGAGCAAATTTATAATAAAGTATATTTCAAAATATTACGTTGGTCGTCTCGGTCCAAGTCTCAACCTCGGCTGCAAGCACGATCACCATCAAACGCATCGTGAGTTGTTTGGTTCCGGCCCTAAATTCATATCGTTCGTCACATACATATGAAGAATACAATAATGTTCTCATCCTGATCAATGCACAAACTAATAGAACGTGTGTGAACTAGGTCCTCGGTAATACTCTTCAAGGTTTAGAAATCACTTTGTTCTTTTTTTCAGCACCGCGTGCCAGGCCGCAATCAGCATCCTAGATGCTAGTAGTTAGATCAAAATTGCAAAAGCCATTTTTGTAATAGTTCCACGTAGGATCAATGCTAATTAAATTGTATACTAATTACTCAATATTGTTGCAACCAATCAAAAGAGTGGTTGTCAAAACAGCGGGCACTATTTATTGCTAGTCAAAAACAAGAATTTCTTCCCATCTAGATAAAAACTAAGTAGTTGAGAGTTTATTGCCGAGCCAATATGGCGTCCAAATGACCAGGGTACAAAACCCACACAGCGCATCTATACATTTCCCTTAAAAATAACCCCTGTTGTCTTATACATCTTCTATTACTAAATAGCTACAATACCTATCTTTGTAACCTTGCCACATAAGTAAGTCATGCATGCAAGTCATAAATCATTTTTTTGCTTTACTCTATGCATGCAATGCTGTCATATCATAAATTCATGCATGTTAATTATTCACACGTTATTTTTTGCATTAGATTTTGTACTGGCAATATATATGTTGCGCGATTGAGTGTATGTATGTACTTGACCCTTCACATTTCTGTTCTGTTAGAAATGACATTATTTTAACCGTAATTTAATTTGTTTTTATACACTTTGTATTTTTTTATTTTTCAGATTACATCTTCTTTCCATTAGTTTTAGAAGTCTTTTAGCAACTATTTAAGCATTTCTGTTACCAAGATTCCTGAGGCAACGCGCGGGGCATCAATCTAGTTTCTACTAATATTTTGTAAAGCATATGGAAGGTCCAGAATAACCTTTGACCCTTTATTTCTTTTTTTCTCCCGTGAGAAAGAAAGCCAACAGAAAATGCGGTGGTTTGCGATTCCAGGGATTTTACGAGGGTGCCGCAGGAAGATAGCCTCGGAGGAGGCCTAGAAACCCACAAGTAAAGATAGTGGCTGAGATTTCTCGCGGCGGCGAGAGCGACCCCCACAGCCCCCGGCCACAAACACACCTCCACCGTGTAGCCTCCACGACCCGCAGCATACAGCGAGCCCCGCACCCGAGTACCCGACATCTCGACCCTTCCCTTCCCTTCCTTCGTCACTCGCGCGCGCACGCACGCACGCACGCTTGTTCCTCCCGCTGCTGGCCTAGCTAGATCCCCAAAGCGGAGGAGTTGGCCGGGAAGCTTCGTCCGGAAGCATCGGCCGGTGGCGGCAGAGAGAGGAGCCGCTGCGCCCGGTGCGGCGGTCGCTTGAGGTGGGTGGCAGGGATCGGGGCGGAGATTCCGTTTTGCATGATGAACCGCTGGGTTGCTGATTTGATTTTGTGCACGGGGTGGCTTGGTGCAGGCCGCCGCGCGGAGGGCGGGCTGGGCGGGCGACGTGGCGACTGGGGTTAGCTTGCTGCTCGCCCGAGGTAACTAGAACTAAGAACCATACAAGTTTTCCAGAAATTTGTGCTTCCACTGGACGCGACGCGATTGATATATACGCTCCTCTCGCACGTCCGTTCTTAGGTGTGCTAGTTTGTCGACTGAAAACTGTGCAGCAAATGAGCCCACGCTTTTTTGTGTGTGCCTGGTCGGTCTCTGTAGTTGCAGTTTTTGATTTCGCGTTGCTCTCCTCCAATGATCATGGTGCAAAAGCTCAGACTTCTGAGCGGTTGAACTGCACCTGTTCACTGAAAGCTCTGCTGTCGGAGAGGGGGGATTACGGATCAGATCATTTATACCCTTTGCTTAAAGGCATCACATCTGAGTTTGGCTTCTTCTACCCGGTCTACTGTGTAGTCCAGTGATTATTTTCTTGCTCTAGCCGGTCTTCTGTGCCCTTTTCTTGCTCTAAGTTAGTCCTGTCCATTTTAGTATGGTTATTAGGAATAAAATTAATAGATCATTTATACCCTTTGCTTAAAGGCATCACATCTGAGTTTGGCTTCTTCTACCCGGTCTACTGTGTCGTCCAGTGATTATTTTCTTGCTCTAGCCCGTCTCTGTGCCCTTTTCTTGCTCTAGTTAGTCCTGTCCATTTTAGTATGGTTATTAGGAATAAAATTAATATTGATTCCATGGTTCAACTGCTTGCAGCTAGAAAACTGTATGGTCGACTAGTTAAGTTAGGTACGTGGGTTTTTTATCTGACTTTTTTTGCTGTCATGGGTTTGAGGTGTGCTTTTATCAGATCTCTGATCTAATATGTTGTTGTTGGTGCTCTGAAGTTGTTTAAAAAGAAGGTGTGTAAGTTAGGCTTCTGAGTTTGCTATGCATGGAGAGAACAGCTTAATTTAGTTTATAAGCAGGTGAGTTAAGTTAATTTTGGATTTGCTATGCTGGAAAGGGAGCTACTTAATCTAGTTTAACTAAGCAGGTGAGGTAATTTGACTAAAATAGGTGCTCTGGTGAATTGTGCTAAGAAGAAAATATATTTTTTGTCTGCTATAAAAAAATCATATTTTTTTGGTGGTTGTTATGTCAATACATTTGCTATGATAAATTTCGGTCTGGCTTAAATTCTAGTGTTTGTTTTGGAAAGTCCAGGAACCCTAAAGCAACATATGCATATTAAGGTATGTTGCAATTTTTTTTTATGTTTCTATTAGTATTAGTTAACCGTTTTGCTTCCTGGTGAGCTCATAGATCTGTTTGCAGGCATACTGTGTTGCCCTTAAATAACGTGTTTGAGATTGTGGGAGATAAACTCACGGATGCTTTTCGCAAACACACACACACACACACACTCATGGATGCTCCTTCCAAGGCATACTGTTAGTGGAGGTAAAGGAGGTCAATGCGATTTTAGGAGTTACTATATCCTAGCTGCTACATGGTCAATTAAGTCGGAATCGTAAAAAAATATTATGAACAACATCAAATAGGTCGAGGTACTGGACCAGTAAATAAGTAAGTCTGTAAAGACAATTGGTTAGTTTCTGGAGAGCCATGCCCCTTGATTTTATTTCTGTAGAATTCAGCAAAAAACAGAAGACTTCATTTCATAGCGCCAAACATACTCCTTCAATCTTGTTTTGTTTTTGTACTATATTTCCCTGAATGTTTTAAATGACAGACTTGTAAAGCGGAGTACCAAAGCACTTCCATGGTCTACCTTTTTTTTTTCTAGAATACACCATAGAAAGGTGTATCATATTTCATAGAAGAGCAGGCAAGCGACTAGCAGGCTAGCACAACACCTTTCAATTTATAACGATAATCTGAGGTTAGCCACCTTTCGCGCCATGACAACAACGTCACGGAAACGTCTTGCACAGTTAAAGTATCAAGGCCGCTTCTTGACCGATGTCGGACACCTCCATAGCACGACATGTCTTCAGGGTTGTCCGGGTCAACGTGCTTCCCACCCATAAGTGCCTACAAGAGCCGGTGAGTGGATGGAGGAGACATCTAATCCTGAGGGAGGCATCGTCTAGGAAGAACTGGCGACGGCAACATTGTGCCTTTGCAAATAAATTAATGGCCTGAGCAGCGGCCAACATCAGAGCAATGTGCCACCACCACTGATCTCCTGCCAGCCGCTCCAGCGCAGGCCGCCAAGTGCCCCATCAGAACAGGGAAGTCCTGTCTCCAAAATGATGCTTCTAACAAAGGAACAAAGTCGAGGATACCGCTATCACTGATCCGACTAGCTCGATCTTCCTTCATTGCCAACACCAATAGAAGTCGGGCAGGACTTCGTACGGGGCGCCACACATGTAACCCACAGGCATCGTCGCCGACACACCCCACCCTTTGGCCCTGAGATCAGCATATCGGGTAATGCAGGCCAGAGAACCACTGCTGTGCCACTCACTGCTGCAGCACCTCAGCCCTTGCCGCGCAACAGTGCAGCACCTCGCCGTCGATGCTTCAGCCCAGCCATAGCCGAGCGCCGCTGCCACAACCGGCTCCCGAGCTACCTCATTCGCGTGCGCCGTCCAGGGCTGCCACAGCACGATATCCGTAGCCATGCGCGTGGCTGAGTGAGGAGGCAAGCCCACCGCTGCCGTCCACCAGTGGGGAGATAGGAGAGGGGCGCAACAACGGCTAGGGTTTTGCTCGAGCCGCCCCCTGAAAGCGGCATGGGTGGCCACCCTAAACAGGTCTCCATGGTCTACTTTGAAGACCATGGCCAAGAGTAATATTTTTATAATTCTGAAAAAAGTGAGTGCATGGAACATTAACTTTTTTAGTAAACCAACATGGAAAAGAACTACCATGGGATTGCAAGAGTATTATGTCCCTGTGCTAGTCTGGTTCCTTTTGCCAAAAGTTCACTTATGTCAGATATCTCGATCAAAGTATGGAGGTCAGAATAAACAGAGTAATGAATGGGAAAAGGGGAAAAAAGCTAGCTGGATAAGGGGCGGATGTAGCCAAGTGGATCAAGGCAGTGGTTAGAGAAATAGTTTGGACTTGGCAAGCAAGGGTCATGTCTGGAGACAAGTTAGGGGTTATTTGAAAGTATTTTAGAAACCGGGTTCGTAAAAGATTCACCAGTCAGACACAATCAACTCCTTGATCAACTTCGACAATCGACATCATCCAGGATGGTGTCCTAGCCGTGGTTCTAACCCCTTTTTCGAAATGAAAAGAAAATCCATCACGGTGTCTGTAATTCCCCCCTTGCTGCGTTTCTCAACCTAAGTCACTGAATTTGAGAAGACAATTTGTGGGAGGGGATGGTATATTAAATCATTGTGCATGGAGATAGCATGTCACTGCCATGCAGGCCTCCATGTGATGCCCTTCTTGCTCTGCCACTGCAATTGTCATGGATTTTAGGAGCAATGTTCTAAAATAGCTATATTCAGTTAAATCCTCATAACAGGTCACCTCCCCGGTTACAAGTATACAAAATTGATAGGTAAGGCTGTGTCTGGAGCTTACTTTGACTGCATGGAGGCCCTTGCGAGTATCCATCCAGAGTCGTATTTGCACTCGCCTAGTGCAGTGGAGCCATTGCTGTAGGTACAGTTTGTCCCCAGGCCAGGCAGGATTCTCCTTCTAAAGCATGCACATAGTGATATAATCTGTGAAATCAAGCAAGAAACTAGAAGGACTCTCTTTCCGTCTCTTGTGGCCATTGCTCCCCTCCATCTATCCTCCTCCCCTATTGCACGACAATAACAGCTCACAATTTCCATATGCCTCTCCGAAAGCCTTCAAGCTCCTAAAATGCTAATCTACTTTCTAAGACCACATCATCTAGATCAAATGATAAACAAGGAACATTTGATTTGAATCCAATAACACTGAGTTAACTTTAGAAGAAACATAACTTACCAAGTTCCGAATTTAGTTCCAGTTATCTTCTTTCTGACGAGGTTCTAATCTCATCTAATGGTTAGTACATTGAGTGTAAATCATTCCTAGTTTATGGGCCTGTTCTTTGGTTTCTTTTGGAAATTAAGTTAGCATGTGAAGGTGCAAATCATTACATATTTTATGAGCTTGTACTTCAGTTTGTTTTCATATTCATCTTTTGTAGAAATGCAACATAGTTTGATTGGTTATTAGCTTATGTTCCAGAGTTGTTATTTATATACACTTTCATAGTTCAACTGATTTGCATCCAAAGCAGCAAACTAGATCTATTCTAGCAAGTAAATATTGGTTTTTGAGTTTGGCAAGACTATTTGGCTGATCTCATTTCAGTAACTTTCAGGTGTAGGAAGTGTTAAGGGGATACATAATCAGTTTTGAGCTGTGAGGCCTGCATTTGTGCTGCCTGCTGTTTGATTCACGGCCCACTCTTTTCCTCCTACTCATTTAAGCAAAGTACTGGAATTTCTAAGCTCAGTTTATTCAGGTAGCTGTGATTTTTCTGGCTTTTGGTCGATTAGAGTTTTGATATTTGTCATTTTTTCTTGAACAATTGTCAAATTTGGCAGTTTTCATATGAGCTGTGATTCAAACCTGGAAGTTGATAGGGCCTCAGCACTAATAACGTGAATTTGGTTGCTTTGGCAGGTCATGGGAATTGTTTGTCCTTAGCAGGTGAGCTGGATTGGGTGGCTTGTGTTATTGCGTTGTATCTTCCCTATGCTTTTGACTGTTTTTTTAGTCTGATCTAATTCTTTCTGTGGAATGGTTTCATGATCTGAGTACTTGAAAGTTTAATCTGATTCTAGAGTTGAAGATAAAGAGAGGAAGGCTAAACTCCGCTGACTCAGTTCATGTGGGCAATGAGCCAACTGCAATAGAGGTTTTCAGTAGGTGAGTGCAATGGTGATGTTCCTGGCATTGTTAGACCAAGCTATTCTTATAGCTGTGGAATTTTATAGTTTTCCTAATTAACATGCCTGATTTTAGGATGAAATGAGGTTTGCTGCTCTCTAAATACCTGCATATTTTAACATGTTGGAGAGGGCGTAATTTTATTTATTTAAGGGGTGAATATATATATTTAATGTTGCACTATTTTGCAGATTAACACCAATTGAGTCAAAGAAAATAGGTGAGTTAACTCCTTAGAGTATTTCTTTTGATTATGATCGAAGTTCATTTATGAGTAGACTGGTGAACTCAGATTATTTCTTTGCTCTGTGATAACTAATCTAGCTGCTCCTTTTGTGGCTGGGGTGTACAAATTTGAAATATTTATTGTATTTGTGTGATAGAGAGGTTTAGGGGGAGGTATGAGATACTACTCGCGTCAAGTCCAGCGTTTGGCTGGAGACACAGAAGGAGGAGCGTTGTTGTTTGTAGACGCCCTCAACTCCAAGTAACAAAGCGACCAGTTGTCAACACTTCCTTTTATTTTTGTATTTTCCCTGGAATTGGAGATGGAGATAAATTCTTCGGGTGAGGAAACAATGATAAAGGTGAGTGTGCTCTTGGACCTACCAGTTAATTTGTGGTGAAAGAATCAACATTTTCTTCATGTTGTTTGTAGGTGCGAAAGCCGTACACAATAACAAAACAGCGGGAGCGGTGGACCGAGGCAGAGCACAAACGGTTCCTTGAAGCCCTCAAACTGTATGGCAGAGCTTGGCAGCGCATAGAAGGTGAAATCTTCATATATGTCATACCTTGAGTACTTGTACTCACTGATTTCTTCCAAGGAAATACTCACTGATTATTAGTGGTGTATATGTATATATCGATTACTTTGTTGTTGATAACTTTATATGAACTCATTTCTTTTATTTTCTTATTCTCCTTCTGGTTTGTTGTACAGAGCACGTTGGGACAAAGACGGCCGTGCAAATCAGAAGCCATGCTCAGAAGTTCTTCACCAAGGTTATTTTTCTATCTTATTGGCTAGTACCCTTGTCTGATTTACTGCTATACCCTTCATTTTCAGGTTGTTTCATCTTTATTGTTGGTGATAAAATGGAAGACACGCTTCATAATATTTATGTCTTTATTTTACTGAAGTATTTTCTTTCTTTCTTTCGTTGTACAGTTGTGTACTGCAGTGCTGAGCATGATGAAAGATTCATTTCCCTTGAATATCATGAGAACCATTCTTTATCTAATTGTTGCTCTGTTGATTGATTAAAAGATCAAATTAAAGCATGTTGAAATGGATGAAACAGCTAGGAAGTCTTTCCTGATTGTAACCAATGAGTAATGCTGCAGAGCAGATGATGTTGAACAACTCTGATTCTCTCATTGATTGATTTTACATATCCATGCTGTTATTGAGCATACATATGACTAAGAAAACATTATGTTACTAGTTAATTTTACATATGAGGGTCAATACAATACATAATGTGAAATTCCTTAGGAATTGTATGGCAAATATGCTAACATTTGTTACATTTCATTATAGCCCCCATCAACGTAGGTAAACACTTCATCGAACATGTTTCACTATCGACATTGTGTAAATGAGTCCATTTCATTTTCTAAATCATGATATTTGTTCCGTAGAAGTACACAATGGCATGAACAAAATTTATCTTCTTTCTCCCTTTTTCGTCCTTTCTCTCTTCTCTGCTTTCTGTTCTTTGCTGCATGTCCTATTTCTTTAGGGGCTGCATACAGCCACATGGTGGAGGCTACATTGTCATCATGTTGTAATATGCAACAGACTGTTGCCTTGTTGGGATTGCAGCCTCATCCTCGCAGAGGTTTCCTTGCCAGACCCATGGGGGAGGGAGAAGGCCAAGGCTAGTTTTTTTTTCTTCTCGTTTTGACCGCGATGGTTTTCTGAGTCCTCTAATTTCATGCTTTGCTCACCAGCCATTACCATCTGACCTTGCTTGATATAGCAGGTTGGTTGTTGGGATGGACAGCTCTACCCTATTGTACATATAGTAAATGACGCAACTAACGGTTCAGTACACCAACTTAGCTCATATTTGCTCGCCAATAAATTCGTAAAAGTTCAGAGTGGAAACTGATAGCCTTCAATCTAACCAATAGTTTAAAGGCTTAGTGCATCGGTTGATGCTGAGGCTGGAGAGATGTTTCTTCTATAATCGAAGAAACAATTTTACAGTGCTATTTTTCTTACCTTTTATGTGGATAGAGAAGAGCCAGTCGGGTGAAAAAGAAACCACTATCCACTGTTTCAGTCCTCCACTCGCTTGCGGGTTTAGGCTGTAGAATTCTGTATTTGTCAGGGCTAGGATACCGGAACTGCCCCAAATTTCCATTGCAGACGGTTCTGGTTTCTTCAGAACCCGGCCAGTTAGTCTGGTTGCCCCAAAATGCCTTATTTTCTGGCACTCCGAATCTTCATTTTCATTTTGCAGATTTCAAATTGAAGATATAAATTAGAGGCAATTACAGACCAATTGTTAGAAAAATGGGTTTTAGAGTCTGGTTTAGGGTGAGGGTGGGCACCGGCTACATATCCACCGGTGCCCACCTGTTTGGCCAAAAAAAAAACATCACCAACGTCAATTATGTTGATAGTCTGAAAAGGGAAGACTTGCAATTGTGGAGTGCCCACTAAGGTTGATGGCCCTAAATTAGTTGTTAGCACAGGATAATTCTTTTTAAAAATGCTATCATAATAGTGCCTGTTGAAGTGTGGACTCTGAAGGATTTTGATGACTTATGACCATTCCAAGCTTCAGATGCACTAGTATTTTGGTTCTACTTGTGTATTGCAGTAGTAATTGCGACAATGTAGCTGTAGCTAGTAGCTGCTGGTCTGTGGGCTGAAGTCCAGCCTTCATTGTGTTGCCTGATTTAGTGAGCAGATTGACCAAATTGTAAAAGGATTTTGATAACCAGCAAATGTTCCCTGGGAGGCCATGGCAAAACGAACATTTGTTATGGCAATTTATGTTGTTGTGAGGATGGCAAATTTCTTTAGCAAGCATGGAAAATCCGCCCAGTTCAGTTTTTTGCCAGGATTTGCCGTGCTTGCTCAAGGAATTTGCCATCCTCACGACAACATAAATTGACATAAAAAAAACATTTGTTTTGCCATGCCCTCCCAGGGAACATCAGCACAATAACAGTTCCCTTTTAAAATTGTTACTTGTCACAGTTAACCACGTAAGTCTGGTTTGTTATCTACTTGTCTTCTTTTGGTATCCCGCCATTAGTCACTCCAGTCATATTAGCATCTAGCCAAATGCCATAACGCGCTTCTTGGTGTGAGCCCACTATCTCCTCGCGGCCACTCCTAATTGGTCAGTGATGATGGACGTCATGGTTGACCTTGTTCTGGCTGAACCTCGGCATGTTAATCTGAGACCATGAGGATAACATTCCTGTGGACATAAGGATGGCATTCTAATGCAGTGAAAATTTGTAAGAACTAATGATAGCAAAGCTGCCATTGCCAGATACTGAAACTCTGTACCAGTCTGCGTTTTTTATATCAAGGAAAACTACTTAAAATATGTCTGGACTAGAATTTGCCATGCCTTTTCAGTTACATTCTGATTCTTGTTGGTGAAATTGTTTAAATTAAATAATGTTAGTATCTCAAGAGCAAGCTGATGATTCTGATAAAAAAAATCAAGATGTTAGCAAGAAAAAACAACTGAAAGATGATTAGTTGGGTGACACTAGGTTCTTATAACTAACGAGATCGCCAGTAAGGAACATGTGCACATTGTTTTCTGTAGTATTGATCTCAGAAGATCTCTTGCACCATGCATCATGACATGTTTTCTATGGTTCCAACCTCCATAGCGGACCATCTTATATGATTGTAACCCTGATGATTCTTCACAACATACAGATAAGCTTATGTGAGCATCAGTGAATTTGTAACTTGGCTAATAAGCATAAAATTTCTCATGTCTGATACTTTCTGAGTTTGCCTCTTTCGCACATTGCTCTTTCAAAAGACAGTGCCTCCTCATATTATTCTAAAGGAACTCATCTGTAAAGAAATTTGCCATTGTGATAATCCTTTCTCTGCGAAATCTCATGCATTTTCCAACCGATTCCTGATTGGTTTGAGTGTGTGAAATGGGGCAAAAATCTGATCAGTACAAAGGTTATAGCTTTTTGGACACTAGAAAACCTAGTAACCGTAACAGTTGTATGCAATAATAGACAGTTCAATTTCCCAATTCTAGTTTATCACCACTATCTGTCTGTATCTAACTAATTGGGAAATTGCAGTTGGAAAAGGAAGCTATCAATAATGGTACTTCTCCGGGACAAGCTCATGATATAGACATACCTCCACCACGGCCTAAAAGAAAACCTAACTGTCCATATCCTCGAAAAGGTTGTCTCAGTTCTGAAACACCCACCAGAGAAGTTCCAAAATCAAGTGTAAGCTTGAGCAATAGCAATGCAGAAATGGGGAGCAATGGAACTCTTCAGGTAAATACCATTGCGGTATTATATGCTCTGGTTTTAGTTCTGTCTATGCTATCCTTGATGTATGTATTGATATACTTGTTTTTCTTTAACATGAAGCTCACCTGCATTCAGAAACTTCAAAGGAAGGAGTTATCTGAAAATGGCAGTTGCTCAGAAGTTATTAATATCTTTCGAGAAGCACCATCTGCCTCATTTTCTTCCTCTAACAAGAGCTCTTCAAATCATGGTGTCTCTGGGGGAATTGAACCGACTAAAACAGAAAACAAAGATATTGCAACCATGGAAAGGAAATCTACTTCCATTGATGTGGGGAAGGATGTAAAAGATATTAATGACCAGGAAATGGAAAGGAACAACAGAGTCCACATCAGTTCTAATTATGACCGTTCTCATGAAGATTGTTTGGATAACTCAATGAAACACATGCAGTTGAAGCCAAATACCGCGGAGACAACATACACGGGTCAACATGCTGCAAGTGCCCCACTCTACCAAATGAATAAGACTGGGGCAACTGGCGCTCCAGACCCTGGAACTGAAGGAAGTCATCCTGATCAAACAAGTGATCAAGTGGGAGGAGCTAATGGAAGCATGGACTGCATCCATCCAACACTTCTGGTGGATCCAAAAATGGGCAGCAGTTCCACAGCACAGCCCTTTCCCCACAACTATGCAGGCTTTGCACCAACGATGCAATGCCACTGCAACCAAGATGCCTACAGGTCTTCTCTTAATATGTCATCCACCTTCTCCAACATGCTCGTTTCCACGTTGTTATCAAACCCCACAGTACATGCAGCCGCAAGGCTTGCAGCATCATACTGGCCAGCAGCAGACAGCAACATTCCTGTTGGTCCAAATCAAGAAGTTTTTGCTGAGAATGCTCAAGGAAGACATATTGGTTCTCCTCCAAGCATGGCTTCTGTGGTAGCAGCTACAGTTGCTGCGGCTTCGGCATGGTGGGCAACACAAGGTCTTCTCCCTCTTTTTGCTCCCCCCATGGCTTTTCCATTTGTCCCAGTTCCTACTGCTTCCTTTCCCACAGCGGATGTTCAGCGAGCTACAGAGAACTTCCCAGTGGACAACGCACCGAAGGAATGCCAAGTAGCTCAGGAGCAAGGTCAACCTGAAGCTATGATAGTTGTAGCGTCTTCTGTATCCGACGAGAGTGGAAAAGGAGAGGTGTCTCCCCACACTGAGTTAAATATATCTCCTGCTGATAAAGTTGAGACAACACCTCCCACAGGAGCTGAAACAAGTGATGCTTTCGGCAACAAGAAGAAGCAGGATCGCTCTTCATGTGGTTCCAACACGCCATCAAGTAGTGATGTAGAGGCAGAACATGTTCCTGAGAACCAAGATCAAGCCAACGACAAGACACAGCAAGCATGTTGCAGTAATTCTTCAGCTGGTGACATGAACCACCGCAGGTTTAGGAACATTTCAAGCACAAATGATTCATGGAAGGAAGTTTCCGAAGAGGTTGTAGTCTACCAGCATTGCCGAACTTCATTTCCATGTTACTCTTGAGCATCTATCACTGCTTTTCTAATTCACATTTCTGCTGTCAGGGTCGTATGGCTTTCGATAAACTGTTCAGTAGAGGAAAGCTTCCCCAAAGCTTTTCTCCTCCACAAGCAGAAGGATTGAAGGTGGTACCCAGGGGGGAACAAGACGAAGCTACTACGGTGACGGTCGACCTCAACAAGAGTGCTGCAGTTATGGACCATGAACTTGATACATTGGTTGGGCCAAGAGCTGCTACCTTTCCCATTGAATTGTCACACCTGAATATGAAATCCCGCCGGACAGGCTTCAAACCTTACAAGAGGTGCTCGGTGGAAGCAAAGGAGAATAGGGTGCCGGCTTCTGACGAGGTTGGTACCAAGAGGATTCGTCTTGACAGCGAACCCTCCACGTGATTTACTTGCTACGACATGATTACCAGCCTTCACGAGTAGTGTATTTTCAAGAAATTGCAGTATTTACATCTAAGCTACTACTATAGGACTTCTCGGTCCTTGCAATGCAGTGTTTCACAGAACTCAATTTATTATGTGTTGTATGTTAATGCTTGCCGAGCAGCCCTTCTAGACTCTCAATTAAGCATTAAGCACCTACGCATGCTACTTTATTGGTAAAAGGCAATTATGCTTATTTTTGTGTGGTGAAGGATAATACTTGTAATTTTGGTTCATTTTGCTGGATCATGTAGATTTAATTCCCGAAGGGAGAGCATGATCGCCTTGTTTTATGTATATACACCTGAGATTTGAAGATTCTTGGATGGCCCAGCTTTCTTAAACAATGTAATTTTTTAAAATTTAAACATATTGCTTGTATCTTTAATATTGGAAGGTAACTGGATCTGCACGTGGGCTCAGAAACTAATTTTCGAATTTAGAGTCTATCCATTTCATAGCTGCTTTCACACATTACAGCCGTGGGGCTTAAAAGCCTCACACACAGGCGCACAGCTGCCTGACATATCGGCCCCCCACACACCACAACGTCCGTTAGGCTCTGAATCCTGATGCACAATCCCTCCGTCAGGGTTGCCCGGCATGACATTAAAGAACAAGACATTGCTTAGTAGTAGCATCACAAGTTCATATTTATACAACCATTGTTTCCGAGAAGATTCATAACGGGGGCACCGTTTTTCGCCCGATGAGAAATGCACCATTTTGCCTAGTGCCGTTTTCAGCAGCATTAGTTGGCAACAAAAAGGCAACCAGAATCGCTGGCTTCCTGCAATCCTACTTCCTCATATACAGGTACCACCATCCATTGGCAGATTCGTTCAGCTCCAGCCGATTTCTTCAGTTAGCACATGCTCCCAGTCTGACGATCCATACTTTGAATTGCTACGCAAAATGCCATCTTGTCCGGTGATGTATGAGCGGGCAGCCACTCCATCCAAAGTGCCTCCATTCAACCCTTGACAAGCTCCATATGGCAGAGGCGCACGGCGCTGCGTGGCAGTTTCTTCCAAGCCTGTTAGGACATGGCCATGCTGCAAATTCTTCGGCAGAGCAGTGTACCCTTTGGTGCTTGAAGAACAGCTAAGTGCGGCGTCGCCTCCTGACCGAGTGCAGTCACCAGCATAAGGAAGATATTGACCGTTTCTTGCTCCTGATGTCTCTCCGGTAGGGTGAGCTGAGGCAACTCCATACAGATTACTTGGATCGGTACTCAAATCAGAGACTTGGGAGTAATTCTTTCTTGGCCCAGGCCCACCAATAGGAGCCATGCTGGACTCTAGGTCTATTTTTATACAAGTGTGTTTCAGCTGGTACTTCAATTCACAATTTGCACGCTCCGCTTCAATCCACAGATTCTTATACACAAGAACCTGTGGATGCTCTTCCTCACAGGACATCTTCTTTTGGACACTGTTGAGTGCAGGCTGGTCAATCATAAATTGCTTGTCAATAAAGTGAAACAGAAACAATTGGTTAAACTAATTTTCTATGTGAGTGGCACAATACTGCTAGACTTATCACAAGGTACATATAAGTCCTACGATTTTCCTGGATTTTTTTGCAAGGAGAAAAATTCTTCTACACATTTTCTAAAAATTGCCAGACCTTTTAACACGCCTATGAAAAATTGCACTTGTTGGAGCACACAGTTTAACAACTCAGCAAATGAAAGAAACAACACAAGTAATTTATCATGAGTAGAAGAGGTTACCTGGCCCCCTGTCAAGCTGTTTCTTCCAAACTCATTGTGCATATGACTAGAACCAGCAAAATGATTAATAATTATGTCCTTTTCACCATCTGCAATGTAACTACGATTATATTTTCCTGGGTCATATTTTAAAACTGCAGTCTGAGAATGTGGAGCCTTTGATCCTGCCTTGTCAGAAGCACCCTTAATAGGATCCTAGTAACAATAGATACACAATTATCATGGGGTCACTGCAAATATCATATTACTATAGTAAGTCTGAATAGTTCTTGTTCTTTTATCGACAAGAAGGAAAATGTTAACAACTAAATAGAATTCACAAAAACCAGAGACCGTATAATCTGCTTATCCTACATATGACTCAAAATAATAGTTTCTACAGTTACTCCGCCTAAGAACAATTCAGGCAATAACATCGGGCGTAAGTGGAAGCAATCAAACTTTGAAGTAAGCAATAGGGAAATAAGAAAAAAATAATGAAGGATAGCCTGGTACACCTGCTCTCTCATGTCAAAATAGTTTTGAATAAGGCAAGACGTAAGTAAAACTGCGAGCTGCAGGTTGCGGGTATGCTCAACTGAAAGTATTTCGAATTGAACACAATGTCTATGCTAAATAAGAAGTTGAAAACAAAAACAACAACAAAACAACGCACCTTTCTTATTTTATGAAGGCAAGTCTGAAGACTATCAATCACTGATTCAAGGAGGATGCAGTCATCTTCATCTAGCTTGATTTCATCACCAGAATAACTACTCTGGAATACCACAGTTAGATTCTCGATTGCCTTGAGAACTCCCGATATATTATTTCCTGTTGAAGAACAGGGTCCTGTAATGTATCAAATAGATAGCATATTGTGCATTTGAAGGAAATGCTTATTCAAAACATCAAGCATCAGGTACTATCGTAAATAACTTCAACAGATATAGATAAACCTTTGCCAAATTTTGATTTCCCAATCGACGAAGGTACAAAATCCGGAGCAGCAGAATTCAGACCAGATCGCTTCACATAATTGTCTCTCAGTTTCAAAAGGTCTTTCTGCTCTAGTTCACATTTTGCTGCATACTGGTTTGCACATTCATGCTCCTTCCCACATGAATTTTTTGTCTCCTTTATACTTGTGACCCCAGATTTCTTTGACACACCGGCTTCAGTCTGGGATTTGCAGTGGTCGTGGTTAGTCTTGGTGACCAAACTCTGGAGCTCGGACGGAGTTTCATGATGTCGAACAGTACTAGAGCTTTGTTTCTGTCGTACGGCAAAAGCTTCTAATTCTTGATTAGTTGACTGGGTAGCAGGTGTCTGAAAAACATCAAATGGAGACAGACGAGAAGCTGAAGCACCTCTATAGCACGGTGAATCAACAGAGCATTCTGATGGATCTGGCATCACATCCTCGGCCAAAACACCACATGGATCAGCACAAGTAGTTGGAATATGAAGAGGGCTTGCACTGAAGACGGGATTTGCCTCTTTGGAGGAGAACATGTTTTTTTGACCCGAGGAGGAGAACATGGTACCTTGTGAATTGTCCTTGCCATCAGCAGGACCATTGAATTGTAAACTGCGGGATGATGTTTCTTTTTCACTGTCTTTATTAGACTTAGGATTTTCTGCTATAACCAACTTGCTTCCAGAACCACAACTGTTTTTGTTAGTTTCTGATGTTTTATTTGGTGGCCTTTCTATCCTCACTGTTGAACATTTGCTCCCATTTCCTGAGGTCAAGGAATTTTGCTGCTTATAATTGGATGTTATCCTGACATATGGTGAGGAGGGATATGCATCCAGGCAAACTGCTGACCATGAACTTGGCTGCCCAGTGTGCATGGCATGTGTAGAGGGTGGATAAACGGCACCACTTGATTTCATCAAGGCACATGCAATTGGTGACGCTGAGTGAGTATCTCTTGATGTCTTCTCTTCGGCATAACCCACAGAGCTAGCACCCGCCGACCTAGAAACATCACCTATGCATTGGCAATACACACTCAATGGCTTTGCTATGTAAACAGATGACTGGCACGTTATGCAGTTGAACAAGAACACAAATATAGCATGTACAGTATATATTGTTGCCCCGATTGGGGATAATCATGGATATAAAGTCGTAAATTAGTGGTGACTGAGAGGGCGGAATGATGTATGCCGGATACTACAAATCAGCTAGGATCAACTGATTCTCGGCCTACTACCCCAGACCGCAAACCTAGCTAACGCCCAAGAACCGGACGAAGGTCAAATATTTTGCCAAGCTGGTCAGCACAACTAGATTAACCCAGCGGCGTAACGCAATCACAAGGGCCGATAAGGCGCGGACCAGCCAAGAACCGGAATATCAGAGCAAGGCGGAGAATAACAAGAAAAAGGTGGGGATTGGAGGAAGGGAAAGGAAAAGGTTACCATTTTGGCGGTACTGGAAAGGGGCGCAAGCCGGTCGGGAGGGGGGGTTGAAGGGAGCGGCGTGCGGGGAGAGAGCATATGACGAGACGTAGTTAATGGCGGCGGCGGCGGAGGCGGCGGCGGCGGTCGAGGTCATCGCCGGCGTCTCGCGTAGAAACCACCGGTGGTAGAGTGAGTGGTCGACCCGTAATAATTGAGGAAGCGGAGAAGTACGGTGACTTTTTCGCCTCTACCCTTTCCGAAGCGGAGAAGGATGTGACATCTGGACGCGGTGAACAGTAAAATAAAAAATGTAATTAAATTTAAAACATCTGATTTTTTGTCTGTGAAACATTGACAAATGTTTTGGTAGTTTACAAAATTTCATCACCATATGCCATTGTGGAAAATGTGGCAAAAGAAAATTGATGTTCGAAAATGTTATTTTCAAACGTATTTTGGAGTATCGACTTTGTTTTTTACCACGTCCTCCCGGAACGTCATTTCATGATGAAATTTTACAAACTATCAAAACATTTCTCAATGTTTTAAAAAATAAGTATTATGGTTATGATGCTAATGAAATGTTAATCTAAAACACATGTGTAGATTTACATGTTTAGTCATCTAGAATTGCAGACTTAAGGATTAATATACTGATTCAAAACACCATACTCAGGACCACATGAGTACCTAATGTACCCGCCTCCCTAGGCTGCTCGGGGGCGAGAGTGCCTGGCCGTCCGTTTGCGGTTGGCTTGCCGCAGGAGCCTCTCGAGGCGCCTTCATGTCGTCCGATCTAACCGAATGGTGCGTGCCCGAGTGACCCGGCTGGAGGGTCCATGACGGGTGGACCGCCTGGCCACCTGGGGCCATTATTATTGAGTAGTCATTGGTACGCGTCGGTGCTATACAAACAGTTTTTAACTCTTTCCGCGATGGCATTTGGGACCGTCGTCAAGTGAGTGTGGACGATAGGGTGTCCTTCCCACACGACCCAGAAACCGTCGGGGATATGGAGCAATAATCCAGAGGCCTTCCAAAATGTAATCGTGTGCAATGCAACACACACTAAATTCTTTCACACGTGTGGGATCGGTGATTAAACGTTTCTAATGACGCAGTGAAACCATACGATGTGTCGTAATGAACCGTTTGGGAAACAGTATGTAAGGCGAACGGGCCAACATATGAACTGTGTGCGATTTGTGCCCCATCGCACACGAGTTTTCTGCGTAACCCGTCTGCCATGCAGGACTTCATCGCACACGTTTCCCAACAATTACCGTCTGCGATAATGTTCTATCACAAACGGTTCAGGAGCCCCTTCGCACACATACAAGTGCTGCAGACCGTTTGTGATTTGTTGGGTATCACCGACGGTTGCCGCAAGAGTGGTGTGCTTTTCATTTGGGATCCCACACGTTTCCTGAAAAAATTACGACTGGGATTGTATTTTACATTGGGCACGGTTTACTCTGAGTTCTCGTGTGCGATAACGCGATATCACAAACGGTTCCGGAGGCCCTACGCACACGTAGTAGCGCTGCAAATCATTTGCGATCTGTTGTGTATCACCGACGGTTCCGCTACAATTGACGTATGCTTTCCGATGTGGATCGCACACACTTATTTAGTTGAACCGTGTGTGGAGCAATTGCCAGGTTAAAACAAAAATATCCCATTTTGAATCGGCATGCAAAAAGCAAATTCGCCACAATATTCAATTGAACAAATAAACAAAAATATCACATTTTGAATCGGCACGCAAAAAGCAAATTCGCCACGATATTCAATTTAACAAATAAACAAAAATATCTTATTTTGAATCGGCGCAAAAAACAAATTCGCCACAATATTCAATTGAACAAATAGTGTCCACAGGAAGAACATTCATCAGATTTCGCAACAATTGCAATTGAACATATGGTAGCTAAATTCCAATGATTTGTCCACACATATATGCATCACATAATTAATCATAGTGTATGAAATACGAAGACTTCATCAGGTGGAAAACAATGGATCCATGCATATATGTTTAGCGGCTAACTCTTACTCAATGTTTCAGGAGAAGACATGCTGAAATCTTCATTATCACCAGTGGGATTGATGTAGTGATCCAGAAAGAAGTTGTTGATAAATCTCCGAACCATCAGCAATTCACCAGCCGGGAGCGGTTCAGGGGTTGTTTTAAGATGAGCTGCAATATTTTTAAGATCAGAATGTGCCATATGAGTGGAGTAGAAGATATTAATTAAGATAGACTTACTGGTACTAATTCGCGAGGATCGTCACAACTATCAGCAGATTTGCAGATGGAGACCATGTGTCTGCAAACATAGTATCCACAAAGGTTGGTCCCTGCTTCTTGTTGAGGACACTGAATTTTTTTGTACAAAATTAGTCATGTATTTATCCTGTTAGGAACAACCTAACCGGTGTTAGATGTATTATTTTTTCTTTAGACAAAATAGAAAGAGGTTTATTTAGAAGCTTGAACATTTGACTAGCGTAAAAAAAGGTATTTGCAGACTGTTGGATAAATTTTCCGAAAATAACGGATTACGGTGTGTTACCGGAGAAACGATCTCGTGCTGCAGAGGTAGTTCCCTCTTGAACAGGTTCCCTGATTTAGTTTTCCACAATGCGAGCACACTGCAAATGATGATGAATTTTGACAACATCAATTATTGAACTAGATATGAATGCAAATTAATTCCAACATCATAGAATTCAATACCTATCCATGAATTGCTAAAGATGCGTCAGATCTTGAGCGTTTGTTGACTCTCTAAGAGAATCGATGTAGTAAACTATGTTCTTGTTTGGAACAATGAATACCAATATCCAGTGATTGCTACGTATTAAGAAAGCCATGAACTTACGAATCATGTTGAAATTTCAAAAAGACAATCAGTATATGCGTGGTTGTTTACTTGACTTACCATTCATGATATGGCCAGAGAAATGATTCTGCATGGGACATGTTTTCGAAGAGACGGACGACCGTGTTAACGGCCCAGTCCCGTAGGTCCTTACCATGTATTGTTGTGCCATTTGCTAATTCAGGATCTATGAAATACACACTCTCCCTTTTTCTTCTCTGCCCGTTCAATCCCCTAAGAGGAATAAAATGCAGTCAGCTGTTTATCATTTACAACCTTGTATGGAGAAGTTGATCAGAGTTTGTTAAGTACTTACAAAATCAGCCATCTAACAAGAGTGGCATCGAGCTTGTTGAAGTTGAAGAAGAGATGTAAGTCCTCGAAACTCACATTGATGGAACCAGCATCATGTCAGAAATGATCTCTGTTGTAGTGGACTAGCAAACCATGAAGACCTGTTGACATTTGATCCATGCAATATTCATCGTGTCAGAAATGATCTCTGTTGTAGTGGACTAGCAAACCACTTTTTCTAGCATCATTATATATCATAACAGTAGCTCATATCATAAAGCTTCTCATGATCAAGTAACAAACTATTCACATGTTAAAGTATAGATCATAAACTTTCTTGAAAACTAACAAACCGTTCTCAGTCATCAAACAATTGCAATTCATCTTATTTTCAGGAAGGGTATATGTAAGAGCTTTGATTTAGCAAATCCCACATACTCAACTATCATATAGTCTTCCATGATTGCTACCACTCAAAGCATATTTTTAGAACAAATAGTATTCATCAAACACAGAGAAAGATAGGGGCTTAATGTCTCGCCTCCCAACCTTTTACCTCAAGGGTAATGTCAACAGTAATAATTCATGCTCAAATATATTTGAATGGCCATATATGCTTAGATCTTTCCATCACATGATGCTTGCCAACTAAAGAGTAGGTTGGAATGAGAAGGAATACTACTGACTCTTGCATAAAAGTAAAAGATATGCCCTTTGCAGAGGGAAGCAGGGATTTGCAGAGGTGCCAGAGCTCGAAGCTAAAACAGAGATGAAAATAATTTTGAGAGGTATGCTTTCATTGTCAACATAACGACCAAGAGTTCCCAATATCTTCCATACTACATACATTATAGGCGGTTCCCAAACAGAAAGGTAAAGATTTTACTCCCCCTCCACTAACATTCACACTCCACAGCTTGTCCGAAACAACGGGTGCCGTCCAACTATCAACATTCCTGGGGGAGTTTTGTTTAAATTATTTGCGAATTTGTTTTTGATCTTCTGATCATATGACTAGGCATCCCAGTTACCAGCCATTTTCTCATGAATGATGAGCGGAGTCACTCATCGTGAGAATAACCCACCTAGCATGGAAGATACTGACAACCCCTATCGCTACATGAGCGATTCGGGCATACAAAACATATTATTATTTGAAGGTTTAGAGTTTGGCACATGCAAATTTACTTGGAACGGCAGGTAAATACCGCATATAGGTAGATATGGTGGACACTCATGGAAGAAACTTGGTTCAAGGAATTTGGATGCACAAGCAGTATTCCCTCTTAGTACAGATATTTTGGCTAGCAAAGGATTCTAAATAGCAAGCTCCACATGTTAGAGGATCCATAACAATATAACTTCTATACAAATATACCCAAGCATAACTCATTATGTTGTCTTCCTTGTCCAACTTCAACTAATTTGCTCAGGTTTGAAAATAATTAATGGGGCTCACAATCATAGAAGATGTCCAAGATAGTATATTTATATGTGAAATCTCTCTTCCTTCAATATTCTTTCATGAATTGTTCAAGTGACCAATACAATGTTTACTAACCTTCAAAAATTTTACCACCTCTACTTCTTATATGTGAAGTCATTACTCCCCATGGGATAAGCATATGAAACATATGTAATTTCAGATTTATGACATTCAAATCATTCAACCATTTACTCATAGGATATAAGTGAAGCACACGAGTAAATGACAAACTACTCCAAAAAGATATGAGTGAAGATCAATGAGTAGTTAAATAATTATGTAGCTATGTGAAGACTCTCTCTCATTTAAGAATTTCAGATCTTGGTATTTTATCCAAACAGCAAGCAAAACAAAAGAAAATAAAATGACGCTCCAAGCAAAACACATATCATGTGGTGAATAAAAATATAGCTCCAAGTAAAGTTACCGATGAACGAAGACGAAAGAGGGGATGCCATCCGGGGCATCCCCAAGCTTAGGCTCTTGGTTGTCCTTGAATATTACCTTGGGGTGCCTTGGGCATCCCCAAGCTTAGGCTCTTGCCACTCCTTATTCCATAGTCCATCGAATCTTTACCCAGAACTTGAAAACTTCACAACACAAAACTCAACAGAAAACTCGTAAGCTTCGTTAGTATAAGAAAATAAATCACCACTTAGGTACTGTTGTGAACTCATTCTAAATTCATATTGGTGTAAAATCTACTGTATTCCAACTTCTCTATGGTTTATAAACTATTTTACTAGCCATAGATTCATCAAAATAAGCAAACAACACACGAAAAACAGAATCTGTCAAAAACAGAACAGTATGTAGTAATCTATAACTACTCCCTCCATTCCAAAATATAGTGCGCCCATGCTTCCCGAGGTCGAACTTTGACCATAAATTTAACGAACGAGACCGACTGCGGCAGGTGAAAAAATTACATAATTAAAAACTTCTTTCGAATACGAATTCACTGATATAATTTTTGCTCCCGCCGCAATCGGCCTTGGTAGTTAAATTTACGGTCAAAGTTGAAGCACGGAGATAGAGGAAGCACTACATTGTGGAATGGAGGGAGTAACGCAAACTTCTGGAACTCAAAAAATTCTACCAAAATAGGACGACCTAGATAATTTGATTATTGATATGCTGCAATTGGAATCAGTATTTTATCACGTTCTAGTGATTTTAAACAATTGTTTTCGTGAACAGAAAGTTTCTGGAATTTTCAGCAAGATCAAATAACTATCATCCAAGAAGATCCTATAGGTCTTGCTTGGCACAAACACTAATTAAAACATAAAACCACATCCAACCAGAGGCAAGATAGATTATTTATTACTAAGCAGGAGAAAAAAGCAAAGAACAAAAATAATATTGGGTTGTCTCCCAACAAGCGCTAACGTTTAACGCCCCTAGCTAGGCATGATGATTTCAATGATGCTCACATAAACGATAAGAATTGAAACATAAAGAGAGCATCATGAAGCATATGACTAGCACATTTAAGTCTAACCCACTTCCTATGCATAGGGATTTTGAGCAAACAACTTATGGGAACAATAATCAACTAGCATAGGAAGGCAAAACAAGCATAACTTCAAGATTTTAAGAACATAGAGAGGAAAATATTGCAATTCCTACAAGCATATATTCCTCCCTCATAATAATTCTCAGTAGCATCATGAATAAATTCAAAAATATAACTACCACATAAACCATTCTTTTCATGATCTACTTGCGTAGAAATTTTACTACTCTCCGCATAAGCAAATTTATTCTCATCAATAGTGGTGGGAGCAAACTCAACAAAATAACTATCATGTGATTGAAAATTGAAATCAAGATGAAGAGTTTCATGGTTATCATTATTCTTTATAGCATACGTGTCATCACAATAATCATCATAGATAGGGGGCATGCTTTCATCATAATAAATTTGCTCATAAAACTCGGGGGACAAAAAATATCATCTTCATCAAACATAGCTTCCCCAAGCTTGTGGCTTTGCATATCATTAGCATCATGGATATTCAAGGAATTCATACTAACAACATTGCAATCATGCTCATCATTCAAATATTTAGTGCCAAACATTCTAATGCATTCTTCTTCTAGCACTTGAGCATAATTTTCCTTTCCATCATTCTCACGAAAGATATTAAAAAGATGAAGCGTATGAGACAAACTCAATTCCATTTTTTTGTAGTTTTCTTTTATAGACTAAACTAGTGATAAAACAAGAAACTAAAAGATTCGATTGCAAGATCTAAAGATATACCTTCAAGCACTCACCTCCCCGGCAACGGCGCCAGAAAAGAGCTTGATGTCTACTACGCAACCTTCTTCTTGTAGACTTTGTTGGGCCTCCAAGTGCAGAGGTTTGTAGGACAGTAGCAAATTTCCCTCAAGTGGATGACCTAAGGTTTATCAATCCGTGGGAGGTGTAGGATGAAGATGGTCTCTCTCAAAAAACCCTGCAACCAAATAACAAAGAGTCTCTTGTGTCCCCAACACACCCAATACAATGGTAAATTGTATAGGTGCACTAGTTCGGCGAAGAGATGGTGATACAAGTGCAATATGGTTGATAGCTATGAGTATTTGTAATCTGAAAATATAAAAACAGCAAGGTAACTAATGATAAAAGTGAGCGTAAACGGTATTGCAATGCTTGGAAACAAGGCCTAGGGTTCATATCTTCACTAGTGCAAGTTCTCTCAACAATAATAACATAATTGGATCATATAACTATCCCTAAACATGCAACAAAGAGTCACTCCAAAGTCACTAATAGCGGAGAACAAACGAAGAGATTATTGTAGGGTACGAAACCACCTCAAAGTTATCCTTTCTGATCGATCTATTCAAGAGTCCGTAGTAAAATAACACGAGGCTATTCTTTCCGTTCGATCTATCATAGAGTTCGTACTAGAATAACACCTTAAGACACAAATCAACCAAAACCCTAATGTCACCTAGATACTCCAATGTCACCTCAAGTATCCGTGGGCATGATTATACGATATGCATCACACAATCTCAGATTCATCTATTCAAACAAACACAAAGTACTTCAAATAGTGCCCCAAAGTTTCTACCGGAGAGTCAAGACGAAAATGTGTTCCAACCCCTATGCATAAGTGCACGAGGTCACGGAACCCGCAAGTTGATCACCAAAACATACATCAAGTGAATCACGTGATATCCCATTGTCACCACAGATAAGCACATGCAAGACATACATCAAGTGTTCTCAAATCCTTAAAGACTCAATCCGATAAGATAACTTCAAAGGGAAAACTCAATCCATTACAAGAGAGTAGAGGGGGAGAAACATCATAAGATCCAACTATAATAGCAAAGCTCGTGATACATCAAGATCGTATCACCTCAAGAACACGAGAGAGAGAGATCAATCGCATAGCTACTGGTACATACCCTCAGCCCCGAGGGTGAACTACTCCCTCCTCATCATGGAGAGCGTCGGGATGATGAAGATGGTCACCGGTGAGGGATCCCCCCTCCGGCAGGGTGCCGGAACAGGGTCCCGATTGGTTTTTGGTGGCTACAGAGGCTTGCGGCGGCGGAACTCCCGATCTATTCTGCTCCCTGATGTTTTTAGGGTATATGGATATATATAGGCGAAAGAAGTCGGTCAGGGGAGCCACTAGGGGCCCACGAGGGTGGGGGGCGCGCCCAGGGGGCAGGCGCACCTCCCTGGCTCGTGGCCACCTCGAAGCTTCCTTGACTTCAACTCCAAGTCTCCTGGATCATGTTCGTTCCAAAAATCACGCTCCCGAAGGTTTCATTCCGTTTGGACTCCGTTTGATATTCCTTTTCTGCGAAACACTGAAACAAGGGAAAAAACAGAAACTGGCACTGGGCTCTGGGTTAATAGCTTAGTCCCAAAAATAATATAGAAGTGTTTAATAAAGCCCATAAACATCCAAAACAGATAATATAATAGCATGAATACTTCATAAATTATAGATACATTGGAGACGTATCACAAGCCATAGAGAATAAATGGATCTTCAAGAAGAAGACTGACGCTGACGGTAATGTTACTGTCTACAAAGCTCGACTTGTTGCGAAAGGTTTTCGACAAGTTCAAGGAGTTGACTACGATGAGACTTTCTCACACGTAGCGATGCTTAAGTCTGTCCGAATCATGTTAGCAATTGCCGCATTTTATGATTATGAAATTTGGCAAATGGATGTCAAAACTGCATTCCTGAATGGATTTCGGGAAGAAGAGTTGTATATGATGCAACCGGAAGGTTTTGTCGATCCAAAGGGAGCTAACAAAGTGTGCAAGCTCCAGCGATCCATTTATGGACTGGTGCAAGCCTCTCGGAGTTGGAATAAACGTTTTGATAGTGTGATCAAAGCATATGGTTTTATACAGACTTTTGGAGAAGCCTGTATTTACAAGAAAGTGAGTGGGAGCTCTGTAGCATTTCTAATATTATATGTGGATGACATATTGCTGATTGGAAATGATATAGAATTTCTGGATAACATAAAAGGATACTTGAATAAGAGTTTTTCAATGAAAGACCTCGGTGAAGCTGCTTATATATTGGGCATCAAGATCTATAGAGATAGATCAAGACGCTTAATTGGACTTTCACAAAGCACATACCTTGATGAAGTTTTGAAGAAGTTCAAAATGGATCAAGCAAAGAAAGGATTCTTGCCTGTGTTACAAGGTGTGAAGTTGAGTCAGACTCAATGCCCGACCACTGCAGAAGATGGAGAGAAAATGAAAAATGTTCCCTATGCTTCAGCCATAGGCTCTATCATGTATGCAATGCTGTGTACCAGACCTGATGTGTGCCTTGCTATTAGTTTAGCAGGGAGGTACCAAAGTAATCCAGGAGTGGATCACTGGACAGCGGTCAAGAACATCTTGAAATACCTGAAAAGGACTAAGGATATGTTTCTCATTTATGGAGGTGACAAAGAGCTCGTCATAAATGGTTACGTCGATGCAAGCTTTGACACTGATCCGGACGATTCTAAATCGCAAACCGGATACGTGTTTACATTGAACGGTGGAGCTGTCAGTTGGTGCAGTTCTAAACAAAGCGTCGTGGCGGGATCTACGTGTGAAGCGGAGTACATAGCTGCTTCGGAAGCAGCAAATGAAGGAGTCTGGATGAAGGAGTTCATATCCGATCTAGGTGTCATACCTAGTGCATCAGGACCAATGAAAATCTTTTGTGACAATACTGGTGCAATTGCCTTGGCAAAGGAATCCAGATTTCACAAGAGAACCAAGCACATCAAGAGACGCTTCAATTCCATCCGGGATCAAGTCCAGGTGGGAGACATAGAGATTTGCAAGATACATACGGATCTGAATGTTGCAGACCCATTGACTAAGCCTCTTCCACGAGCAAAACATGATCAGCACCAAGACTCCATGGGTGTTAGAATCATTACTGTATAATCTAGATTATTGACTCTAGTGCAAGTGGGAGACTGAAGGAAATATGCCCTAGAGGCAATAATAAAGTTATTATTTATTTCCTCATATCATGATAAATGTGTATTATTCATGCTAGAATTGTATTGACCTGAAACATAATACATGTGTGAATACATAGACAAATATAGTGTCACTAGTATGCCTCTACTTGACTAGCTCGTTGATCAAAGATGGTTGAGTTTCCTAACCATAGACATGAGTTGTCATTTGATTAACGGGATCACATCATTAGGAGAATGATGTGATTGACTTGACCCATTCCGTTAGCTTAGCACTTGATCGTTTAGTTTACTGCTATTGCTTTCTTCATGACTTATACATGTTCCTATGACTATGAGATTATGCAACTCCCGAATACCGGAGGAACACTTTGTGTGCTACCAAACGTCGCAACATAACTGGGTGATTATAAAGGTGCTCTACAGGTGTCTCTGATGGTGTTCGTAGAGTTTGCATAGATCAAGAATAGGATTTGTCACTCCGATTGTCGGAGAGGTATCTCTGGGCCCTCTCGGTAATGCACAGCACTATAAGCCTTGCAAGCAATGTGACTAATGAGTTAGTTGCGGGATGATGCATTACAGAACGAGTAAAGAGACTTGCCGGTAACGAGATTGAGCTAGGTATTGAGATACCGACGATCAAATCTCGAGCAAGTAACATACCGATGACAAAGGGAACAACGTATGTTGTTATGTGGTTTGACCGATAAAGATCTTCGTAGAATATGTAGGAACCAATATGAGCATCCAGGTTCCGCTATTGGTTATTGACCGGAGACGTGTCTCAGTTATGTCTACATAGTTCTCGAACCCGTAGGGTCAGCACGCTTAAAGTTCTGTGACGATTGGTATTATGAGTTTATATGTTTTGATGTACCGAAGGTAGTTCGGAGTCCCAGATATGATCACGGACATGACGAGGAGTCTCAAAATGGTCGATACATAAAGATTGATATATTGGAAGCCTATATTTGGACATCAGAAGAGTTCCGGGTGAAATCGGGATTTTACTGGAGTGCCGAAGGGGTTACCGGAACCCCCCGGGGGTTAATGGGCCTTGTTGGGCCCTAGTGGAGAGAGAGAGAGGGGCCGGCCAGGTCAGGCCGCGCGCCCCTCCCCCTCTGGTTCGAATTGGACTAGGAAGGAGGGGCGGCGCCCCCCTTTCCTTCTCCTTCTCCCCTTCCTTTCCCCCTCCTTGTAGGAGTAGGAAAGAGGGGAGTCCTACTCCTACTAGGAGGAGGACTCCTCCTCCTGGTGCGCCCTACAGGGCCGGCCGGCCTCCCCCTTGCTCCTTTATATACGGGGGCAGGGGGGCACCCTAGAACACACTAGTTGATCATTGATCTCTCCCAGCCGTGTGCGGTGCCCCCCTCCACCATGATCCACCTCGGTCATATCGTAGCGGTGCTTAGGCGAAGCCCTACGACGGTAGCTTCATCAACATCGTCACCACGCCGTCGTGCTGACGAAACTCTCCCTCGAGCTCTACTGGATCGTGAGTTCGCGGGACGTCACCGAGCTGAACGTGTGCTGAACGCAGAGGTGCCGTACGTTCGGTACTGAGGGTCGGTCGATCGTGAAGACGTACGACTACATCAACCGCATTGTCATAATGCTTCCACTTAATGGTCTACGAGGGTACGTGGATGACATTCTCCCCTCTCGTTGCTATGCATCACCATGATCTTGCGTGTGCGTAGGATTTTTTTTGAAATTACTACGTTCCCCAACACATTATACCACTGGTTTGTTTTTCTAACGCATTTCAGGAATCGTTTGCTATATTTAAGGCATTTTTTGAATTTGGCATGCAGTTTGTGGATATAAATAAAATCACAACCGGAACTGCATGTGCTGTCGAAAGGGATGAGGTTCTCCGTTCGATCAAGGAGAATCCAACGGTGCAGATGTACGATCCATGGGGTTTGGGTTCTGGCCAATCAGAACACACGACTCAGATCGCGCGCGTGGCAGAGGGGGGCATCGGCCACAGTTTAGTGGACATACGACTTTCGTGAGTGAACAGTGTGCTATTTGAAAACATTTACATTACCTAACATCATATTTTTGTTTGAATGAAAAACATGAGTTCATCGTTTCGCCTCCAATTTTTTTCCACGGTAAGAAATCATGATTGGACCCTATAGTTCGATTTTCTGGTACATTTTACCAGGCGGCAGGCCTCGCTAGCAATCTCAAACTTTGAATATGAAAAAAATAGATCTTGTTTGTATGTATATATATAGTCCCAACTACACGTGCATGTTAGCAAGATCATTTGTGTGTCGCTTTGCGAGTTCTTATTCATTGTGCGAGAAACGGGAAAAACTTCAAACAGTTCGGACGCAGGGTGCGGCCAGAGGCGTAGGCCTTGTTGGTATTTTAATTTCAGGAAATGCATATAGAGTCCGGAAAATAACGAAAATCATTGTGTTACTGTCGCGTGCTCTCACGATCGCATGGAATATTTTTGGTAAAGTTTGGCACAAGTTTTGGTGCTCGCACCTTCCATATCGGAGCATCTCACAAGAAGGATCATAGTTTCCAAAAGGAGATGCGACACTTCGGACTATAAATCGTTAGTTATTAGCTACATCGTTCCGGCCCATTTCAGGTCGTCTGCTATGTTTAAGTCATTCTTTGCACTTACCTTGCATTGCATTTTAGTGCATATAATTAATTAAAGTCAAAAACCCTACTACAACTACATGTGGGTGTTTTAGTTAGGCTATATATACTTAGGCTACTCATAGTGGAGAGTGTCATATACTAGTATCATGCATATATATATATATAATACTAGTGTATGATACTACCTTTAATTAATTATAGTGCATAGTATAATACATAGAGTATAGTATCATAGATCATATTTATTGCCATGCATGACAAAAATTAGCATCGCATTTAACATGATACGGTATCTACCTATATGTTACTCTAACCCTCTCTATATATATTTAATTCTTTGCCACATCAGCATACTTGCTATTTCCGAGTGCATGATATCGTCGGCTATGATACCACCACTATGGCCAGCCTTATATAGTGGGGAGTATCATATACTATATATAGTATTATGCATATCATACTAGTGTATGATACTACGTACGTACCTTCATAGTGCATATATAGTATCATAGAGTAGTATATATCATAGATCGCCGTATTTATGGCCATGCATGACACAAAGTAGTATATCATTTATTATATATGTTACGGTATCTACCTATGTTACTGCTTCTTTGCCACATCATCATATTTTCTATTCCCGACTGCATGATACCGGCTATGATACCCCACTATGGCTACCCTAAGGCTGGTCGTAATATGGGAGTATCAAGCGGTATCATGCATGTCAACTAGACTTTTTGGATGATGTGGCACACAGTTAAATGAGGAAAGAGAAGGTGTGGTATCATATTAAATGTTGTATTACTTTGTGTCATGCATGCCAATTAATAAGGCAACCTAAGATACTAACTTATGATACTATGCATGCGCGCATTACAGAGAGGTATTACCGATCATATACTAGTATCATGCATATATACTCCCTCCTTTCCGGTTTATAGGCTTATCTCAAAATTTTAGTTTTTTCCATTTTATAAGGCTCAATTTGGTTGTTCCCCATCACATGTTTAGATTCGAAGGTGCATTAAATCAGTGCATGCTAGTATTAAGAGAAAATTGATCAATGCATGTATTTTATGCATGCATGTATTGCAATTAATACATTGGTAAACATAATTTTTGAAGGAAAACAAAAGCATTAATTGGGTGTTTTTGCAAACTACAAAAAGTATTCCACCACTCACCATCTACCTTGGTTGGTGAGATTTTTGAACTGAGCCCTATAAACCGGAAAGGAGGGAGTATGATACTAGCTAGTTTATGATATACTAGCTACCTCACTAAGAGCAACTCTAGCAGACCCCGCAAAAACTCGACCCGCAAAACGCGTTTGCAGTTTCTTGAAGATCTCATTTGCGGGTCGAAAACTAGCGCGGCCGAACAGAAACCATATCTAAAACTGCATAATTAGAAAAAACAGTTTCACGGGAGAAATTGTACCTCGTTGACACGAGTAGTTCATCACATACTACATAGATTTTACATGATCAAACACTACAAACATAGTTCATACTACATACTATGTTAATACTAGTACTAGTGGGGTGGGGATCTGACGGCGGCGAGGTCGCGGCCGTGGACGATGCCGTGGAGGAGAAGGACGCTCAATCCTCCTCGCCGGAGCTGCAGAGGTCGATGTACTTGGCCCTCTGCTCCTCGCGGATGCGGCGCTACTCCTCGTCCTTCTCCTTGGCGGCGAGGTTGGCGACGACCGCCTCCCGCCACTGGATGGCTTCGAGCTCCTCGGCGTGGCGCCGGCGCTCCGCCTCCTCGTGCACGCTCCGCTCAGCGATGGCGGCCGCAACGGCGTCGACGTCGACGACGTAGTCTTCCGGCCCGACGACTCCGCGACGGCCGAGCGGAGCGGGCTCCTCGGGCTCCTCCTTGACGGGGACAAAGTCGAACTCGTCCGGCTCCTCCGGCTCCTCCTCGTCCTCCAACCACTCCCTCTTCACGGGGAGAAGGCCCGCGCCGAAAGAGGAGGAGCTCCTGGCGTACGAAGATCTCGCCGCGGAGAAGGACGTGCGCCGGCGGTCGTACTCCTCCGTCTCGCGGACGCCGAAGCTCGCCGGCGGCGACAGGCCGCGGTTGGTCCACTTTCGGGCCCCGCGCTTCCTCGCGCCGTCCGACCAGACATGCCGCTCATGCTTCGGGTCGCTTCCGCCGCCGGATCTGCTGCCGGAGCCACGTCTGGAGCTCCACATGCGGCCCCACATGGCGGCTGGAGCCGGGGAGGTGGTCGTCGGCGGCGAGAAATGTGGAGAAGGGGGTGGGGAATCGCATGGCTCGGCGGCGGCGGGGTATAGGATTTCGACCCGCAAATGAGCCGCGGAACCGTGGATATAGCGGTCGGGGCGTGCGGTTTGCGGGCCGCTGCAAAAACATTTATGGGCCGGGCGAGTATGCGGGCTCTATTCTGGCCGGAAAATTGGGCCGAGCCCGCATACTCGCCAGAATTTTGCGGGTCTGCGTGTTTTGCAGGGTCTGCTAGAGTTGCTCTAAGAGCATGGTTAGTAATACAGCCAACGGTCGGCTATAAGAAGTCGCCATGTCATATACAACCAACCTCTTAGCCGGAATGTACAATAATAAGTTTTAAATATGTACTAGTTTATCAATAGTTGGCCCACCTTACATTCTCACAAAGTGTCTTGGGTCTCGTGTTGCAGCTGGCTATACTAACCAAGAGCCCGCTTCTTCTTCTCTCTCCAGTTCTCTTTCTCCAACTAATAAGCACATATATATTATTCTATTCCTTATAGCCTGCTTATGTCACTCTATTGTACTTGCTCTAATGCATAGTCATAGAGTAGTATCATGTAGTACTTTATTTATTGTCATGCATGACACATAGTAGCATAGCATTTGTTATGATACAGTTTCATGATATGATACTTAACCCTCTCTTTCTTCATTTAATTCTATGACAACTCATCAAAATTGCCTAGTTGGCATGCATGATACTAGCTATGTACCCCCTTACTATCAGTCTAGCAAAGAAGGTGTACAGATCATTTGTGCGTCGCTTTGTGAGTTTTCATCCGTTTGCTCGAGAAGCGGGGAGAAGTTTCAAACATTTCGGTCGCGAGGTGCGGCCACTGGCATAGGCCTGGTTGGTATTTTAATTACAAGAAATTCAGATGGAGTTCGGACATCATCAAAATCAATGTGTGCCCGTGGCGTGCTCTCACGACCCCGTGGAAAAAAATTGGTAAAGTTTGGCACAAGTTTTGATACCGCTCCTTCCCAACCGGAGCATCTCACATGAAGGATCATGATTTCCAAAAGGAGACATGTCAATTCAAACTCCTGTGGCCGGTGACTTCATCGTTTGGCCTCATAAAAATTTCCACGGTACGCAATCACCATTATACCACGGGTTTGGTTTTCTGGCGCATTTCAGGTATCATTAACTATATTTAAGACATCTTTTGAGATTAACGTGCATTTTGTGCATAAAAATAAAATTACAATCAGAACTACATGTGCCGTCGAAAGGGATGAGGATCGTTGTTCGATCTGGGAGCATCCAACGGTGCAGACGTACGATCCGTGGGGTTTGGATTCTGGCCAATCAGAAAGCACGACTCAGATCGTGGGCGGTGTTTGGTCAGCGCACGGCTTTCATCAACGAACTGTGTGCTATTCGCAAACCAGATTGCATATTTTTGTTCAGACATACTGTAGTGAGATCAATTGAGTGTGCTACCTCTATGATATAATAATAATAATAACAAAACACAGTTCATATTCATTGCCTGAGCTGACAGCATATCAAGTTCAACATATTAACGGTTCTTACATCAACAGAAAACCAGGCATAACTCACAAATACAGTACACGCGACAGTTCTAAATTGAACGAATTAAGTTGCAGGGTAGGCATAAAGACTAGTCTTACGGCTTAATTGCCATGTACATGGGGGAATTGGGATCATTACGTTGACCTCGAATGAACTTGGGTTTTCTGATGATTTTACGTTCTCTGTTACACCGGTGCGTGATCCCTTGGCTGGCAACTCATCAAATTCATCGTACTTGTCCTCATCGGCAACGTCGTCGACACCCAGTACCCTTCTCTTCCCATGCATCACTACATGGCAGTTCTTATGCAAGGGGTCTTCCAAAAAGAAAATCTGTGTAGCATCGCTCGCAAGAATGAATGGGTCCGTGTGATATGCCATCGTTGTCCTGTTAACATAGGTCTTCCTGTACTCATCAATCATTACATGACCAAGAGGGATCCATGCACACCTGAATAATGCCACCTTAACTTTCACATAGTCAAGCTCCCAAATCTCTTTGATGGTTCCATAGTATACCCTTTTATCAGTTTCATTTACAGTCATGCATTCTATTCGAATAGAGCTGTTCTGATATGAGGTCTTTTGATCACGTTCCTCAGTGTAGAACTTGTATCCATTTATGTCATATGCTTGGTACGTCAACACCGTAGGTGATGGATTTTGTGCCAACCACGTAGCAATGTCATCGATGGATCCTTGTGCCAAACAATTCTTCAGCCATTCAGCGTAGTTCTTAGTGTGCTCCTTCATCTCCACATCTGATGAAGGCACCATTGGTAAGAAGCTTTTGCGTATCTCTGCCAAGTGTTCTTCGGCATAAGCGCTGAGAACTGGGTTGTTAAGCAGTACCATCAAATGGGCTTTCTCTGCCAATTCTCCGGGTGCAGCCATTTGCGTGCCAGCAAGGACCGGCCCTTTCAGCCTTCCCTCGTGGCGAGAGAGGGGCAAACCTATAGGTCTTTGTTTCATGTATTCGGTGCAAAACTCAACCACCTCCTGCGCGGTATAACCTTGTAGGATGCTTGCCTCTGGATGGTTTCGGTTCCGACAAAAGCACTTCAGTATTCCCATGAACCGCTCGAAGGGATACATGTTGCGAAGAAACACAAGACCACAATACTTTATCTCATCGAAAAGGTGCACAGTGAGATGGACCATGACATCAAAGAATGACGATGGGAAAAACATCTCTAGGTTGGACAATATTCTTGCAATATCATCTTGCATATGATCCAACTCTTCAGGATCTACAACTTTCTGCCATAGTTGGTTGAAGAAATCACAGAGGTCAATGAGTGTGTTTCTTATATCTTTGTGCATCAGATTCCCGATGGCAACCGGGAGGATTTGTGTAAACATAACGTGGCAAACATGTGACTTCATGTGTCCCAACTTCATTTTACCCGAGCTCACATCCACGAGACTTCTGATGTTTGCGCAGTAGGAAGAGGGTGTCTTAACTAACAACAAATAGGTGAAGAACTGTATTGCTTCTTTTATACTGAAATTGTAACTCTGGCGAGCTTTGATGAATTTGTCATCATCTTCTGCTTCACTCTTGCGTTTTGATTGATTAGCAAGCATATCGAGACGTGAATCGTCACCATCCTTTATTTTACCTTTAATCTTGAGCAGAGTACCAAGTATGCTTTCACATACGTTTTTCTCTACGTGCATGGCATCGATGCAGTGACGTACATGTAGAATCTCCCAGTAAGGTAATTTCTAGAACATTGATTTCTTCTTAAAAGCTTGACCCTTGGGTGTTTGTTTCACCGTCAAAGGGTGGTTCTTGCCAAGCACAACATTAATTTTTTAGCCATGTTGTGGACCACCTCCCCTTCATAGGGTCTTGGGCTCACACCTGCCTCTGCCGTACCATCAAATTCAGCTTTCATCTTTCGGTATGGGTGATTTTTCTGTAAGAACCTACGATGACGCAAATACAAGGTTTTGTGCGAGTTGGGAAGTCTTCTGCTAGCTGTCCTATCCATGCATGTGACACACCCTACATTTAACTTTGTTTTCTGCCCTGATGTGTTGCCTAATGCCGGCATATCTTGAATGGTGTGCAGCAGCATCGCATGTAGATCGAAAATCTCCTTTCTGTAAGCATCATAAAATTTTACAGCAGGTGCATCTATCCACACTGTTAGCAGTTCTTCTACGAGTAGATGAAAGTAAATGTCGATGTCATTTCTAGGTTGCTTCGGGCCTTGGATAATCATTGACATCATAATGTATTTTTTCTTCATACACAGCCAAGGAGCTAGGTTATATGTGCACAGAAGCACTGGCTATGTGCTGTGATTGGTGCTCATATCGCTAAAAGGATTCATCCCGTCAATACACTCCCCGAGCCTTATACTTCTAGGATCCTTGGCAAAGTCTACAAACTTGTTGTCGATTAATTCCCACTAAGCCACATCTTTCGGGTGCCTCATAAACTTATCCGCAATCCGCTCATCATGATGCCACCGCAACCTCTTTGCCTCTCTAGGGTTTGCAAACAAACGCCTCAACCTTGGAATTAAAGGCAAGTACCAAACAACCTTGAACGGGATTCTTGTCTTGATCTCGTCGTCCAATTTGTACTTGTCCTTTGCTCTCCTGCGCTTGTATCATGCATGCTTGCATGTGGGACATGCACGCAAATCTTTGTACTCACCATGGTACAATATACAATCATTCACACAAGCGTGTATCTTCTGTACTTCAAGTTCCAATGGGCAAACAATTTTCTTTGCTTCATTCGTGCTTCTAGGGAGCACATTATCTTCCGGAAGAATTTCTTTGAAAAGACCTAACATCTGTGTGAAGCCCTTGTTTGATAGACCGTTTGTTGCTTTAAATCCGAGAAGCGCCAGGGTGGCACTCAACTTGGAATATTTCTTTTTGCAACCTGGATACAATTCTTTCTTGGAGTCTGCATCAATGGTTGGCAGATCCTTGTACCCAATCATATCCTTTTTGGGCCCTCGAAATCTGCAATCATAGCAGCAAAATCTGGCATATCAAGATCGTCGTCATCTGCGTCGATGTCTTGGTTTTCCAGTGGGCGTTTCGGCTTTCCGGTGTTCCATTGGTAGTTTGATGCCTCTGCCCTGATGTTAGATTCAACATCCATGTGACACTGATCGGGGTTTGGCATCTCGCTACCCTGGGTATCTTCATCCATGACCTCCTCTTCATCGTGTCTGGTCCAACGTGTATATCCATCCATGACTCCCCTAGAGACTCAGTGCAACTGGACATCTGCAACTTCATGTGACTCTGTATTGGCACAATCAATACATGGACATAGGATGTAATCCGCATCACCAATTCTCCTCTTTGTACTTTCAGCCAAATTCATGAACTCTGTCACGCCACTGATAAAATCTGCGGTTTTCCGATTCTTCATCCATCGAGATCGTTCCATCTGCACCACACGAATGGTAATTAAAAACAAAACAACAACATTAATACACGGATTAACTCCTGCCCAAAGATGCGTGCATAAATCACAAGGTTTTATTTTCATAATTACTTAGGGTGCTCCATGTTGTTATCCAGACGTGCAATGACAAAAATTAATGGCCAGTCAATTTAGACGCAGAGAACTAGTACAACACTACCCTTAGGAATTGAATACCTTAATTAAGCCACTCACGAAAAGAATACCTTAATTAATTAGCCGCGCAGCGACCTCCACCCAGCAGACAGAGAAGCGTGATGCGGCAGCACAACGAGATAGCAGGGTCGAGGAGCAAAGCTTAGTGCGGCTGCCGCCTGAAGTTCGACCTCCACTATCCCGCCATCGACCGCGATGGATGTGCTTGAATCACGCTGCTGCTGACCTTGATGGTTGAGCTCCTCCTATCTCTTGTCGCAGACCGATGATTGACCTCCTATGACGCCACCACCGTATACAACATATAGTGCCATAAGTAGTTCCCGACCATTAGCTTATCCCCACAGTTTCCCCATTTCCCCCAAATCCCTACGTAGCCTCCAATTTCCCTCGCGTGGCGCTGACATTGGGGGAATGCGGATGAGTGGTGCTGATGGTTTCGGTGCGACTGCTCCTGGTCGTATCGCCACCACGACGGCAGTCACCACCGAGCACTTGCCTAAGGTCATCAGAAGGCAGGTGTATTATGGATCCGAATCATCGTGTCAAGTTCCAATCTATCCCGATCTTTTTTAGCATGTCCAAAGTATAGCTCCTTGCTGAATCTGTCCTGAATGACACCCCCTCCCCCCAGGAAAGCGATCTGCCGCCGGATCCGGAGCATGACTCCAGACTCCCGCAACACGAGTTCGACTCCGAGTTTTGCGCCACCGAGAAGTACCAAAAGCTGAGTTGTGTGCACGGGCACACTCCTTCTTGACGTGTATGCACGGAGGGATTCGACATTGGCAGGAGGTTTCTCAGTTGCCCCTTAGAGGTTATTGCTAAGTTCATCATTTTACTTCAGTTAATGCCACCGCTCATCCTGAATACTATTTAACATTGGTAGGGATATGAGGCTTGTGCCTTTGTTAACTGTCTGGATGAAGAATGGCATGGCAGGGCTCAAAGTGTTATCACCAAGATCGCAGAAGATAACGTAATGCTGAAGAAGAAACTGGCTGATCTGGAATGTACAATCAGTACGATGAAGCAAGAAAGAATCAATCATAGGCAACAGATGAAAGTAAGAGACAAGAAGGAACTAGCATGTGTAGTTCTTATTGTCGCATTATTCCAATGATAATTAGGGGTTTTGTTTGACAGTATTGCTAAAGCACATCTAGATGTGCTCTAAGTAATGCACATCTATGTCCTATGCCATTGATGTTACGCGAAGATTCGTGCAGATATTTTCCTTTGTCTTTTTTTCTTTTCCTTTGTAGTTTGATTATTACTGGCTTTATCAATAAGAAGAGCTCAATGTATTACTTGCCAACTGTCCTACCCCGTTCGTACCGGTACCGGTGCATAATCCCGAAACTCGTTCCTTATTTTTGTCCTGAAAAAATAAACCAGCCAATAGGAGTCCTGCGCAACCCTGGAATTTGGAGCGACTGGGTACAAATAATTGCGGTTGATTATATCAGCGGTTAGCTAATACGTCAACCCCCGCTTAAATTGGCATTTCCTCTTCTCTGCATACCCCGCTTAAGTGCCCACCATCTTCATCGTCCCCGGCAGGCCGCGCTACACAATGGCACACACTCTGCAGCCATGTCGAGCGACAGCAAGGACGACAGTTCCGCCAGCAGTCTGGCGCCCGATAATAGGTCAACATCGGAATCATCCCGCTCGTCTTCCATGAGTCCGGCGTCGAGCCCAGACCTCAATTATATCCGGATCATGGAAGGGATGCGGCCTCTGAAGTCGTCAGACGACAACCAGACGGACGAGGAGCCGTTGGAGGACAGAGAAGAGGACAACGACGATGAGGAGGAGGAATGGTCGAACAAGTAGGAGGACGACGATGACAACAGCGGCGGCGATGAAAAGCCAACCGCCAGCGGCAAGAAGCGTCCTCGCCAAGACGATGTCGCGGGGCCATCCAACAACAACAAGAAGAGCAAGAAGAAGGACTAAATTAAGCAGACTATACATATCTTTGTTTCCGTTCGCTCATATTAATTTGTTATCTCTGTTTATTCTGTCAATGTCATCGCAGACAGTTAGTAATAAGTATTCGACAGATATCTTCTACATTATCGCCCACAGGTTGGTTTGTTGAACTGTGTACCCTGACAAGCACACAATTCACAAAAAAAGACCGTATGGGCTGTCTATAATGATCGCACACAATTCTGATTACCGACCTGTTTGCCGGGTATCACACACATCTTGTTACACCGAATCATTTGTGTTCACCTCGATCATCGCAAACAGTTCATCGGAGCAAACTGTATGCCGTATATCGCACACACATTGATATGGCTGCTCTTTTCTGTTGTTCTATCTAATCACAAACAGTTCGTTTGGATCAACCGTATGCTCAGCATCGCACACGCAACTAAAATCTGAACCGTGTTTGATGTGCCCGCCATCACAAACGGTTTGCACCTTTTTTGACGTTTATTTTACACCACCGTTTGCGATTACTGCATCGCACACAGTTTCGTCGAAGGGTCTCTGATCGTAGTGTCGCGTTAGCAGCATCCTGTAGTAGTGAGTGTCCGCTGCGCCCCTCCCGTGCCCGAGCATCTGGACTCACCCGCCTGCCCGGACAATGACGGGTGGACCATCCAGCGTGCCCAGGGTCACAGTCATTGGGAGACTTCGGGCGGGCCCTTGAGCGGCCTTTCTCTACTAGCGATCCGGCTGGGTGATCCATGACGAGTGGGCAACCCAGCGCGCTCGGGGCCACCGTCATTGGGCATCCTTCGTCACCCCGTACCCATGAAAGCGTGATGGCCTAGCTGGGCCCTCTTGGCGGCGTCCTCACCCCTCACCAGGCTGGTCCGATCACGACAGGCGCGCGAGCCGGGTCCCGGTCCCAGCGTCGGCTCATGCGTGGGGCTCGGTTTGGGCTTGCATTCATCGGTGGCCGCGTGGGGCCAGCATGTGGGCGAAGCCCTCGTGAGCCGGCCACCTTGCTGGTGCCAGTTCCGTTCAATTAGGGTTGGGCCAGCATGTGATACATCTCCAATGTATCTATAATTTATGAAGTATTCAAGCTATATTAACATCAATTATATATGTTTTGGTGCACTTTTATATTGTTTTTATGGACTAACTTATTAATTTAGTGCTTAGTGCCAGTTCATGTTTTTGCTTGTTTTTGGTTTCGCAGAAAATCCATATCTAGAAAGGTCCAAACATGATGCCATTTTGATGGTTTTTTCTTGACCAATGACCCTAGAAGCTTCAGGAGACGTTAAGAGGAGTCACAAGGGCCCAACAATCCTAGGTGGCATGGCCAGGGGTGTTGGAAATATGCCCTAGAGGCAATAATATTGTATTATTATATTTCCATTATTCATAATTAAGAGTTTATATTTCATGCTATAACTGCTATGATCCTGGAATATGTGGTTCACTGGAAAACTCATATGCACGTGTGGAATGATAAACGGTCAAACTATAGGTTTCCGGTCCAGCCTCTAGGACTGGCTCAAGTGTTGTTGGTGATCACGTTTTTCGGATCTTAAGATATCGTTAGGTGCAACGATAGTCGTAAAACAACATTGAGAGTATGACGTTAGAAGAACAATCATATTGAATCGACGCAATCTTGTATGTTATACTTTGTGATCATATCGTTTGAAATCATCTGTTATAGCACGGAGTGTTAGCATGTGTACTTTTGTTCCTCAGACCATGAGAGTGTCTCGGTTACTTCTTACCAGACAGTGGACTTTGGGGTTGCTCAAACGTCATCTGTAATAAGGTGATCATAACGACAACTTTCAGGTTCACCAGAAAGTTTGACAAGTGAACGAACAGCTCGAGAGTGGGATTTGCTCCTCCGACGATGGAGATATATTCTTAGGGCCCTCTTGGTGTGATGGCATCCATCATCGTCTGGCCAAACATAGGTGACTACGTCACGGGGATGTCGTAACACACCAACGAGAAAGAAGAACAAAACCGGTAACGGGAGCAACGGTATAGTGGGCATGGTAATGACCTAGGAGGATACCGATGCACATTGGGTTTTGTAAAGTGTCGCGAAGCGAAGGGAACGTCACATGATAACCAAAGGTTCACTCGAATATCATTCGTGTTATCATAGGGACCAATATGGATGTCCACGGTTCCGCTATCGGTCATTGAACGAAGGAGTTTCGTTCATGTCTATGCTTTACCGAACCTACGGGGTCACAAGATTAAGGTAATCATGATCTACTGAGTGTTAGTGGAACTGGAGTGATGAGAATATATTTATGAAATAGTTTCATTAATATCCGGAATAGTTCCGAGAGGTTCCGGAAGCGTTTCGGGGTCACCGGAAGGGTTTCGGTGAATATCGGGTAATACCGGGTATTATCGATTAATTATATGTAGGTGGAAAATGTTTCCAGAGATGTTAAATTATATATAATGCTCTGAAAATGTTTAAGGTATTTTATATATAATTAAATATCAACGGGCCTTAAAAGGCCAAGAGGGGATAGGAGAATTGGGCCATAAAGGCCCAAGTGGAGGTGGCGCCCCCCTTTCCTTGGGGGGGGGGATCCTACTAGGGATGGGAGTTGGACCCCCGCCCTAGGCTGGCGCACCAAGGGAGGGTTTCCCTTCCTTGGTGGTTGCCCTCTCCTCCCCCCTAAACCTATATATACTAGATGTTTTCCACCCTTTTGGATGACAAGTCTTGGGTGCCCCTTCTAGTTGATCTAGTTCTAGTTCTAGTTGGTCCTAGACTAATTAGAGCTAGCCCTAGCCACCTCTAATCCTCATAATTAGAAGCCCAATGTGGTTCTAATCTCCTCCCTCTAATTCTCCGGTGATGATTAGCTCTGGATGGCGAAGCGCTGCCGGATCGTGAAGACTGTACGCTTGCAACCAAGTAGAGAGGCCGTGCTTTCGGTCTCCGGTGCGAGGGATCGTTCAAGGGCGGTTCACGGGATCATCACCAAACATTCGAGGGACTTCAAGCACAATCTACACCGACTCTTCTTCTGCTGCTGCATTCCGGAGTTGGTAACGATCGTTGATTCCAACCCGTTTTGCATCTTCATAATTATCTTGGTGATCGTAGGTGGGAAATTTTTTTCTACTACGTTACCCAACAATGGCATCATGAGATGGTTATTAGTAGATGCAGGTTGCGATCTAGATCACATTTGATATGTGAGGGTTGATGTTCTTGCTATGCTTCCCACGAGTGTTGCTTCAGTTCAGTTCATCGGCAGAATGATGAGTTTGCTACAAGGTTTTGACAATCGTTTGACTTTGGCTGTCAACAGTCTGCTAACAGTTCCTTGGGCAACATCATAGTCGAGAATAGTGAACCATCGCGTACACAAGGGGGTGCCTAAGATGGATGATCTTCTAGGGGGTCACGCGTATTGATGAAGTTTAGTGTGGGGGACAAGACTTTTAATTAAGTTTCTCTTTCACACACCCCGAAACTTAATCTAGCATCAAGAACATCGCCTTGTTGTGCTTGCGTAGGTAGCTAGTCTTAATTGCTAAAATTGGTTAACCATGTAACTAAAAATTTGCTAAAACCGATTAGAGGACGTCTAACTTGGTTTTGCAGGGTTTGCATATGATATGGTATAGCCTTCGTCATGATAATGAGTTTATGTATGAGATGGTTATATGTTGTAATGTTAAGTGGCCTGCGCGTCATAGCATGATGGCTGGAGCCACGGGTTTGCCACCTTAATGTAAATATCGTAGAGATAGGTTATAGGTGGTGGTGGAAAAATGTACACGGAGGACCCTGATGAGGAGAAGGTGTACCAGGCGCGGGACGAGGAGCTATAATTTCGTGCCACGGCGGAATTTCAGATTTTGGTGTCACGGCAACGTTTTCTGAAACAGTCGCCACGACAAAATTTTCTGAGATTGCCGCCATGACAATGTTTTTGAAACAGTTGCCTCGGTAACGAAATATTGGTTGTCACGTCGCTTCAACTTGAGATTGAAGATGATCATGGAGGATTCCCGGTGCCCATGGCTATACCATATCATGCTATTATGAATTGCCTGAGATATTTATCCCTTTGTTGTTTGCACCCTTTGATTGCGCTGTAGTCAATTATTAGGGTGATCTCTCATAGTAAATATCAAGCTAAAAGGTGCTCTTCCCAATGTTGCAACCGTCTATAACATGTAGCATTTAGGAGTGCGACATGTACACATAAGCACAAATGGATCATGAGGTGTAAAGGCGGGGATGGTCAGACCATGCATGCAGATAACACTCGGTTGTCTTGAAGATCTGGCAGAATAGTTCCGAGCTTGGAGCACAAAGCATCGAAAGATGAACAAGATTCATATGGAGATATGATCGGCAAAAGATTGCCGGCCGGTCAAAATACTCGTCATCAGTGATGCACACATCAATGGCTGAGAACTAGACTTGGATCTTGAATCACTCACAATTAATTATGAGAGATATTAATTTGAGTGGGAGTGCACTTTATATTAAAACTTGTCTAAACAATAAGTGTTATAAATTAATTATGAATTATGTCTAAAATTATTTGTGTATTTGTTGTTGTAGATGGCTCGCAATATGTTCAACTTAGCCCCTATGGTTGAGAAAGAAAAGTTGGCTGCAAATGGTGGAAACTATGCGGATTCGATCTGAAACATGAGATTTGTTCTCAGGAGTGCTTGTCGGTGTCAAAACCGGCGGATCTCGGGTAGGGGTCCCGAACTGTGCGTCTAGGATCGATGGTAACAGGAGACGGGGGCACGATGTTTACCCAGGTTCGGGCCCTCTCTATGGAGGTAATATCCTACTTCCTGCTTGATTGATCTTGATGAATCTGAGTGTTACAAGAGTTGATCTACCACGAGATCGTAATGGCTAAACCCTAGGAGCCTAGCCTATGTGAATATGGTAATGAATGTCCCCTATCCGGACTATGCTCTCCGGTTTATATAGACACCGAAGAGATCTAGGGTTACATGGAGTCGGTTACATAAGAAGGAATCTTCACAGCTGGTCGCCTAGCTTGCCTTCCACGCCAAGGAGAGTCCAATCCGGACACGAGTATGGTCTTCGGTCTTCATGTCTTCACAGCCCATCAGTCCGGCCCATGGATAACAGGCCAGACGCCCGAGGACCCCTTAGTCCAAGACTCCCCCAGTAGCCCTGAACCTGGCTTCAATGACGAGGAGTCCGGCGCGCAGATTGTCTTCGGCATTGCAAGGCGGGTTCCCTCCTTCTGAACTCCAGAATAGTCTTCGGATGTAGTAGATATATCCGGACCTGTGTATATAATTGCAGAAAATACAATATTCCACGAGTTTAATTTGTCGGTAACTGTTTATGACATTGCATCATGCCTGCCCGGTTGCTATTTCCAACCGTTGGCTGGCACGTCGCCCCACGTCTCGGGGAACAGTTTTACTGGCACGTCTTGTCAAGGCAGAGATCGTGTTCCCTTATTTACGGGATTTTTCATTAATGCAGGCATGGGTAACCCAACCGTCCCCCGGGTACAACTCTCTGGAGATTGGTAAGTTTCGAGACCCAGGTGGATACACTTAGTATTTGGGGTCTTTATATAGGGTCCCAGACTCGTCTTCTTCCTTTCGCTTGCTTCTTCCTCAACCCTAGCCACCCCAAGTTCCAACCCTCGGGTTCCCATCGCCACCAACCCTAATCATGTCCGGATCCAGCCATCAAGGCCGGTGGGTGGCTTCTTCTATCACAGAGGAGGATATTGCGAAGCTCCACGCGGCGAGGTATCTAACCCCGGAAATCCTTCATCGGCTTCCTGCTCACGGGCAGGTCGTTCCTACCCCCAAATCCGGCAAGAGGGTAGTGTTTGTGTCCCACTTCCTCCATGGGTTAGGGTTCGCGCTTAACCCCTTCGTCCGGGGGCTCATGTTTTACTATGGGCTAGACTTTCACGATCTGGCCCCGAACTCTATTCTCCTCATCTCGACATTTATCGTCACGTGTGAGGCCTTCCTCCAGACTCCTCCGCACTTTGGTTTGTTGCTCAAGACCTTTGACGTGAGGCCGCATGTGACAGAGGAGGAGCAGGCAGAGTGCGGTAGCGCCACAATAGGCAATCTTGCCAGCGCGGTTTGGTTTGAGGGATCTTTCGCCAAGTCTTCCGACCTATGGCAGCAGGGGTGGTTTTATATCAACGAGCCGCGGGGCTCCAAGTGGGCGGCTATGCCCGCGTTTCGACATGGCCCTCCAATTCAGCTTGCTTCATGGATCGATAAGGGACTGGACTGGGGATCCGTCAATGAAATGCAGACTCTGCAAGGTCGCATCCGAAGCCTTACCGAGAAGGGCATCGGTCTTGTGAACGTCGTTCAAGTAATGCTAGTCCGCCAGACCCTGCCATGTCAGCGGCGGCCTCTCACATGTGGGAGTTTAATCCCGAAGGACGGCGGCCTCTTCAGCACTTCTTCGGCACCACGCACGAAGGATGTGGAAACTATATTTCGGGGAATGAGAGCAATGGTCGGACACCACCGAAGATGTCGGCCTTGACTGCAATCATCCGGACACTGCGCTAAGTACTCAAACTCCGAACACCTTCCATTCAAGCATCTCTCGACAAGATACTGAACAACCCGTCCCTATACAGGACTGGATAAAGAAAGCGGTCTTAATCTGGTGTCCGGCGCCCCTTCCCGAAGACTCTGCGACTGCCCTGCTGACGAGAATGTTGATTCCCACACCGTACTAGGTGTCTGCAGAGGGTGGCAAGAGCGGGGAGCCCGAAGTTGATACCCGCCCTGCGGGCGAATTAGACGCTGTGTTCGGGGAAACCGAAACTCTTTTGCCCAAGGGCAAAGGTGCGGAGGAAGCTCTTCATGGCAAAAAGAGGGCTGCTTCCGAAGATCAGGAGGGGAAGCCTCCCAAGAGAGGAAAAATGCCATCATCGGGTGGCTTGGGCCGGGCAAGCGATGTTGCCGCAGAGCTTTATGATGAGGATAAACCTCTGGCCAAACCGTAAGTGCAGCAGGGTACTTTAATCATACCTCATTCGTTTCTTATTACTGAAGTAATCTTCCGACATACGTATATCTTCGCAGGTTAACACCTGGTGTTTCTCAATTGTCCTCCTCCTCGGGAGACCTTCTTCCAGAAATGATGGAGAGTGACACGCCTTCTCCGGCCTCCCCGCCCAACAGGGCGGATAATTCTGAGGTATCGTCCCCGGGGGCTCCTCCCGGTCGACGAGTAGTGTAGGAAACGGGGAAGGCATTACCCGAAGGTGGTGCCTCTGTCGCTCAAGGTTCGGGAATCAAGCACGACGGCCCCGCACTATCCAGTTTACAGCCGGAGACGATTCTGGAGGCGAGTGAGCGGATTCCTTCAAAGGAATGCCGTACTTCGGCGGTGGTCTCCGGAGACCCAGAAGCGCCGGCAATGCTGATGGACATGCTGCAACAAGCGTCCGTTTCGGAGGAACACCATGCCTTGATGGCTATGGTGGTCGAAAAGGTTCTATCCGCGAAGAGCAGGTTGAACGAGGCCTTCACGAGCCTCCTAAAGGGTTTTGAGGTTTGTGATGTAATTTTGCCAATGGAGTTTTATTGATAGAATGCACCTGTTGTATATGCAGTAGCCCCTGAGACTCGGATTGCCTTCCAAAGGAAGCGATCGGAGGATTGAAAAGATATTCTCAGGTACTGACCTTGATTTTACTTGGAATACAGGCTGCCTCCCCTCCGGCGGCTACCCAAAATACGGAAGTGGCCAAACTGCAGCGAAAGCTGGATATTGCGGAGGATGACATTGCATTGATCAACAGGCGTCTTGACGACTCGCAAGGTATATATTCCGAGGATTCCTTACACCAATGTGCTTGTAATTTAAGCCTGACTCTAAAAAGAGTTTTATATGAAATGTGCATGAATGCAGATGGTGCTGCCGCCGTGGAGGCCCTTCGGGCGGAGATAGCCCGGGCCAAGGAGCAGGCCAGGGGTAGTAATGCGGCTGCCAAAAAAGCATCGGCTGAGTTGAAAGCCGAACAAGCTGCACGGCGCCAAGACAAAGAGAAGATGTCCACCATGGCGCACGAGTTAGAGAATGCGGCTGGCCGCTGTAAACTTCTTGAGAAGGAAAATAAAGCCAAAACGGCTGAACTTGACAAGGCCTTACGAGAGGCGAGAGAAGCACGGTCTGAATCCAGAGCGGCCTGTGAGGAAATCCGGCAATCTGGGGAGATTGCGGCTGGCAAGCCCTTTTTGCTGCAGACTAAGTTCGGCGATCCGAACTATGTTCAGCTTAACCAAGTATGGAGTTCTCTGGACAAATTTTTGGACTTACTGAAGAGTTCTTTCGATGCGGCGCAGTTTTGCCGCGCACAAGAGGGATATGCAACGGAGAAGCTTTTCTGGTCACAATTCGGTGCGTCGAAGCGTTCTCTGTTGCTCAATGAACAGATGTCCCAGTGGGCCGAGCTTCATAGGATATCTGGCGACGCCATGAAGAATGTCATAATCCGGTTGTGGCCAAGTGAGCCTATTCCGAGTAGTTATTTTGGCCTGGTGCGGTGGCTTGTTGACGCGGTGCCACATATCGACGCTGTGAAGCGGTCGGCGTGCATTGAGGGTGCACGGATGGCCTTTGCCCGAGTCAAAACATTTTGGGGAAAGATGAAGACCATTGATGTTGCGGTGAGGAGTCCACCCAAGGGCCAGGACCATAATGAGCCGGAGCACTATTTTGAAGATGTCTTAGATGCCGCCCGCTTGATAGAGGGTCAATGCCCGAAAGATATAATGTTCGAGTGATTTATATAATGGTGTAACAGACAACTTTATAGTTAATCTATTTATATTTTACTCAAAAGCTTGAATTCCTCCTGTGTGGCAGTTTTAGTATAATCTAAAAGTTTTCCAGTCGTCGGCTCCAGCCCCCTCGTAGGAAGTACGGGGGTGTTCGGAAAAGCATTTAATCACTCTTTATCCAACGTCTTGGTCCATAAAGGAGGTCATAATGCGGCGAACCAGGCAATCGGACTATAGGGCATTAACACTTTCACTTAGCCATAGGAGTTTTATGGTGGGGCTACGACATAGCCCCTGGTACGTATACGGTGCATAATGCCTTACATATGTTGATCTAAAAAAGATCCCTCGTGTGACACGGAGAATCACTAAAGATTCGAATAAGTCGTCAAGTGGTTGACCAGCTCTCGCCGCATCATGATAGCCAGTTTTCGGCTTTCTCTACTGAGGTGCTCATCCGGTCTAGGCTAGGGCACAATCACAGTAGTTCTCCCTTTACTACCCTAGCCGATAGAGCGGAACGTAGGGTAGCAAGCACAGGAGCCGGGCAACCCAACTATTGACCAAAGACAATGATTCGGAGCTGATGCATATAAGGCCAAACTTGCGACGCCGAAGTACGCTATAGAGCAGTTCGGACTTTTATTGGCGACTCATTTGTTCCCATACCGAGCCCCTGGCAAGTTATGCCGAGGCGCATCTTGTAAGGCAGCCGTTACGGCTGGACTCATTGTAGAAAGAGCATGAAAGATTAGTTCGGATAAAGTTTACTGGGAGCGGAGCAATATGCCAATGATAAATGTATATAAAGAGTAAAAACTACAACCCAACTATTTGACATGCTCGGGGTTGGGAACAGAGGAAAAGGGCATGGTACAGGCTCAAAAGAAAGAGTGCGGTCTACAAAAGCTTATTTTGGACCTCCTGTCGCACGTCTGTGCCGCCCGTCCTAGGGGAGGGGAATCCTTAATGGGAGTGGCCCCTTAGGTGAGTGTGCGGATTCGAACTTCGATAGAGTCTGATGTAGATGCTGCCCTGATGGTCACCTGTTTTTAAGAAATGATACAGAAAAATAAGAAAAACGGATAAAAACGTTATGGGGATTCTTGCAACGTTGTCCATATTGTGCTTCGCCGATGCCCATGGTATCTTGAGTGCGTAGTGATGTACGCGTGGTGTAAACTTTGCCAGTACAGTAGGTGGGTGGCGGAAGCCGAACTGCTATTTCTGTTCTGGGAGTGGTCGAGCTTCAGAGGGAATGTGCTTCTGGCCCCTGGTGTTCGGCTGGCGAGCCGATCCGTCGTCTCTATCGCCTGGTGGCCTCCTCCCCTTGTGATCGGCGTTGAGCTCGCCTGCCTGCTTGAGGACCCAACAGTTTCTGTTGGTATGGTTAGCTGGCCTATCAGGGTGACCGTGAATCTGACAAGGTCGGTCCAATATCCTGTCAAGGGTGGATGGTCCATCCTGGTTTGCCTTTAGTGGCTTCTTCCGTTGACTGGGCTTCGGATTGTGAAATCCGGCGTTCACCGCTGTGTCGCATATATTACTGCGACTGTTGTGTTCGGTTCGTCGTGGCTTACCGTTGCCGTCTCGAATTTCGGAAGTGCCCGGGTCGCTGGCGTTGTTGCCTTTACGAGCGAGCCAGTTGTCTTCTCCCGCACAAAAGCGATTCATTAGAGCGGTAAGGGCTGTCATGGACTTGGGTCCTTCCTGGCCGAGGTGACGCGCTAGCCATTCATCCCGGACGCCATGTTTGAAGGCTGCGAGGGCTTCTCGTCCGGACAGTTGACAATCTGGTTCTTTTTGACTAAGAACCTAGTCCAGAGCTCCCTGGCTGACTTGCCGGGCTTCTGGACAATATGACTTAAGTCATCGGCATCTAGTGGCCGGACATATGTTCCTTGGAAGTTGTCTCGAAAGGCGTCTTCCAAGTCTTCCCAGCTACCAATAGAATTTTCTGGTAAACTGTTTAGCCAGCAGCGAGCTGGCCCTTTAAGCTTGAGAGGTATGTATTTAATGGCATGAAGGTTGTCTCCGCGAGCCATGTGAATATGGAGGAGGTAATCCTCGATCCATACCGCGGGATCTGTTGTTCCATCGTATGATTCGATGTTAATGGGTTTAAACCCGTCTGGGAATTCGTGCTCGATTACCTCGTCGGTGAAGCAGAGAGGGTGTGCGACTCCTCTATGTTGGGCCACACTGTGAAGCACCTCCGGTGGACTCCGCTTATGGTTTTCGACCGAGCGTGGTCGGGTCTGTTGTGTCCGAATAGATAACCGTTGTTACTGGTCGGGGTATGTCCCCGCGATCTGAGTGTCGGTTTTGTGTGTCCTGTTCTACCCTCCAGGTCTTGTTGGATGTCGCGAGTGTTCCCCTGAGCTGCTTTATTCTTGCTTGGGTGGCCGGATGGGTTGGTATGGTGCTTTGCTTGGGCTGCTGCTTTATCCGGACCAAATTATGGTCGGCCCACCGCGTTGTTTGATGGTGATGTGGGCTCCAACGCCCTGCCATCGTATCGAGGGAGCCACCTACTCTTAGGGTGGCTTTTGTCTGGGCCGCTAAGGCCGTATTCTTCAGCGGCCAGGACCTCGGTCCATCTATCATTGAGCAAATCCTGGCTTGCTTGAAGCTGCAGCTGCTTCTTCCTTAGGCTCCTTGCAGTGGCTATAAGCTGGCGTTTAAAGCGTTCCTGCTCGAGAGGTTCCTTAGGCACGATAAAATCCTCGCTGCCGAGGATCCCCTCTTCCTCGGAGAGTGGGAGATAATTGCTGTCCTCCGAGTCTCCATATGTGGCCTGTTCATCAGGGCTATCCTGCCCGCTCTCCTGTTCCTCCTGTTCGGATTCTACCTCAACAGGGTCTTCATTGTCCGGAGTGTTGTCTTTTCTGGTGCTAGCAGTGTTTTCTCTTGGGTGATGTGGCTTGGAGCGGCGCGGTGGGCGCCGGTGTTCGGACTGTATACCAGGAGGTTTATTCTCGACTGGATCCTCCTTGTCATCGTCGAGAGCGTCGCCGGCTGTGTCTATCATACACACATCATACCAGGAAGTGGCCATCCCGTGTCTAGCAGGTAGAAAGCTCTGGCCCTGCCCCTCATCGTCGTCCATACCGGCGATGTCTTCGGAGTGGGGGTCAGGCGTGTTGGTTGGGTCTTCGATGGTGGCTATAAAGTGGGTGGCGGGTGGGAAGCAAAATTCTCCATCGTCCGCCGTAAGTTCGAACCAAACATAGTTCGGCGACGAGCCATCTGCCAGGGATAGGTTTTTTAATGAGTTAAGCAGGTTGCCCATGGGCGAGTGTTGGAAGACATCTGCGGCGCTAAACTTGAAGATTGATAACTGACCGAGTTCGGTATCCGCGGGCTCACAGGGTTCGAAACTCGACACTAGAGAAGAGTCCGGGGTTCCGTTGATGCAGATGACATACGCAGTGGAATCTGCGAGCGGCTCCAACGCCGCAGAATCGGTAACCCCCGCGATGGGGTTGAGCTTCCCATCTTCGGGGGACTTGATCTGCTCCGGATCTAAGGGCAGAGTTGCTGCAGGAGCTCTCTCCTGGATGCGGCCCGATGACAGGTTTAAGCCATGTCCATCGGGGCGGCGGGGAGCGATTGCCGCGGTCTCGAATCCGTCGAAGATCATGTCTCCACGAATGTCCGCAACGTAGTTCAAGCTTCCGAATCTGACCTGATGGCCAGGGGCGTAGCTGTCGATCTGCTCCAGATGGCCAAGCGAGTTGGCCCGTAGTACAAAGCCGCCGAACACGAAGATCTGTCCGGGGAGAAAGGTTTCTCCCTGGACAGCGTCATCATCGACGATTGAAGGGGCCATCAAACCTTTTGTCGAGGGCACAGTGGAACTCTCAATGAAAGCACCAATGTCGGTGTCAAAACCGGCGGATCTCGGGTAGGGGGTCCCGAACTGTGCGTCTAGGATCGATGGTAACAGGAGACGGGGGACACGATGTTTACCCAGGTTCGAGCCCTCTCTATGGAGGTAATACCCTACTTCCTGCTTGATTGATCTTGATGAATATGAGTGTTACAAGAGTTGATCTACCACGAGATCGTAATGGCTAAACCCTAGGAGCCTAGCCTATGTGAATATGGTAATGAATGTCCCCTATCCGGACTATGCTCTCCGGTTTATATAGACACCGGAGGGATCTAGGGTTACATGGAGTCGGTTACATAAGAAGGAATCTTCACAGCTGGTCGCCTAGCTTGCCTTCCACACCAAGGAGAGTCCAATTCGGACACGAGTATGGTCTTCGGTCTTCATGTCTTCACAGCCCATCAGTCCGGCCCATTGATAACAGGCCGGACGCCTGAGGACCCCTTAGTCCAGGACTCCCTCAGTGCTAAAAAGGACTACGTGATGGATCAACCCCTAGGTGAAGCTCCTTCAAAAGATGCTGCACCAGAAGAAGTTTCTACTTATGCTACTCATAGTGATGACTATGAGTCAGTCCAGTGCCTCATGTTAACTTGCATGGATCTTGAACTATAGAACGTTTTGAACGATCCACCACTCAATTTATAACTGGGTCATTGGAAGTTATGTACAAGAAACAGGCAAGGACCGAACGGTTTGAATTAACCAAAGCCCTGATAGAATGCAAGATGAAAGTGGGTTCCTCAATGAGTGAGCATATAGTGAAGCTTGCTGGCTATGTTGATAGGCTTGCTTCACTGGAATTTGGAATTCCGCCAACACTCGGTACAAATATTGTGCTTGCTTCACTCCGCCCATCTTATGATGGTTTCATCATGAATTACAACATGAACGGGATGGAGAAAAGTGCAAACGAGTTGTTTGCTATGCTCAAAACTGCGGAAGCTCACATGTAAGTTGTCGGGTCCTTTCCCACTTATTTCCCTTATGCATTCGTCGCCGTAGCCATGCCTGCTCGCCTCAATTGCCATGACCCAGAGCTCTGCTGCCGCGCATGCTCGTCGCATCTGGCCGCGCCCTCTGCCTCCAGTGCGCACACGCTCGCCTACTGCCGCTCCCGCCCGCGTGTGTTTCCGCCGATGCTGCTCACTGTCGCACTGCTCTCTGCTGTTGTTGTCGCACTGTGCTGCCACTGCTGCTCACTGCATGGCCATGGTGGGCACAACCATGAGGTACGACTAGGCCACTGCCAAGTCGGGCTGGCCTTGTTTAAACTAGGGGCTAACAAAATTAGTGCTAACCCCCTACTAATTACCCACTGACTAGTGGACCCTTTCAGATAAAATAGCTAATTAAAACCCATGTTAAAGAATTACACCAATGACATGTGGGTCCCCTTTGACCCTACTGACCAGTCAACATTGACTGGTCAACTCCCGTTGACCCAGCTGACTCAGCACCCTATGGCCCCACTGTCACCACACAACCACATTGTTATGTACACTTCTGTGGGCACTTAGCAATTTCCCCATTTAGTAAATTTGAATTAAATTAGACCTAGAAATTCAGAAAATCATTTAATCTTTGAAAAATCATATAAAATAAATCTTAAGTCAGATGAAAATAGTTTATATATATGAAAAAAGATGAGAAAAATATAACGAATCTGAATAGGCCATCCACATACCTATGACACCCCTCTAACATAATGAACATCGATAATTTGCCCTTGGTTCAATATACCGATAAATACAAGGAGTTGGGAAAACATTGCCGGATGTTTTCCCTCTTCTTTTAAATTGTTTAGGAATGCACTAGAGCATATCATCATCACATTTTGACATGACATGCATCTGTGTTGCACTTATATGCCCGTTATTTATTTATTTCCCCTTCTCGTCCATTCTCATCGATAGACCCCAAGACTGCCAGTGACCCCGAGTATGACTACGTCGACGACAACCCTTCCCTCTCGGCAGAGCTTCTAGGCAAGCACCCCCTTTGTCATTCTGATATCTCCTATCCTTTCCCCTCTACTGCTTGCATTAGAGTAGTGTTATTGTTATTGTTTTATCGATAGATCCTATACTGCTGCATAGTCTGTCTTTGTTAACCGCTATTGATACCATCATGTTATCATATATGCTTAGTATAGAGTTGCTATTATTCCATCAGTGGCCCTACATCCCTGTCTGTGTTGCCATGCTGTACTATCCGGGTTATCCGAGATGATGGATCGTTGTACAACAACTTGAACACCCCTTTAGGCTCTGCAATTGTTCGACTCTGTAGAGCCACACTAAGGGTGAACTTACTGAGGGTGATTCCTCTTAGTTCACTCTCAATGATGACTTTGCAGTGCAACACATCAAGTCTGACCTTACGAAGGGTGATTCCTTGTATACCACTCTCGATGATATCACTGTCGTCACCTCGGTGTACAACTCTGTCAGTAAGACCCTGTTACTATTGTTGATGACATTCTGATAACCGCGGTGGAAAAGAACTTTGCCTACTAGTCTGCCTCATTTTAACAAGCAGGAAAATGGTTCTCTTCGTCCCCTGCCCTTGGCACCGACGTTGTTGCCAACATAGCTGACAAATTATTCTCTGATGAACCTTGTATCATGATCACATAAGATGCCACCACCCTTCCTATCCATCATGGCGGTATGAATGTTGATCACTTGATTTTGATGAACCTAATGATTGGGAAATACCCGAGTCCTCAAACTACATACTGGTGCAGTGTGCTTTATCCTTCAGTAGCACTTGCGACTGTATATTCCAGATAACCATGTGATCGTTTATTGTTCTACCTCGAGCATGTCATTCTTTTGAATTCCTTACGGAAACTCTCTCATTAATTATGATGTTTCATGTAAATGATTACGTGTTCCTTGTATCCGAATTTACCTTATACTTGGCTTTGTATGTAATTCCACGAACCACCTTCCTTGAGATGTCCTATTTCGGTATCAGACGCAAGATTCATTCTTCGACACTCTAAACCTTTCTTTCATCCTGCTTAGGCATTAAAATGTTTGCCTACCCAGATGAAACTATTCATATCTTCTTAAGTCACTCTCGATATGATTCCCGTGTTTCAAAACTCGAGAAATGCTTATGTGTTTCATTCATGACGTAACCCCGGATAATTACCCCTTGTAGAGTTCCCTCGTCGCTGAGTTACCCCTTATCATTTTGTAAGTACGATGAAGATCCTGAAGGAAGGATGACAACTTCATCATGATCCAGTGATGCATGGAAAAGGAAGACATCAATGAGGTGGAACAACCTCTTTGAGAAGAGCAACCAAGACCGAGAAGACTCGTTAGAATTTCGTAACCAAATCTTACGCCCTAACTCTACCTCTTAAATATCAGGACGAGATTTTCTTTGAGTGGAGGAGAGTTGTGACATCCCCATCCCTTGATGCCCTATTAAGAAAATTAACATTGCCATGGCATCTTGATCATCATAATTAAGTTAAAGTTAGAAAATAATCTCACACTTCAAATTGGTTCAAATTCAAATTTAAAAATATAAAGGCCAGAAATTATTTCACCAAACACTAGAATAAAAGTGTGAGTATTAATGTTAATAATCCACCGAGAAAAATTCATGTTGAAACTAAAATCTTTTGAAGCTTCAAAATGCCCTTATCTACTTTTGAACTGGACCAATAACACCTAAGTGGCTTATTTAAATTCAAACATAATTCAAATCAAATTGAACTGGGATCAGACTTTGTGTACTGGCTCAAAATATTCTCCAGTAACTATGTGCCAAATTTCACATTAAAAAATCATTTACTAGCTCAAATAAATACAAAATAGTAGCAGAAAAAGAAACATAAAAGAATAAAAAGAAAAAGAAGAAATACATTATGCACTTATGGCCCAGCCGCACAGGAGCCAGCCCAGCCACCTATGTCTTCCTCTACCTCTCGCTACAGTGGGTAGGGGGCTCATGGCAGGCATCTGGCCGCCATGGTCGTGCCCTGGCCACATGTCGGCCATCCCCGGGCCTCCTACGGGGTTAAAATGACATCGGCGCCTCCCCTGAAACCCTAGGTCGCCATTCTCCCCTTTTGTTGCTTGCCCCCTTTATTTTTCTTCGTCGACCGAAACCAATGTGTCGCACCGTCATCGTCCGATGTTAGACAAACTAGGGTTTGGAACAATGCTCGATACCCTAAGCGGGTACGGCTGTCATGTATATATAGGAGAGAACGTACAGGTACATGTATTGTGTTACAACATGTATATCTACAATATACCTATTCTAACACCCTCCCTCAATCTTAACTATGTCCTGAAACACTCAGGAGGTTAAGATTGCGTCGACATCCTTCAAACAAAGGTAAGGGCAAGGGTTTAGTGAAAATGTCAGCAAGCTGATCCTTAGAAGAAACGAACTTGATCTGAAGTAGCTTCCGTGCAACACGTTCCCTCACAAAATGATAGTCAACTTTGATATGTTTCGCTCGGGCATGAAATACCGGATTGGATGAAAGATATGTAGCACCGATGTTATCACACCAAAGGAAAGGCGGCTGAGCTTGAGAGACCTTCAACTCTCGAAGTAATGACTGCACCCATATGATCTCAACTGTGGCATTAGCAACTGCTTTGTACTCAGCTTCAGTACTACTCCGGGACACTGTAGCTTGCTTGCGAGCTTGCCAGGCAATCAAGTTAGGACCAAAGAACACAGCATGTCCCCCCGTGGATCGCCTATCATCGGGACTACCAGCCCAATCAGCATCAGAGAAGGCTCAGATCATACCAGAAGGCGCAGGCTGCAGATGTAGACCATATGAACCAGTGTGTCGAACATAGCGCAAAATGCGCTTAATAGCTGTCCAATGAGGATCACGCGGTGCATGAAGGTACTGACACACACGGTTAACTGCAAATGATATATCTGGTTGAGTAATGAGCAAGTATTGTAGTCCACCAACGATGCCGCGGTACTCAGTGGCATCCTCAGAGGAGAGCAAGTCTCCATCAAAAGCTGACAATTTGTTTGCGGAGGACATAGGGGTCGTAGCAGTTTTACACTGCATCATACCCGCGCGTCGTAATAGATCCTGAGAGTACTTCTGCTGAGTGAGAGTCAAGCCACTGTCAGAATGAATAACCTCTAGACCCAAAAAATAATGCAGTCTCCCAAGATCCTTGACAGCAAAAACAACCCCTAGAGAAACCACGAGTCGATCTGCAGCAGTGACCGATGAACTGACAAGTATGATGTCATCAACATAGACCAGAATGTACATAGTCACCTTAGGTCGCTGAAGAATGAACAACGACGTGTCTGCTGTAGACGGTACAAACCCATGCGCACGAAGAGCAGCGCCAAGACGTGCATGCCACTCACGAGGAGCTTGCTTCAGACCATAGAGAGCCTTGTCGAGGCGACACAGATGATTTGGCTGAGCAGGGTCAACAAAACCTGGTGGCTGACGCATATATACCTCTTCTTCCAGAACTCCATGAAGAAAGGCATTCTGGACATCGAGCTGTCGAAGCGACCACCCTCGAGTAATAGCCAGCGAAAGAAGAACACGAATAGTCGTGGGTTTAATAACAGGACTAAACGTATCTTCGTAATCAAGGCCATACCTTTGTTTAAACCCCTTGGCAACTAATCTTGCTTTGTACCTCTCAATGGACCCGTCAACATGTTTCTTCACCTTGAACACCCATTTAGAGTCAATAACATTGACACCAGAGGGAGGTGGAACCAGGCGCCAGGTATTATTCTTTCGAAGAGCATGGATCTCCTGTTCCATAGCAGCGCGCCAGTGTGGAATGCCAAGCGCTGCCTGAAAATGTCACGGTTCCACCGTAGGATCAGCCTCAGCACGAGCAACACAGACTGCAAGCCATGCGACGGTACCATCCGTGCACTGGAGAGGCTTGAAGATGCCACTCTTGCTGCGCGTATGAGGGCACAGTATGACAGGTGGCGGAGGTGTCGGAGAAGCCACCACGGCAGAAGGACCAACGTCTGGGAGCAGCGCGGAAGACACACCAGCGGGCGAGTCCACTGGCTCTGCCGGGGCCGGAGTGGCCGGCGAAGACGGGCCAGGCGAGGACGGATCACGCGGGGCAGAGACCGGGGACATGCACGTGCGTGCAGCCGGACTAGGCGCCGATCCATTTGCATGGAGCATGCACGTACGTACAGCCAGGCTAGGCGCCGATCCATTTGCATGGAGCATGCACGTGCGTACAGCCGGACTAGGCGCCAATCCATGTGCATGGGGCATGCACGTGCGTGCAGCCGGAGTAGGCGAGGCTGCAGCCCCAGCCGATCCATGTGCATGGGGCATGCACGTATGGACATCCAGGCTAGGTGAGGCTGCCGCCCCACCCGATCCATGTGCATGGGGCATGCACATGCGGCCGACATCGAGCGCCCCGTCGAGCGACCCAACCGGCGTAACGGCTGCAGTCGGTGCAGCAGAAACCACGTCATCGTGAAGAAGCTCAAGGCGAGCGCCCCGTCCAGTTCCTGCACCGTGGTTAGGCAACAACAGAGGAGAATATGCAGCATCTACAAATTGATCAGGCAAAACTGGAAAGGAGTGCAGCTCGGTAGCGGTAGTATCAGTGGATGGTGAGAGCGTGGGAAAAGGGAAAACAGTCTCATCGAACACAACATCACGGGAAATGTAAACACGATTTGTCGGAATGTGAAGACACTTGTAACCTTTGTGAAGAGGACTGTATCCGAGAAACACACACTTCTTAGATCGAAATTCGAGTTTATGCTTATTGTATGGTCGAAGATGTGGCCAACACGCACAACCAAACACTTTGAGAAGAGAGTAATCTAGAGTTTCATGAAGTAATACCTCTAGGGGAGATTTCATGTGAAGAAGTCATGTGGGAAGCCTGTTTATCAAAAAACAAGCAGTAACAAAAGCATCACTCCAGAACCGGAATGGGACAGAGGCATGTGCAAGCAGTGTTAAGCCAGTTTCAACTATGTGACGGTGCTTGCGCTCGGCTGCACCGTTCTGCTGATGTGTATTAGGACAAGACACATGATGGGAGATGCCAAGTTTCTGGAAGAAGGTATTAAGGTTGCGATATTCGCCCCCCAATTAGACTGAACATGGACAATTTTGCACTTAAGCAACCTCTCAACATGGGCTTGAAATTGCATAAAAACATGAAACACATCAGATTTGCGCTTAATAAGCTAAATCCAAGTAAAGCGACTAAAGGCATCAATGAAACTGACATAGTAGTTGTGACCACTAACAGAAGTTTGGGCATAACCCCACACATCCGAAAACACAAGTTCAAGAGGAGCCTTGACAACACGACTCGATACAGAGAAAGGTAACTGATGACTCTTGCCTTGTTGACAGGCATCACAGACTAGAAACCCCTTATTGCTTGACTCAACAGGAAGACTATGGAGATGAAGCAAATGGCGCACAATGGGAGTGGCAGGATGGCCGAGGCGAGAATGCCACTGCGTCGACGACACCCGAATACCACTGAAAGCTTCAGAAACAGGTGGCACATCAAGAGCATATAGGCCATGGCGAGCTCGACCACTAAGAAGAACGTCCCTCGTGTCCCGGTCCTTCACAAAAAAATGGAAAGAGTGAAACTCAACAAACACATTGTTGTCACGAGTTAATTTAGGAACCGAGAGCAAACTACATGTGACGGAAGGAACACGAAGAACACCAAGGAGACGCAAGGTTTTAGTGGTACGTGAAAGAAGTGATGCCTGACCAACATGTGAGATGGGCATACCTGATCCATTGGCAGTGCGGACCTGGTCATGACCAGTGTAGGGCTGGCGAGTGGCCAGTTTGTCGAGCTGGCTTGTCAGATGATCTGTGGCACCTGTGTCCATGTACCAGGCAGGATCCACAGAATAAGAACGAGTAAACCCAGGCTCCTGTGTGGCGAGAGCAGCTTGTTTCTCATTGCCTTTTTCGTTGTTCCCAATGCCAAGGAAGTCGCGTTTGAAGCGACGATGGCAGCGAGACGCCAAGTGCCCCTCGATGCCGCAGAGTTGACACTCAACCCCGCCACCACATGCTTGGTAGTGAAGCCGCTTGCGGCCGATCGTCGGGGGAGCGGGAGCAGACTGGCGGGGCTGCTGGGTCGGAGCGGCCGGCGGGGGCTGCTTGGCACCACGAGGTCCCCCGCGGTGAGCAACGTTCGCAGACGAGCCATCAGTATAGACCCCGACGGAGCGATGAGCAGAAAGCCGCTGTTCTGTGTTCAGGAGCCGCGCGTAGAGATCATGGGGTGGTAGTGGTGTGTCACGTCCATTAAGATTTTCCACTAGAGAATCATAATCCTCATCAAGGCCATTGAGAATAAATGAGGTAAACTCCTCATCACGGAGAGGCTTCCCAATGGAAGACAATGTATCAGCCAAATTCTTGACCTTGTTGAAGAAGGCCGTGACGGAGAGATCATGCTTCTTGACCTCACCCAGCTGATTACGAATAGCAGATGACCGTGTCAACGACTGCGAGGAGAAGCTGGAGTCAAGCGTGGCCCATGCATCCCTCGACGTCGCGGCAAAGACCACCATGCCGGCCACGGAGGGAGTGAGCGAGGACTGAATTGCACCTAGAATAGCTTGATCCTGAGCGATCCACCGACGATGAGCAGGGTTGGGCACCATGATGGAGCCACCAGTGGCCGAGGGCACCGGAACCATGGCCGGAGGACACGGCAGCGTACCGTCAACATACCCCTCAAGATAGTGACTACGCATCAACGGCAACACCTGAGCGCGCCACAGGAGCTAGTTATCGGCAGAGAGTTTCACGGTCACCAGATGAGCGAAGTGAAACGGTCCTGGTTCAGCCACCGATGCGGAGAGCTGCGAGTCGTACGTCGGAGGAGCACTGTATGGAATCAGCGCATCGGCCGACGGAGGCGCACGGTAGTGTTGGTGATGACCGTAGGGCGCCGTAGGAGATACGCCGTAGGGCTGCAGGGGCGGCGCGACGTACGGCGCAGGAGCGGCGTAGGGCGCGCCATACGACGCCTCGTAGGGCACCGCGGAGGACGGAGCATACTGCGCCGGCGACGGCGCGACGTATGGCGCGGGATACGGCCCCCCGTAGGGCACCTGGACGGGGGCACCATGGGAGCCTGGAACCGGCGGCATATCACGAGACGGAGTCCCGCCGTAGGGCAGCGACGCCGAGGTGTTGTAGAAGTTCTGCGGCAGAGACACATCACGGGAGATCAATCCATCACGGGGCTGCACACAGGAGATCAATCCATCACGGGGCTGCACACAGGAGATCAATCCATCACGGGGCAGCTGTGCAGAGGCGCCGTAGGAGTTCGGCGCCAGAGATGCATCATGGGCGAGCGATGGATGCATCGCGGGCGATCGGGGCGCTGGTGGACGCGAGCCCGATGCAGCCGGACGGGCCCAGGCGAGCGGCGTGGAGGCCATGAAAGGTGATTCCATCGCCAGGGTTGACGGAGGCGGCACGGCGGCGGCAGAAGAGGCGGAAGCACGGCGCGGATCGAACGCGTCGTCTGATACCATGTTAGACAAACTAGGATTTGGAACAATGCTCGATACCCTAAGCGGGTACGGCTGTCATGTATATATAGGAGAGAACGTACAGGTACATGTATTGTGTTACAACACATATATCTACAATATACCTAGTCTAACATCCGAATGCTCCGGCGCCTCCCTGGGCCACGATAGATTGCCCGGGGGCCTCACTGCGCCCCTTCGTCGCCGTCCATGCCACCAGGTCGAGCTGCGGAGGCCCCTGCCACCGAATCGGGCGTCATCCCCGCGTCTGGCCGCCGCATCTCGCCGTCGTTCGCCACCGCTATGGACCACCCTCGGCTCTCCCGACCGTGCCTCCGAGTTCACCATGAGCTGTAGGTCCTTTCCCCTATTTTCGCATCTGTCGCCATAGCCGCGCCTGCTCGTCTCGGCCGCCATGACACGGAGCTCTGCTCCCGCGCGTGCTCGTATGCACCTGGCCCCGCCCCTGCCTCCAGTGCACGCGTGCTCGTATGCACCTGGCCTCGCCCCTGCCTCCAGTGCACGCGTGCTCGCCTGCTGCCGCTCCTGCCCGCTTGCGTTTTCGTCGTTGTTGTTCTTGCTGCTCGCTGTCGCGCTGCTCTGTGCCGCTGTTGTCGCGCTGTGCTGCCACCGCTGCTCACTGCATGCCCATGGCGGGCACAACCTTGACTCACGGTTGGGCCACGGGAGAGTGGGGCCGACCTTGTTTAAATCAGGGGCTAACAAAATTAGTGCTAACCCCCTGCTAATTACCCACTGACTAGTGGACCCCTTCAGATAAAATAACTACTTAAAACCCATGTTAAAGAATTACACCCAATGACATGTGGGTCCCCTTTGACCCTGTTGACCAGTCAAAATTGAAAATAACTTCCCCATTTAATAAATTTGAATTAAATTAAATCCATAACTCAGAAAATCATTTAATCTCTAAAAAATCATAGAAAATAAACCGTAAGTTAGATGAAAATAATCTATATATGAAATAGATTTATGTTTATCGTTGTATCGTAGAGTTGTGTTGCGATATTGACGTGAGTCACCGTTCCTCTTCGTGCATGATGCGTGTATGGTTAGTACACGATTATAAACGAGGGTGTCACAGTACTAGTAGCTATGTGTTCAATCTCTCTCTCTCTCCCTATCTCTCATGTTCTTGATGGACCCGATCTTGATGCATCGTGAGCTTGATTACTAAAGTTGGATCTTATGATGTTTATCCCCCTCTATCCTTTTTGTGGTGAATTGAGTCTTGCACTTTGAAGTTTCTCTATGTTGGACTGAATACTTTGGATTTGAGATCACTTGATGCATATCTAGTAATTAACTTGCGGATACCCGAGGTGACATTGGGGTAATCTTAGCATAAAGGTTGAACGATAGTATCATATGGTGTTGTCGTAGTGTGGTCTCTGGGACTATCTGTGGTGACATTGGGGTGGTTCAGTAGATTGATTGGAAGGACAACTTTGAGGTTGTTTGCTTCCTACGCGATTTCATCCTATTTTCTCTCATAGAATAGGAACTTTGAAGTGATTCTTTGTTGTACTTTGAGGGATTATTATGATGTTCAATTATGTTAATGATGTTGAGAGTTGGAACTAGTGAAAGTATGAACCCAAGGTCTTGTTTCCAAGCATTGCAATACCATTTTTTACTTACTTTTTTTACTTGACACCACTGTTCAAGATATCTTCCGATATTCCGATAAATCGGCTGATTTATCGCTTACCGTTCTCTGACCGATAAGATAAATCGACCGATAAATTAGCCGATATGGTGATAAATCGGCCGATATGCCGATATGCCGATAAACTGACCGATTTACCCCTTATCATGGGTCGACCGATAAGTTCCCGATAAGCGATATCCCCAACATTGCTTGACACCTTGCTATTTTTATTTATTCAGATTATAAAAATACATTTCTACTATCCATATTACACATATATCACCACCTCTTCGTTGAATTAGTGCACCTATACAATTGACAATTTAATTGGGTATGTTGGGGACACAAGAGATTTCTTGTATTTGATTGCAGGGTTATTTGAGAGAGAACTACCTTCATCTTACACTTCTCGTGGATTGATAAATCATAGGTCATCCACTTGAGTGACAATCATAGTCGTATAAAACTATGCGCTTGGAGGCCTAACAAAGTCTACAAGAAGAAAGTTGCGTAATAGGCATTTGTGCACCATAGGGTCGTCCGGCCAGAGTCGCCATGCACCATTGTCTGGCCAGAGTTGGCATGACGCGTTGCTACTTGTAATAGTGTTGGGATTCCCCGAAGAGCAAGGGTGATGTAATATAGTAGCAGATAGTATTTCTCTCAGTTAAGAATCAAGGTTTATCGAATCAGAAGGAGACGGCACACAGACAACTTTAGCAGTACTTGCACACATACAAACAAATGCTTGCACCCAACAAAGGTAATGGGGCGTCGCTCCCCTTGTTCTTCCCATGCAAGTATCAAATATGGTAGTGGTAGATATAATAAATAAAAGTAAAATAAAACAATGAGGAATTATAAGATTTGTTTTATAATATAGGTGAATGGACCTGGGGGCCAAAGTGTTCATGAGGCATCTCTCTCATAAATAGGATTGGTGGGTAAAAAAATTATTGTTGGGCAATTGAAATAAAAAAATGCATAGTTATGATGATCATCCATGGCATAACTAATATATCAGCATTATGTCCGCGACAAGAAGACCATAATCCAACTGCATCTACTACTATCACTCTACCTCAAGACCGCTATCCAGCATGCATCTCAAAGTATTAAGTTCATAACAAACAGAGTAACGCATTAAGCAAGATGACATCATGTAGATAGAATAAGATCAAGCAATATGTTCAAACCCCATCGTGTTATCCGTAGTAGCAACAATACAAGACGTGCCTTGCAATCCCCCTGTCATAGAGTAAGGACACCGCAAGATTGAACCTACTACTATGCATCACTCCCTCTGAAGATCTAATCATTAACTTGGCCAAAGAAAACTCATAGATCAGAAAGCATACATAGCTAAAATTACGGTGATGTATGATGCACCACTCCCTTTCTTTGTTGTCCGTACTCGTGTTTCTTCTGTTTTGCGTCTTTCTGCTTTGATCGTTCCACTACAGGACATGACTTTTAGTCCTTTTGTGTTTGGTCTTTGTTTCGGGGATGAGTTTTTGCCCCCGGTGTTGTTGTGCTTCGTCGTAGGATGCCACATGTCCGTCATCAGTGGTAAGGTGATGGTTAAAGTTGTCCTGTTTGTAGGCGCCTTGGCTGATAAGCTGCTAGGAATTTGACTGTCGTCCCATCAGGTAGAAAGTTTTTTTGCGGCTATCCGATAGAAAGTTCCAGGTGCTAGGACTGTAGGTCATGGAATATTTGTAGACAAATGTGGGTCATGTTGGTGTACTTGATTTCTTGTTGAGGCCCATCTGATGCCCTGGCGGCGTGGTTGTCATTGCAGTATAGTCGTCGTTGCGTGTATAGTTTGCGTCTTCTATACACGGCGGTTGTTATGGTCGTCTATGGCCGGTGTATACGACACTAGATGCACGCTGTGGAGTTTGGTTGGCATGCCTGTGAGCATTGAGCATCTATGAAGCCATGTCTACATCCATGGTAGATGAGTAACCGACTGGTAGGAGACCTTGGGGTTCTTGTTTTCAGCAACGGGTGACTTGCGGGCAACACTTGCTAGGCGTAGGCTTTGGCGGCCGACTTCCACATAGTTCACCGTGTCCGAGTCCGACACTTTTTATGTGGCTGTTGATATTGTGCCGATGATGTTTTGTGTCTTTAATCCGATGGTAGGTATTTCCTTTATCATGCTCGGTTTGTAGGTGTATGAGTTATTGTTCCAAGATAGAGGGTTCTATGTTATTTCTACGGAGAAGACCAGACAGGGTGAACAAGCAGCTGGCTAGTCGGAAACCTTCGACTAGCGCCTCTAGACGAGATGACACATCACATGAAGGGTGAGGGCAATAGGACATCAGGCAACACATACACCTACCCTGCGAGCCTGTCTCCTCGGTTCATCTATTCCAGCACCCTGGCGGGGTGCCTTTGGTCGAGGGCGATTTTTGTATCATGTATGATAGCTACAGCAATGTCAATCATAAGTGTTCTATGTTTTCTGGATTTCACATGTAATGTGCCACCCAAAATATTGTGTTTGTAACACCGTACCAACAATGCTTCAACCATATTACAAAAGGAGATGAAGGACAAGCAAGGTGCAACTCTAGCAGAAGGTGAAGAGCAAAAAACAGATTTGCAAATTGTTGCAGAGGAAGGGCGTTTCCAAGCATAGCACATTCCTCGCAAGCATGAGAGAATCATCTGCCTCCAGGAAGAAGACAACCTCTTATGAACGCATGAGAGAACTTGAAGAGAGGCTTGCAACTCAGGAGGTAGTTGCGAGATCAGCAGTTGATATGTATCAACAAGAGTTGAATGCAAGAATGACAGGGTAGCACGAGGAAATCGAAGAGGTGAAAACAAAGCAGCTAGATGAAATTGCAGCTCTTAAGAAGGCACAATGGGAGAAAATTGCTTCTATGGAAAAGAAGCACTCACAACTGGAAGGAGCTTTTGGTTCTTTCTTAAGGATGCAGGGCGGCTCTGGCAATAGCATGTCGTAGCCTACTTTGGGAGGTTGCGACAACAACATGTCACATTCCACTTTGGGAGGCTTTGACAACACCATGTCGCTACCCTGATGGTTATCTTCTTTGTACAAAAACTTATGGTCGTCCCTTATTATATTTTGTAATGTGTGGTACTCTATTGGTTTCCTTTTATGTCGTGTGTGATACTTCCTTAGTTGGCTGATCATTAATAGAAGTGTATTAAGCATGTCTGTTTCCAGCGTTAATGAAAGTCATTCCATTCTCATATTTGAAAATTTAAAAAATTTAGAATTCAAATTTGAATTTGGTTGGCAGTTGCAACAATGAATTAACTGTGATGGTAATAGTGACAGAAATGCATGCCGTCACCATCTTCTGGACCCACATGTAAGCAGCCATGTGAGCATCCCATGGGCCCATGTGTCAGGATATTTGACCGGTCAAATCTGGTCATTACTGACGAGCATCGTCAGTGATAAAACCTCGGTTAGCGCAACTGTAAGGTGCCATGTTAGCATATTATGCGCCCGTATGTCAGATTTGTTGACTGGTCACACATGGTGAGTCGGTTGTTAGTGTACGATTCAACTCTAGTGACATTTTATGGTCGTCGCTGAAGATAGTTTCGGCGACGATTTTTGGTTCGTCATTTAAGATGCCATCTTCCGTGATGGAGGAAGTGGTACCATCAAGATTTTAGTTTTTTATGACGGCGCTTCTGTGACAGTGGGGGTGAAGGCCGAAAAACGTCGCCAGTACATTTTCTGTGACAAAAAGGGTTATACGTGACACAAGTGGAATGTCGCAAAATAGAGCAAATTTTGTAGTGATGAATAATGAAAACCAGCAGGACGTAGGGTATTACTCTTCGGAGGCCCGAATCTGGATAAACCCCTCGTGTGACCTCCCATCCAGGACTTCCAGCTACGCTTGGACCCCTATCGAGGGATCTGACAATATTTTGCACCGTCAGATTATAGCAATTTCGAGCAATGAAGCTGACATTATTAACATCTTCTTCGGTAACTACATTAATGTTTACCTCTTCTTTACCTCTCATAACATCGATGAGTTCATCAAGTTACGCGGTCATCTCTCCCTTCTAAGCCTTAGGAGGTGCATGGAGCAAAGAAGACGAACAACTGGAGCCGATGCACAAAACAACCAGCCAAAACTCATGTAAACACAGAGAGGCGAGGAGCAGCACGGTGAGCGAAGGCATCATATCATTGAAAAAGAAAGAGGAAAGTATCTCAACCTCACTGGGTGGGAGGAGCAAATGGTACACCGGCCGATGAAGCAAAGGACATATGACCGGCGACAAAGCTAGACGAACAATGAGCAAGCGTGCACCACGTTCGGCGTGAGGCATAAAACAACAAACTCATAAGAAAACACAACCATCATAAGCAAAAGACCAGAAAGCCCAAGGAGTGCCCCTAATCTGCACACCATGACTCGTGTGAGACAGCCGGGTCCGTGTGTCAGCGTCTTCACCAGCTAGACTGGTTCTGTTGCTCCAATCGGATGCGCCCGTGTGTGGGGTCTGACCGGCCATGTCTCCATTAGTCGGACGTGTTGGGTAACGTAGCATGAAATTTCAAAAATTTCCTACGCTCACGCAAGATCTATCTAGGACATGCATAGCAACAAGAGAGGGAGAGTGTTGATACGTCTCCAACGTATCTATAATTTTTGATTGTTCCATGCTATTATATTATCTGTTTTGGATGTTTTATATGCATTAATATGCTATTTTATATGATTTTTGGGACTACCTATTAACCTAGAGCCCAGTGCCAGTTCCTGTTTTTTCCTTGTTTTAGAGTTTCACAGAAAAGGAATACCAAACAGAGTCCAAACGGAATGAAACTTTCGCGATGATTTTTCTTGGACCAGAAGACATCCAGAGGGCTTGGCGTGCACGTCAGGAAAGCCACGAGGCGGCCACAAGGTCGGGAGGCGCGCCCAGGGGGTAGGGCGCGCCCCCACCCTTGTGGGTCCCTCGTCACTCCACCAACCTATTTTTTCCGCCTATATATTCTCAAATATCCCAAAACCTTCCGGGGGAGCCACGAAACCACTTTTCCACCGCCGCAACCTTCTGTACCCGTGAGATCCCATCTAGGGGCCTTTTTTCGGCGTCCTGCCGAAGGGGGATTCGATCATGGAGGGCTTCTACATCAACACCATTGCCTCTCCGATGAAGCGTGAGTAGTTTACCACATACCTACGGGTCCATAGCTAGTAGCTAGATGGCTTCTTCTCTCTCTTTGATTCTCAATACCATGTTCTCCTCGATGTTCTTGGAGATCTATTTGATGTAATACTCTTTTGCGGTGTGTTTGCCGAGATCCGATGAATTGTGGATTTATGATCAGCTTATTTATGAATATTATTTGATTCTCCTCTGAATTCTTATATGCATGATTTGATATCTTTGCAAGTCTCTTCGAACTATCGATTTGGTTTGGCCAACTAGATTTGTTTTTCTTGCAATGGTAGAAGTGCTTAGCTTTGGGTTCAATCTTGCGGTGCTCGATCCTAGTGACAGAAGGGGAACCGACACGTATTGTATTGTTGCCATCGAGGATAACAAGATGGGGTTTTCATCATATTGCTTGAGTCTATCCCGCTACATCATGTCATCTTACTTAATGCGTTACTCTGTTCTTATGAACTTAATACTCTAGATGCAGGCAGGAGTCGGTCGATGTGTGGAGCAATAGTAGTAGATGCAGGCAGGACTCGGTCTACTTGATACAGACGTGATGCCTATATTCATGATCATTGCCTTAGATATCATCATAACTTTGCGCTTTTCTATCAATTGCTCGGCAGTAATTTGTTCACCCACCATAATATTTTCTATCTTGAGAGAAGCCTCTAGTGAAACCTATGGCCCCCGGGTCTATTTTCCATCATATAAGTTTCCGATCTACAATTTTAGTTTCCTATTACTTTCTTTGCAATCTTTTACTTTCCATTCCATAAACCAAAAATACCAAAAATATTACTTACCATTTATCCATCTATATCAGATCTCACTTTGCAAATAACCGTGAAGGGATTGACAACCCCTTTATCGCGTTGGGTGCAAGTTGGTGTTTGTTTGTGCAGGTATTCGGTGGCTTGTTGCGTTGTCTCCTACTGGATTGATACCTTGGTTCTCAAAAGCTAAGGGAAATACTTACTCTACTTTTCTGCATCACCCTTTCCTCTTCAAGGGAAAAACCAACGCAAGCTCAAGAGGCAGCAGGAAGAATTTCTGGCGCCGTTGCCAGGGAGATCTACGCCATGTCAAGTCTAGATTTGTCTCCCGTCAACTTGCCAATTTCTGGCGCCGTTGCCGAGGAGATGTACGCCAAGCCAAGACATACCAAGTACCCATCATAAACTCTCATCCCTCGCATTACATTATTTGCCATTCACCTCTCTTTTCCTCTCCCCCACTTCTAAAATGATTTTCAAAAAGATTCGCCTTTTCTTCGCCCCTCTTCCGTTTGTCTTCTTCGCTTGCTCGTTTGCTTCTTGTGTGCTCGTGTGTTGGATTGCTTGCTTTGTCACGATGGCTCAAGATAATACCAAATTGTGTGACTTTTCCAATACCAACAACAGTGATTTTATTAGTACTCCGATTGCTCCCGCTACTAATGCGGAATCTTGCGAAATTAATACCGCTTTGCTGAATCTTGTTATGAAAGATCAATTTTCCGGCCTTCCCAATGAAGATGCTGCATCCCATCTTAATAATTTCGTTGATTTGTGTGATATGCAAAAGAAAAAAAGATGTGGATAATGATATTGTTAAATTGAAGCTATTTCCGTTCTCACTTCGAGATCCTGCTAAAACTTGGTTTTCATCTTTGCCTGAAAATAGTATTGATTCATGGAATAAGTGTAAAGATGCTTTTATTTCCAAGTATTTTCCTCCCACTAAGATCATCTGCCTTAGGAACGATATTATGAATTTTAAGCAACTTGATCATGAAAATGTTGCACAATCTTGGGAGAGGATCAAATTGATGACATGAAATTGCCCTACTCATGGTTTGAATTTGTGGATGATTATACAATTTTTTATGCGGGGTTGAATTTTGCTTGTAGAAATCTTTTAGACTCGGCCGCGGGAGGTACTTTTATGTAAATTAATTTAGGAGAAGCTACTAAACTCCTATATAATATTATGGTTAATTATTCTCAATGGCATACCGAAAGACCTTCTACTAGTAAAAAAGTGCATGCGATTGAAGAGATTAATGTTTTGAGTGGAAAGATGGATGAGCTTATGAAATTATTTGCTAGCAAGAGTGCTCCTATTGATCCTAATGACATGACTTTGTCTACTTTGATTGAGAATAATAATGAATCTATGGATGTGAATTTTGTTGGTAGGAACAATTTTGGTAATAACGTGTATAGAGGTAATTTTAATCCTAGGCCGTTCCCTAGTAGTTCCTCTAATAATTATGGTAATTCCTACAACAATTCTTATGGAAATTATAATAAGATGCCCTCTTATTTTGAGAATAGTGTTAAAGAATTTATAAGTTCGCAAAAGAATTTCAATGCTTTGATTGAAGAAAAATTGCTTAAGATTGATGATTTGGCTAGGAACGTGGATAGAATTTCTCTTGATGTTGATTCTTTAAAACTTATATCTATTCCACCTAAGCATGATATCAATGAGTCTCTCAAAGCCACGATAATTTCCATTGATGAGTGCAAAGAAAGAACCGCTAAGATGCGTGCTAAAAAAGATTGGTTTATAAAAACGTGTTCTTCTAGTTTCCATGAGAATAATGATGAAGATCTTAAAGTAATTGACGCGACTTCTATTGAATCTGCATTTTCCAATGTAAATCTTGATAAAGATAGGACTGGAGATGAGTCAACTTTAGTTAGAAGGCGTCCCAATGATTCGGAGTTTTTAGATATTTATGCAAAAATTGATAAAAGTGGGATTGGAGAGGTCAAAACTTTAGATAGCAATGAACCAACTCTTTTGGATTTCAAGAAATTTAATTATGATAATTGTTCTTTAATAGATTGTATTTCCTTTTTGTAGTCCACGTTGAATTCTCCTCATGCTTATAATCAAAACAAAGCTTTTACTAAACATATCGTTGATCCTATGATGCAATCTTTTGAAGAAAAGCTTGAATTGGAAGTTTCTATCCCTAGAAAACTTTATGATGAGTGGGAACCTACTATTAATATTAAGATTAAAGATTATGATTGCCATGCTTTGTGTGATTTGGGTGCTACTGTTTCCACGATTCCAAAAACTTTATGGGAAGTGTTAGGTTTCCGTGAATTTGATGATTGTTTCTTAAATTTGCATCTTGCGAATTCCACTATTAAGAAACCTATGGGAAGAATTAATGATGTTATTATTGTTGAAAATAGGAATTATGTTCCCATAGATTTCATTTTTCTTGATATTGATTGTAATCCTACATGTCCTATTATTCTTGGTAGACCTTTCCTTAGAACAATTGGTGCAATTATTGATATGAAAGAAGGAAATATTAGATTTCAATTTCTGTTAAGGAAAGGCGTGGAACACTTCCCTAGAAAGAAAATTAAATTGCCTTACGAATCTATTATGAGATCCACTTATGGATTGCATGCCAAAGATGATAACACTTAAGATCTATTCATGTTTTATGCCTAACTAAGGGCGTTAAACAATAGCGCTTGTTGGGAGGCAACCCAATTTTATTTTTGTTTTTGCTTTTTAGGTTATGTTTTGCATTAAATATTTCATCTAGCCTCTGGTTAGATGTGGTTTTGTGTTTTAGTTAGTGTTTGTGCCAAGTAAGACCTTTGGGATAGCCTACAGTAATAGTTGATTTGATCTTGCTGAAAAACAGAGACTTTTGCGCTCACGAAAACAATTCTTATTTTTAGTAGGAGCGTGATAAAATATTGATTCTTTCTACAGAAGATTAATAAAAGAATTGATTTGGACTTCCTAATATCTCAGGATTTTTGGAGTTATAGAAGTATTTGAAATATCCAGATTGCTACAGGTTGTTCTATTTTTGACAGATTATGTTTTACGCGTATCGGGGGGTATGAACCATGGAAAAGTTGGAATACAGTAGATATTACACCAATATAAATAAAGAATGATTTGACAACAGTACCAAAAGTGGTGATTTATTTTCTTATACTAACAGAGCTTACGAGATTTTCTGTTGAGTTTTCTGTTGTGAAGTTTTCAAGTTTTGGGTAAGGATTTGATGGACTATGGAATAAGGAGTGGCAAGAGCCTATGCTTGGGGATGCCCAAGGCACCCTAAGGTAATATTCAAGGATACCAAGAGCCTAAGCTTGGTGATTGATGACCCACAAGTATAGGGGATCAATTGTAGCTCTTTTCGATAAGTAAGCGTGTCGAACCTAACGAGGAGTAGAAGGAAATGGCAAGTGGTTTTCTGCAAGGTAATGTCTGCAAGTGCTGAAATTGTAAGTAGCAGAGTAGTTTGATAGCAAGATAATTTGTAATGAGCAAGTAACGATAGTAGTAGCAAAAGTGCAGCAAGGTAGCCCAATCCTTTTGAGGCAAAGGACAGGCCAAAACGGTCTCTTATGATAAGCAAAGCGTTCTTGAGGGTACACGGGAATTTCATCTAGTCACTTTCATCATGTTGGTTCAATTTGTGTTCGCTACTTTGATAATTTGATATGTGGGTGGACCGGTGCTTAGGTGATGTTCTTAATTGAACAAACCTCCTACTTATGATTAACCCTCCCGCAAGCATCCGCAACTACGAGAAAAGTATTAAGAATAAATTCTAACCATAGCATTGAACTTTTGGATCCAATTGGTCCCTTACGAAATAGCGCATAAACTGGGGTTTAAGCTTCTGTCACTCTCATAAACATGCTCATGATCAGAGGAGTATTAAATAGCATAATGTATCTGAACATATAATCTTCCACCAAATAAACCATATAGTAATCAACTACAAGATGTAATCAACACTACTAGTCACTCACAAGCACCAATCTATAGTTCCGGTAACGAGATTGAACACAAGAGATGAACAAGGGTTTGAGATGAGATGGTGCTATTGAAGATGTTGATGGAGATTTCCCTCCCCAAGATGGGAGAGTTGTTAGTGATGATGATGATGATTTCCCCCTCCGGGAGGGAAGTTCCCCCGGCGGACTCGCTCCGCCGGAGGGCAAAAGTGCTCCTGCCCAAGTTCCGCCTCGAGGCGGCGGCGCTTCGTCCCGAAAGTCCTCTCCTTATTTTTTCTAGGTCAAAATGGCATATATACCAGAAGATGGGCACCGGAGGTGGGCCTAGGTGAGCACAACCCACCAAGGCGCGCCTGGGCTGCCTGGCGCGCCCAGGTGGGTTGTGCCCACCCGGTGGGCCCCCTCTGGTAGTTATTTGCTCCAATAATTCTTATATATTCCATAAAAATTCTCCGTGAAGTTTCAGCTCATTTGGAGTTGTGTAGAATAGGTAGCCTGACGTAGCTTTTTTAGGTCCAGATTTCCAGCTGCCGGAATTCTCCCTCTTTGTGTATACCTTGCATATTATGAGGGAAAAGGCATTAGAATTACTCCAAAAAGCATTATTATAGATAAAAACATAATAAATAACATTAAGAAAACATGATGCAAAATGGACGTATCAACTCCCCCAAGCTTAGACCTCACTTGTCCTCAAGCGAAAACCGAAATCGAAAAACATGTCCACATGCTTTGAGAGAGAGGTGTCGATATAAAACAAAATACGGACATAGAAGCATCATGTTGATTATTATAACAGTAACAACATTAAACATAAGACTTTTATCATAGAACTTTTATCATATACTTCTCATGAATAAGTAACAATTCATCACACAATTGAAGTATGAAGCAAAAACACTATTAAAAACCAACAAACTATGTTCTCTGTCAACTTTGCAACTACAATTCATCATCTTTTCAGGAAGGGTCACATATCGGAGCCTTTAGGCAAGTCCACATAATCAACCATCATATAGTCTTCTATGATTGCTAACACTCACCGCGTACACATGAGCAAAACGTTTCAACCGGACACATAGAAAGACAGGGGCTTATAGTTTTGCCTCCCAACATATTCACCTCAAGGGTGATGTCAACAACAATAACTCATGCTATCTATATTCAACTGGACATATGTGCCTAGATCTTTCCTCACCACATGATGCTTGCCAAAGGAGAAAAATAAAAAAGGAATAGAAGGAAAACTTTGACTCCTTGCATAAAAGTAAATACATAAAAGTAAAAGATAGACCCTTCGCAGAGGGAACCAGAGGTTGCCATGCACTTATTTGTTTGTATGCTCAACCCCTTAATGCAAAAGTATGTCACGTTGAATTGCCCCTTGTGATAGTGACCTTTATTATGCAGTCTGTCGCTTTTATTCTTCACCATCACAAGTTCGTGCAACACTCAATTTTCTCTTACACTAAATGATCTCACACTTTTAGAAGCAATTTTTATTGCCTTTTTGCACCGATGACAACTTACTTGAGGGATCTTGCTCAATCCCTAGGTAGGTATGGTGGACACTTGAAAATAAGATTTGGGTTTAAGGGTTTTTGGTTGCACAAGTAGTATCTCTACTTAATACGGAATGTTTGGCTAGCAAAGATAGGGGGCAAGCACCACATGTTGAAGGATCTATGACAATATGACTTCTATGTGAATATAAACAAACATAAACCATTAAGTTGTCTTCCTTTTCCAACACCAACAATTTTGGCATATAATATTTTGATGAGGGCTCACAATCACAAAAGATTTCTAGGATAGTATATTTACATGTGAATCTTCTTTTCCCTTATTAATTCTTTCATGAGTTGCATCATTGACTAATGCTATGTTTGTCAATCCCTAATAAATTTTTCTATTTATTCTTTTCCTTATGTGGTGTCATCACCTACCATAGGATTAGTATATGGTCTTTCCTTTATTTATTTCCTTTCTCTTTTTCTTTCTTTATTTGTTTTCTTTTATTCGCAACATGAAAGTAAACAAAGCAAAAACTCAAACTAAACTTTATTATATAACTTGCACACGATTACAAGGATAGATCACTAAGAAAACTCTCAAGGAAGAAAGGATCGAACTAACTTTTATTCATCTAAAGCAAAAGATCAAACTAAAATAAGTAAAAGTAATAAGATAGTGGGGTGATACGATACCGAGGCACCTCCCCAAGCTTGGCGGAAGCCAAGGGGAGTGCCCATACCCGATACTCAGTTCTCCTTTGGTGATGAAGAAGAAGGTGGTGGTGAAGAAGAAGAGATCTTGTCCTCGGATTTCCATGGCAGTGGTCCACCATCATAAGAGGAGGAGTGAGTCTCACAGGTCCTGCAACTATCAGCCAAACTCATACCTTTAAACCTCGCCTCATATTCAAAGACTTGGTTTTGAAGATCATAGATCTGGCTTTGGAGAAAGTTGATTTGCTCGTTGAGGGTGAAGATGATGTCCTTCATGGGCTTGCCATCCACCTTGAGATCACGGGAAAGGTCCGTGATCATGAGGTGATTGGCATTGAGCCCACGCTCTACCATCCCCTTGCACCGGAAGACTTCCTGCTCCATGGCTACAAGCCTGGCTTCCAAGGTTCCCGTGCCCTTGGGACCTTGCTCATCGCGGATGTACAACACCCCCTCATGCATCTGGATGGTTTGAGGGTGCTGCACCACCTCCCATAGATATGGGTTGATGACGTTCTTGAAGAACTTGTCCTTGGATAGACTTGAAGAGGCCCTGGTAGATGGGTTCTGACAGAAAATAGCAAGAAAAGAGAATAGAGGATTTCTCTGCGATACGGTGATCAACAGGTTCGGGAAGTATATATAGATTTTTTTATCTTGGAGGACAAGCATATGGTAGAAAAACGGAGTCCGGGAGGTGTCCCAGGTGGGCACAACCCACCTGGGCGCGCCAGGCGCGCGCCCTGGTGTCTTGTTCCCACCAGGGGATGCTTCCTGGAAGTTTCTTTATTTCCAATTTTTTTAATATTCCAAAACTGATAAAAAATATTTTTGCGGATTTTTCGGAGTCCGTTTACTTACCGTATCACGTACCTCCTTATTTTCACGATTCTGGAGTGTTCCGGAAGGACTCTTTTATGTGTTCTTCTAGTGTCAAAGTTTGGATAGTATTACTTTCAACGTTAATGGGCATACCTGAGATATAATGCTTTATTCGTTGCCCATTGACAACCTTTGGGTTAGTATCGTCGGAATTATTTATTTTGATGGCTCCAGACCGATAAACCTCCTCGATAACATAGGGGCCTTCCCATTTTGAGAGGATTTTTCCTGCAAAGAATCTGAAACGAGAGTTTTACAAAAGAACATATTCTCCGACTTTAAACTCACGCTTTTGGATTCTTTTGTCATGCCATCTTTTAAATTTTTCTTTGAATAATTTTGCATTTTTATAAGCTTGGGTTCTCCACTCATCTAGAGAGCTAATATCAAATAACCTCTTTTCACCAGCAAGTTTGAAATCATAGTTGAGTTCTTTGACTGCCCAAAATGCTTTATGTTCTAACTCAAGAGGCAAATGACAAGCTTTTCCATAAACCATTTTATATGGAGACATACCCATAGGATTTATATATGCTGTTCTATAAGCCCAAAGTGCATCATCTAATTTCTTAGACCAATTCTTCCTGGACCTATTAACAGTCTTTTGCAAAATTAATTTTATTTCTCTATTGCTAAGTTCAAGTTCACCACTAGACCGAGGATGATAAGGTGATGCAATTCTATGGTTAACATCATACTTGGCAAGCATTTTACGGAAAGCACCATGAATAAAGTGTGAACCACCATCAGTCACTAAATATCTAGGGACTCTAAACCTTGGGAAAATAACTTCGTTAAGCATTTTAATAGAGGTGTTGTGATCAGCACTACTGGTTGGAATAGCTTCTACCCATTTAGTAACATAATCAACAACAACCAAAATATGTGTATACCCATTAGATGAAGGAAAAGGTCCCATGTAATCAAATCCCCAAACATCAAATGGTTCAACAACAAGTGAATAATTCATAGGCATTTCTTGACGCTTACCGATATTACCTATTCTTTGGCATTCATCACAAGATAAGACGAACTTACGGGCATCCTTGAAGAGAGTAGGCCAATAAAATCCAGATTGCAATACCTTGTGAGCAGCTCTATCTCCAGCATGATGCCCTCCATAAGCTTCGGAGTGACATTTCCGTAGGATTTGTCCCAGTTCATGCTCAAGCACACAACGTCTAATAATACCATCTACTCCTTCTTTATAAAGATGTGGGTCATCCCAAAAGTAATGTCTTAAATCATAGAAGAATTTTTTCTTTTGTTGGTATGTAAAGCTAGGTGGTAACTATTTAGCAACAATGTAATTAGCATAGTCAGCATACCAAGGAGTACTATGAGAAAAATTTATTGCAGCTAACTGCTCATCAGGAACACTATCATCAATAGGTAGTGGGTCATCAAGCACATTTTCAAGCCTAGATAAATTATCAGCTACTGGGTCTCAGCTCCTTTTCTATCAATGATATGTAAATCAAATTCTTGTAACAAGATGATACGTCTCCAACATATCTATAATTTTTGATTGTTCCATGCTATTATATTATCCATCTTGGATGTTTTATATGCATTTATATGCTATTTTATATGATTTTTGGGACTAACCTATTAACCTAGAGCCAGTGCCAATTTCGATTTTTCCTTGTTTTTGAGTTTTACAGAAAAGGAATACCAAACGGAGTCCAATTGACGTGCCAATTTTTGATGATTTTTATGGACCAAAAGAAGCCCCCGGAGTAAAATAGTTGGGCCAGAAGAGTCCCGAGCCATCCACGAGGGTGGAGGGCGTGCCCTGATACGTCTCCAACGTATCTATAATTTTTTATTGTTCCATGCTATCATATTATCTGTTTTTGATGTTCAATGGGATTTATTATACACTTTTATATTATTTTTGGGACTAACCTATTAACCGGAGGCCCAGCCCACATTGCTGTTTTTTTGCCTATTTCAGTGTTTCGCAGAAAAAGAATATCAAACGGAGTCCAAACGGAATGAAACCATCGGGAGCGTGATTTTTGGAACAAACGTGATCCAGAGGACTTGGAGTGGACGTCAAGCAATCAACGAGGAGGCCACGAGGCAGGGGGCGCGCCCTCCACCCTCGTGGGCCCCTCGCGGCTCCACTGAACTACTTCTTCCTCCTATATATACCTACGTACCCCAAACCATCGAGGAGCACCACGAAAACCTAATTCCACTGCCGCAACCTTCTGTACCCGTGAGATCCCATCTTGGGGCCTTTTCTGGCGCTCCGCCGGAGGGGGCATTGATCATGGAGGGCTTCTACATCAACACCATAGCCTCTCCGATGATGTGTGAGTAGTTTACCTCAGACCTTCGGGTGCATAGTTATTAGCTAGATGGCTTCTTCTCTCTCTTTGGATCTCAATACAAAGTTCTCCTCGATTCTCTTGGAGATCTATTCGATGTAATCTTCTTTTGCGGTGTGTTTGTCGAGATCCGATGAATTGTGGGTTTATGATCAAGATTATCTATGAACAATATTTGAATCTTCTCTGAATTCTTTTATGTATGATTGGTTATCTTTGCAAGTCTCTTTGAATTATCAGTTTGGTTTGGCCTACTAGATTGATCTTTCTTGCAATGGGAGAAGTGCTTAGCTTTGGGTTCAATCTTGCGGTGCTCGATCCCAGTGACAGCAAGGGAAACGACACGTATTGTATTGTTGCCATGGAGGATAAAAAGATGGGGTTTATATCATATTGCATGAGTTTATCCCTCTACATCATGTCAGCTTGCTTAAAGCGTTACTCCCTTCTTATGAACTTAATACTCTAGATGCATGCTGGATAGCGGTCGATGTGTGGAGTAATAGTAGTAGATGCAGGCAGGAGTCGGTCTACTTGTCACGGACGTGATGCCTATATACATGATCATACCTAGATATTCTCATAACTATGCTCAATTCTATCAATTGCTCGACAGTAATTCGTTTACCCACCGTAATACTTATTCTATCTTGAGAGAAGCCACTAGTGAAACCTATGCCCCCCGGGTCTATTCTCTATCATATTAATCTATCATTATTTCTACTACCGTTTATTTTGCAATCTTTACTTTTTATCTTTATCATAAAAATACCAAAAATATTATCTTATCATCTATATCAGATCTCACTTTTGCAAGTGGACGTGAAGGGATTGACAACCCCTTTATCGCGTTGGTTGCAAGGTTCTTATTTGTTTGTGTAGGTGCGTGGGACTTGAGCGTGGCCTCCTACTGGATTGATACCTCGGTTCTCAAAAACTGAGGGAAATACTTACGCTACTTTGCTGCATCACCCTTTCCTCTTCAAGGGAAAACCAACGCAGTGCTCAAGAGGTAGCACGCCCTACCCCCCTGGGCGTGCCCCCTGCCTCGTGGATGACTCGGAGACCCCCCTGACGTGAGACCCACGCCAAAAATTCCTATAAATACAGAAACCCCCGAATAGAAACCTATATCAGGAGTTCCGCCGCCACAAGCCTCTGTAGCCACCAAAAACCAACCGGGACCCTGTTCCGGCACCCTGCCGGAGGGAGGAATCATCACCGGTGGCCATCTTCATCATCCCGGCGCTCTCCATGACGAGGAGGGAGTAGTTCACCCTCAGGGCTGAGGGTATGTACCAGTAGCTATGCGTTTGATCTCTCTCTCTCTCTCTCTCTCTCTCTCTCTCGTGTTCTTGATTTCACACGATCTTGATGTACCGCGAGCTTTGCTACTATAGTTGGATCTTATGATGTTTCTCCCCCTCTATCTCTTGTAATGGATTGAGTTTTCCCTTTGAAGTTATCTTATCGGATTGAGTCTTTAAGGATTTGAGAACACTTGATGTATGTCTTGCGTGGGATACCCGTGGCGACAATGGGGTATTCTATTGTTTCACTTGATGTATGTTTTGGTGATCAACTTGCGGGTTCCGTGACCTTGGGAATCTATGCATAGGGGTTGGCACACGTTTTCGTCTTGACTCTCCGGTAGAAACTTTGGGGCACTCTTTTAAGTTCTTTGTGTTGGTTGAATAGATGAATCTGAGATTGTGTGATGCATATCGTATAATCATACCCGCGGATACTTGAGGTGACATTGGAGTATGTAGGTGACATTATGATTTTTGTTAATTTGTGTCTTAAGGTGTTATTTTACTACGAACTCTAGGGCTGTTTGTGACACTTATAGGAATAGCCCAATGGATTGATAGGAAAGAATAACTTTGAGGTGGTTTCGTACCCTACAATAATCTCTTCGTTTGTTCTCTGCTATTAGTGACTTTGGAGTGACTCTTTGTTGCATGTTGAGGGATAGTTATATGATCTAATTATGTTATCCTTGTTGAGAGAACTTGCACTAGTGAAAGTATGAACCCTAGGCCTCGTTTCGAAGCAATGCAATACCGTATGTGCTCACTTTTGTCATTAGTTACCTTGCTATTTTTATAATTTCAGATTATAAAAACCTATATCTACCATCCATATTGCACTTGTATCACCATCTCTTCGCCGAACTAGTGCACCTATACAATTTACCATTGTATTGGGTGTGTTGGGGACACAAGAGACTGTTTGTTATTTGGTTGCAGGGTTGTTTGAGAGAGACCATCTTCATCCTACGCCTCCCACGGATTGATAAACCTTAGGTCATCCACTTGAGGGAAATTTGCTACTGTCCTACAAACCTCTGCACTTGGAGGCCCAACAACGTCTACAAGAAGAAGGTTGTGTAGTAGACATCAAGCTCTTTTCTGGCGCCGTTGCCGGGGAGGTTAGTGCTTGAAGGTATATCTTTAGATCTTGGAATCGAATCTTTTAGTTTCTTGTTTTATCACTAGTTAGTTTATAAAAGAAAACTACAAAATGAAAATGGAACTGAGGGTGCCTCATATGCTGCATTTTTTTAATGTCTTTCGTGAAAATAAGGATTCCGATAATTGTGCCAAAGTGTTAGAAGAAGAATGCAATAAAATGTTTGGCATACAATCTTTGAATGATGAGCATGATTGCAATGTCGTTAGTATGAACTCTTTGAATATCCATAGTACTAATGATGATTGCACTAGTAATGATAAAAATGTCTCTTATAAGCATGTCAATTTTTGTGGTGTGCATAGAGCTTGCAAGCACACACCAAATAGGGACGATAGATTTTGCAAGAGGCCTAAGTATTTAGAAACTAAATGGTTGCAAGAGAGGCTAGATGCTTGTGCTGAAAACTTAAAATTTCTTTGCCATCCTTGTGAACTTTGCAATGAACGTGATCATTTAAATCTCCAATGCAAATTGTTTCATGATCGAACCATGTCCAAAAATTGTGATGACTTGATTTCCCTTGCACATCATAATGAACTTAGTTTGCTTGTGCGTTATGAAGAAATGAAACGTATAACTAAGGATCTTCCAGGATTTGTCCTTGATAAAGTTCTTGAAATTTTGATCTAGAGGAAATTTATATGTATTGTGTGGTGAATTGTATTGAAAATCCTTATATTGCCAATTACATAAAGAAAAGAAATTAAATAGAAGATGAAGAGAATACTAATGAAAGGGAAGAGGTTTCCCCGTATCCTCCTATTCTTTCTTATGATGAATCAGGTAACGAGGAGGAGCTTTCTATTCAACCAATCTCATTAATAAGGAGCTCCAAAAAGAGGATTAAACCCACGCATAATGTGAAGAAGAAAGAGAAAAGACGGAGAAGCAAAGGTAAAAAGGTATCCCTCCCAAATGATGTTGCTCCTATTACTCATTGTGATGATGATAATTGCTATACTATTTGTGCTATCCATACTATTAATGATGAGAGCAATTATGCTTATGATATGCGAAGGCCCAAGCTTGGGGATGCTATGTTTTTTGAGAATGACATGTTTGAGAATTTATTTGCTGCAATTAATGTTTGTCCCAAGCTTGGGGATGCTATGTTTTATGAAGATGATATTTTTAACCTCCCAAGTTTTGATATGCAAATTTATTATGATGATAGCATGCCTCCTATTTATGAGGATTATATTGATGAAAGTGGGTTTGGAAGAGTGTCAACTTTAGGAAGTAATGATCCCACTATTTTGGAGGGTGTTGAATCTTATTGTGACAATTATATGTATTGAAGATCTCTGGCTGTGCTGGACTTCTGGTGATTTGGGAGATCTGGTCTGAGCGTAGTCGCCGCATCTTACACAATTCGGAGTTATCAGCTGGGACCCTTGCACGCCTTGCAATTAACGAAGCCAATGTTGGAAGGACGCTGATGCATGTCACATCATTTTGCATAGTAGTCTAGCTTAGTGAGCCCTAATCATTTTGTTTGCACTTTTATATACTCTCCTATGCATGCAAGTTTTGGATCAAGTGTTTTTATTCTGGGTGTGATATGTTTGTGTGACTATAATACACTTATCAAACTATATATTTCAGTAATGTTTTCTATTGCATGCTCTATGTCCCCTCGATATAGGATAATGAGAGCATTGAGAAAGGTCAGTAGGGAGAACATGTGAGACGGATGGAAAAGATATGGTTGCTTTGATGGTGGGGTTTATTGATTGGAAATCATATGTTTGATTGTGCTTGATGTGTACCTTTCAACAATATGTCATCATTTCGATCAATGTCTCAGTATATTTTCTATTGTCCGTAGCAAACATCTGGTTCCTAACTATGTGTCCGTACCTTTTTTATTGTCTGTAGCAACATCCGGTTCCTGAATATGTCTCAGTACTTTTTTTATTGTCCATAGCAACGTACGGTTCCTGACTATAACTTAAATTCAACTAATTTTGTGCGACCCCGTGCTATGCGTAGCACGGGCATCTTACTAGTATTTCAGAATTTTTGGAGTTACAGAAGTATTCAAGAGTTACAGATTACTACAGTCTGTTCTGTTTTTGACAGATTCTGTTTTCTATGTGTTGTTTGCTTATTTTGATGAATCTATGAGTAGTATCGGAGGGTATGAACCATAGAGAAGTTGGAATACAGTAGATATTACACCAATATAAATAAAGAATGAATTCACAACAGTACCAAAAGTGGTGATTTTATTTCCTTATACTAACGGAGCTTACGAGTTTTCTGTTGAGTTTTGTGTTGTGAAGTTTTCAAGTTTTGGGTAAAGATTCGATGGACTATGGAATAAGGAGTGGCAAGAGCCTAAGCTTGGGGATGCCCAAGGCACCCCAAGGTAATATTCAAGGACAACCAAGAGCCTAAGCTTGGGGATGCCCCGGAAGGCATCCTCTCTTTCGTCTTCGTTCATCGGTAACCTTACTTGGAGCTATATTTTTATTCACCACATGATATATGTTTTGCTTGGAACGTCATTTTATTTTATTTTGTTTTGCTTGCTGTTTGAATAATATCCCAAGATCTGAAATTCTTAAATGTTAGAGAGTCTTCACATAGTTACATAATTATTCAACTACTCATTGATCTTCACTTATATCTTTCGGAGTAGTTTGTCGTTTGCTCTAGTGCTTCACTTACATCTTTTAGAGCACGGTGGTGGTTTTATTTTGAAGAAATAGATGAACTCTCATGCTTCACTTATATTATTTTGAGATTCTTAAACAGCATGGTAATTTGCTTTGGTTATAAATTTAGTCCTAATATGATAGGCATCCAAGAGGGATATAATAAAAACTTTCATATAAAGTGCATTGAATACTATGAGAAGTTTGATTCCTTATGATTGTTTTGAGATATGAAGATGATGATATTAGAGTCATGCTAGTGGCGTAGTTGTGAATTTTAGAGATAGTTGTGTTAAAGTTTGTGATTCCCGTAGCATGCACATATGGTGAACCGTTATGTGATGAAGTTAGAGCATGATTTATATTGATTGTCTTCCTTATGAGTGCAGGTCGGGATCACGCGATGGTTAACTCCTACCAACCCTTCCCCTAGGAGCATGCGCGTAGTACTTTGTTTTGATGACTAATAGATTTTTGCAATAAGTATGTGAGTTATTTATGACTAATGTTGAGTCCATGGATTATAGGCACTCTCACCCTTCCACAATTGCTAGCCTCTCTTGTGCCGCGCAACTTTCGCCGGTACCATACACCCACCATTTACCCTCCTCAAAACAGCCACCATACCTACCTATTATGGCATTTCCATAGCCATTCCGAGATATATTGCCATGCAACTTTCCACCGTTCTGTTTATTTTGACACGCTTCATCATTGTCATATTGCTTTGCATGATCATGTAGTTGACATCGTATTTCTGGCAAAGCCACCTTTCATAATTCTTTCATGCATGTCACTCTTGAGTCATTGCACATCTCGGTACACCGCCGGAGGCATTCATGTAGAGTCATATTTTGTTCTAAGTATTGAGTTGTAAGTAAATAAAAGTGTGATGATAATCATTATTAGAGCATTGTCCCAGTGAGGAAAGGATGATGGAGACTATGATTCCCCCACAAGTCGGGTTGAGACTCCGGACGAAAAATAAAAAATAAAATAAAAAAGAGGCCAAAAAAAAGAGAGCCCCCCCCAAAAGGAGAAAACAAAAAAATGAGAGAAAAAGAGAGAAAAAGAGAGAAGGGGCAATGCTACTATCTTGTTACCACACTTGTGCTTCAAAGTAGCACCATGATCTTCATGATAGAGAGTCTTCTATGTTGTCACTTTCATATACTAGTGGGAATTTTCATTATAGAATTTGGCTTGTATATTCCAAAGATGGGCTTCCTCAAATGCCCTAGGTCTTCATTAGCAAGCAAGTTGGATGCACACCCACTTAGTTTCTTTTTGAGCTTTCATATACTTATAGCTCTAGTGCATCCGTTGCATGGCAATCCCTGCTCACTCACATTGATATCTATTAATGGGCATCTCCATAGCTCGTTGATACACCTAGTTGATGTGAGACTATCTTCTCCTTTTGTCTTCCCCACAACCACCATTCTATTCCACCTATAGTTCTGTGTCCATGGCTCACGCTCATGTATTGCGTTAAAGTTGAAAAAGTTTGAGAATACTAAAGTATGAAACAATTGCTTGGCTGAAACCGGGGTTGAGCATGATTTAAATATTTTATGTGATGAAGATAGAGCATAGTGCTGCTCTTCTCTAGCCACCCCCACCCCTTTGTAACCCCCCATGTAAACCCCCCCTTCCCCCTCTCATGTAAATACCTTGTAACACCACCCATTTATATATATATATATATATATATATATATATATATATATATATGCAGTAGGAAACTCTCCTACTGTCTAAATTTTCAAAAAAAAAAGATAGAGCATAGCCAGACTATATGATTTTGTAGGGATAGCTTTCTTTGGCCATGTTATTTTGAGAAGACATCATTGCTTTGTTCGTATGCTTGAAGTATTACTATTTTTATGTCAATATTAAACTTTTGTTTTGAATCTTATGGATCTGAATATTCTTGCCACAATAAAGAGAATTACATGGATAAATATGTTAGGTAGCATTCCACATCAAAAATTCTGTTTTTATCATTTACCTACTCGAGGACGAGCAGGAATTAAGCTTGGGGATGCTTGATACGTTTCCAATGTATCTATAATTTTTGATTGTTCCATGCTATTATATTATCCATCTTGGATGTTTTATATGCATTTATATGCTATTTTATATGATTTTTGAGACTAACCTATTAACCTAAAGCCCAGTGCCAGTTTCTGTTTTTTCCTTGTTTTTGAGTTTTACAGAAAAGCAATACCAAACGGAGTCCAATTGACGTGCCAATTTTTGATGAATTTTTATGGACCAAAAGAAGCCCCAGGAGTAAAATAGTTGGGCTAGAAGAGTCCCGAGCCATCCACGAGGGTGGAGGGCGCGCCCTACCCCCTGGGTGCGCCCCCTGCCTCGTGGATGACTCAGAGACCCCCCTGACGTGAGACCGACGCCAAAAATTCCTATAAATACAGAAACCCCCGAATAGAAACCTATATCGGGAGTTCCGCAGCCGCAAGCCTGTGTAGCCACCAAAAACTAACTGAGACCCTGTTCAGGCACCCTGTCAGAGGGAGGAATCATCGCCGGTGGCCATCTTCATCCTCGCCGCGCTCTCCATGACGAGGAGGGAGTAGTTCACCCTCGGGGCTGAGGGTGTGTACCAGTAGCTATGTGTTTGATCTCTCTCTCTCTCGTGTTCTTGATTTGGCACGATCTTGATGTACCGCGAGCTTTGCTACTATAGTTGGATCTTATGATGTTTCTCCCCCTCTATCTCTTGTAAGGGATTGAGTTTTCCCTTTGAAGTTATCTTATCGGATTGAGTCTTTAAGGATTTGAGAACACTTGATGTATGTCTTGCGGGGGATACCCGTGGTGACAATGGGGTATTCTATTGATTCACTTGATGTATGTTTTGGTGATCAACTTGCGGGTTCCGTGACCTTGGGAATCTATGCATAGGGGTTCGCACACGTTTTCGTCTTGACTCCCCGGTAGAAACTTTGGGGCACTCTTTGAAGTTCTTTGTGTTGGTTGAATAGATGAATCTGAGATTGTGTGATGCATATCAAATAATCATACCCGCGGATACTTGAGGTGACATTGGAGTATCTAGGTGACATTAGGGTTTTGGTTGATTTGTGTCTTAAGGTGTTATTTTACTACGAACTCTAGGGCTGTTTGTGATACTTATAGGAATATCCCAATGGATTGGTCGGAAAGAATAACTTTGAGGTGGTTTCGTACCCTACAATAATCTCTTCGTTTGTTCTCCTCTATTAGTGACTTTGGAGTGACTCTTTGTTCCATGTTGAGGGATAATTATATGATCTAATTATGTTATCCTTGTTCAGAGAACTTGCACTAGTGAAAGTATGAACCCTAGGCCTTGTTTCGAAGCATTGCAATACCGTTTGTGCTCACTTTTATCATTAGTTACCTTGCTATTTTTATAATTTCAGATTATAAAAACCTATATCTACCATCCATATTGCACTTGTATCACCATCTCTTCGCCGAACTAGTGCACCTATACAATTTACCACTGTATTGGTTGTGTTGGGGACACAAGAGACTCTTTGTTATTTGGTTGCAGGGTTGTTTGAGAGAGACCATCTTCATCCTATGCCTCCCACGGATTGATAACCTTAGGTCATCCACTTGAGGGAAATTTGCTACTGTCCTACAAACCTCTCCACTTGGAGGCCCAACAACGTCTACAAGAAGAAGGTTGTATAGTAGACATCAAGCTCTTTCCTGGCACCATTGCCGGGGAGGTTAGTGCTTGAAGGTATATCTTTAGATCTTGCAATCTAATCTTTTAGTTTCTTATTTTATCACTAGTTAGTTTATAAAAGAAAACTACAAAAAGAAAATGGAATTGAGGGTGCCTCATATGCTGCATCTTTTTAATGTCTTTCGTGAAAATAAGGATTCCGATAATTGTGCCAAAGTGTTAGAAGAAGAATGCAATAAAACGTTTGGCATACAATCTTTGGATGATGAGCATGATTGCAATGTTGTTAGTATGAACTCTTTGAATATCCGTAGTACTAATGATGATTGCACTAGTAATGATAAAAATGTCTCTTATAAGCATGTCAATTTTTGTGGTGTGCATAGAGCTTGCAAGCACACACCAAATAGGGAAGATAGATTTTGCAAGAGGCATAAGTATTTAGAAACTAAATTGTTGCAAGAGAGGCTAGATGCTTGTGCTGAAAATTTAAAATTTCTTTGCCATCCTTCTGAACTTTGCAATGAACGTGATCATTTAAATATCCAATGCAAATTGTTTCATGATCGAATCGTGTCCAAAAATTGTGATGACTTGATTTCCCTTGCACATCATAATGAACTTAGTTTGCTTGTGGGTTATGAAGAAATGAAGCATATAACTAAGTATCTTCCAGGATTTGTCCATGATAAAGTTCTTGATTTTGATCTAGAGGAAATTTATATGTGTTGTGCGGTGAATTGCATTGAAAATCCTTATATTGCCAATTACATAAAGACAAGAAAACAAATAGAAGATGAAGAGAATACTAATGAAAGGGAAGAGGTTCCCCCGTATCCTCCTATTCTTTCTTATGATGAATCAGGTAACGAGGAGGAGCTTTCTATTCAACCAATCTCATTAATAAGGAGCTCCAAAAAGAGGATTAAACCCACACATAATGTGAAGAAGAAAAAGAAAAGACAAAGAAGCAAAGGTAAAAAGGTATCCCTCCCAAATGATGTTGCTCCTATTACTCATTGTGATGATGATAATTGCTATACTATTGGTGCTATCCATACTATTAATGATGAGAGTGATTATGCTTATGATATGCAAAGGCCCAAGCTTGGGGATGCTATGTTTGATGAGAATGACATGTTTTAGAATTTATTTGCTGCAATTAATGTTTGTCCCAAGCTTGGGGATGCTATGTTTTTTAAGATGATATTTTTAACCTCCCAAGTTTTGATATGCAAATTTATTATGATGATAGCATGCCTCCTATTTATGATGATTATATTGATGAAAATGGGTTTGGAAGAGTGTCAACTTTAGGAAGTTAGCTCCTTTCTTAGGGACACAATGAACTGGACTTACCCATCTACTATCAGCTATGGGATAGATTATACCTGCTTCCAGAAGTTTTAATATTTCCGTTCTTACCACTTCTTTCATCTTTGGATTTAACCGACGTTGGTGATCAACAACGGGTTTAGCATCAGGTTCCATATTAATTTTGTGCTGACATAGAGTGGGACTAATGCCCTTTAAATCATCAAGTGTATATCCAATAGATGCTCGGTGCTTCCTTAGAACTTTCAATAATCTTTCTTCTTCATGTTCTAAAAGGTTAGCACTAATAATAACAGGATATATCTTCTTTTCATCAAGAAAAACATATTTCAAAGTGTCTGGCAATTGTTTTAATTCAAACACAGGATCACCTTTAGGTGGAGGAGGACCTCCTAGAGTTTCAATAGGCAAATTGTGTTTAAGCAGAGGACATTGTTCAAAGAAATTTTTATCAATTTCATTTCTTTCATGCATATGTAAATCATTTTCATGATCTAGCAAATATTGTTCTAAAGGATCAGTAGGTGGAAGAGCAATAGAAGCAAGACCAATTAATTCATCCTTACTAGGAAATTCTTTTTCATGAAACTTTCTGCTGAACTTGGAAAAATTAAACTCATGAGACTCATCACCAAAACTAACACCGACAGTTTGTTTCTCACAATCTATCTTAGCATTAACGGTGTTCAAGAAAGGTCTACCAAACATAATGGGACAAAAGTCATCTTGTGGGGAACCAAGAACAAGAAATCAGTAGGGTATTTTATTTTCCCACACAAGACTTCAACATCTCTAAGAATCCTAATTGGTGATATGGTGTCTCTATTAGCAAGTGTAATAGTAACATCTATGTCTCCTATTTCTGCGGGTGCTATGTCATTCATAATTTCTTGATATAAGGTGTAAGGAATAGCACTCACACTAGCACCTATGTCACATAGACCATGATAACAGTGATCTCCTATTTTAACTGAGATGACAGGCATGCCAACAAAAGGTCTATGTTTGTCCTTTTTATCAGGTTTGGCAATTCTAGCAGCTTCTTCACAGAAGTAAATAACATGCCCATCTATATCTTCTTCTAAGAGATCTTTAACCATAGCAATGCTAGGTTCTACTTTGATTTGTTCATTAGGTTTAGGTGTTCTAATATAGCTTTTGTTAACCACAGTTGAAACTTTAGCATGTTCCTTTATCTTAACAGGGAAAGGTGGTTTCTCAATATAAGCAAAAGGAACAACTGCATCAACATTATAAAGTACAGTTTCTTCTTTAACTGGTATCGGTTCTTTAGTTTCTTCTTTCATACGTGGGTGATATTTAAATCACTTCTCTTTAGGGATTTCAACATGAGTAGCAAATGCTTCACAAAAGGAGGCTACTATCTCAGAGTCAAGTCCATATTTAGTGATAAACTTTTGAAAAGCATCGGTATCCATAAAAGATTTAACACAATCACATTTAAATTTAATACCTGACTCTTTACCTTCGTCGAGTTCCCAATCTTCAGAGTTGCGTTTAATTCTTTCCAAAATATCCCACCGGAATTCAATATTCTTCTTCATAAAAGAACCAACACAAGAAGTATCAAGCATGCACTAGTACATCGACGTGCTAAACAAACGTTTTTAACCCCTTTCCGCGACGGCATTTGGAACCGTCGCCAAGTGAGTGTGGGTGATAGGGGGGTCCTTCCCACACGACCTAGAAATCATCGGGGATAGGCCCTCCTGCGACCCAGGCTGGGGCCGTGTGCGATCGGGCGAGGCATCAAACCCAATCATTTCCGCAGCTATGTACATCCCACACGGTGAATCCCAGAAAATCATTTCCGTAGGTATTTACATCCCACACGGTGAATCCCAGAAAATCATTTCTGTAGGTATGTACATCCCACACGGTGAATCCCAGAAAATCATTTCCGTAGGTATGTACATCCCACACGGTGAATCCTAGAAAAACATTTCCGTAGGTATGTATATCACACACAGTTCTTTGTGTGGAAACGTTTGTGCAAGGTGGCCTAATGCAAACAGTTCGCTGCCGGAAGCCGTGTGTGATTGTTAGTTGATCGAACACGCCTACTTTCTAGAAACCGTGCGGGTTGTTTGAGTTCATCGCCCACGGTGTTGTCCGAGTAACCGTTTGCATTAGAAAACCCCAATAAGCAGGGTAATTAGTCTATTATTGATAATCCATGTACTAATCAAACTAATATTTCTTATAAAACATGCCAGATATTTCATATCCGTAGAAAAGCAACCATGATTTCATAATTGAATTACATCAGATAGCTTCGGCACTCAGTTACGCCATTACACAACAGCACCAAGTTTCACATGCAGCATCAGAAACCTTTGGAAAGTAGCATCATAGACGCTAAATAGACAGATGAATCTCATCTGGGAAACTGTAGAAGCAGAAGGCAAATATTGAGCCTTCAGTGATGTTGAATGTCCTTGCAACTTTAGGCCAGTGGCTATGGATAATTGCCCGCCCAACCTTCGTCCTCTTCAGCAAGACTTCAATATTGTACCGTGGGTGTTGAATGAATACCTTCCTCGCCTCTTGACCATGCAGGTGGTTTGAGAGGTAATCATTAGTGAACTGCTTTGAAAAGTACTGAAAACAAAGCTATGCATAAATCGCCGTTGGAAATTTTGAAATGGCGCAAGGGGTAAAAACAAGGTAAAAGAGTTGGTACCATCCTATAGTTGACTGACATCTCATTTCCCCTTATGCAAAATGGATCGAACAGTGGGTCTAAGCCTCTGACAACAGGACCTACATGTGCAAGACCAAATTGTAAGAAACCTAAATATTAGAATGATTCCTGCAACTGCACAATAATGTGCTATTAGCCAAAGGACCCTGCTTGAACAAACCTCGATGGTAAACCACAGTGTCTCCCATTGTTTCCCTGCAACACACATAAGGAAGATCTTGATCAGGTTAACTGATACTATCAGTAGAATATGTATTGAGTACAGTCAAATTCGATTGGTGTCACATGCATAACAATACAAAATTGTACCCACAGCAAATGAAAATCAAATTGCAGAACTGAACCTAACAGTTAAATGGACAGCAGACCAAATGAACCAAAATAGTTAACTGAGCATGACATTGCAGAATAGAAACATGTACTAGAAGATAAGATAGTTAACAAAACAAAGAATGGTTGAGAACAGTACTACAAAATGTAGCAATTGTTGGACCGAAGTGTTAACTGAACATTACATTTCAGAGGACCAAACTGTTAACTGAACATCAGATTGCATATTAACATTACAGAGGACAAATCACTAGAAGGCACTGGCGGTGGCCTCGAGAAAACATCACGAACTGTATTTTAAAGTAGACAACCGCGTGGCGGTGTCGACGGTGGCCTCGAAGACGAGGTGCTCCTCCAAGATCTGGCGGTCGACACGCATGGCAGCCATAGCGACCTCATTCGCGCGTGCGGCCGCATGCTACTGAGCTCCACGTTATACTGCGTGCAAAATGGCTGTGGGTGGCGCTTAATTGGAGGAGGGGGTAGGGATTTCGGTGGAAGGTGTCGCTCCGTCGGTCGGGGCATGTGGGACGGGAAAGGAGGAGGATGGTGTGTGGATTACCTGACCATATCGACGAGGCTGCGCAGCAAGAAGACGGGTCGGAGGTGAGGAGGCCGCACAACAAGAAGGAGGGTCGCCGGCGAGGAGGCGGCGCTGCAAGAAGAAGGGTCGCCGGCGAGGAGGCGGCGCTACAAGAAGAAGGGTAGCCGGCGAGGAGGCGGCGCTGCAAGAAGAAGGGTTGCCGGCGAGGAGGCTGAGCTGACAGTAAGCATTAGTGAAGGTTTGAACTTGGAAAGCGAGGAATAGTGGAAATGTGGCTTTTGGTAGGAGGGAGGGGGCGGGGAGATAGATATTTCCGCGGTGGCAAAAAAAATTCGCTCGGTGCCGCGAGAAACTGGCGCGCAAGTGTGGTTCAAGCGGGGACGGTGAACTGTAGACGATGAAGCTTCCTGCGTAAGCCAGACAAGACGATGCGCCAAGATATTTTATATCGCATCCCACACGATTCTTTCTAGTAAACTGTTTGTGGTATACCTGATTTTTTCATTATGTTTTGAAAGACAAAATGGTGTTACGGAGCGAAATGATGGTGTTTGAATTTCTAGAACATTTACGTACAATGAACATGCAACTAGTACATGAGTGTCGTGTTTAAATTTGGAATTATTCCGGGTTCGTTTGGCATTTTTATGCACTAATTGAGTTTCTGGGCATTTAATGTGCATAATTCAACTTTGAACTACAAGCACATGCTCCAATGTACCAAAGTTTGTTGAAAAATCACATGTGTTTCTTTGGGTGAATTTATAGGTCCCAAGCAAGAAATGGGAATGAAATTCAAACATCTGGGCGTCGTGGCTCGGCCGGAAAGATTGAGAAACTTGGTTTTTTAATTCCTGAAATCCAAAACACGCCTGAAAATCATGAAACTTGGCATGGTGTCATGACATGGCACCAACATGCTGCGATAATATTTTGGCCGAATTGGGACAAGCTTTGGTGTAAGCTTCTTGCAAACCGGAGCTTCCCTCAAGAAGGCTCGTGGTTCCGAGAGGGAACGTGTCACCTCCGTATGCGAAACGAGATACGTATACTACCTTCTCCCGCCTAATTTTTTTTACACAGGCAGATTAGACCAAATAGAAGTATCGTGCTAAATTTTGGAAATATTCCGGGTTCGTTTAGCCTTTTTTATACATTAATTGAGTTTCTGCGCATTTAGTGTGCATAATTCAAATTTGAACTACAAGCACATGCTCCAGTGCACCAAAGTTGGTTGAAAAATCACATGTGTGTCCTTGGGTGAATTTATAGGTCCCATGCAAGAAATGGGAATGAAATCGAAACATCTGGGCGTCGTGGCTCGGCCGGAAAGATTGAGAAACTTGGTCCTTTAATTCCTGTAAATCCAAAACACGCCTGAAAATCATGAAACTTGGCATGGTGTCATGACATGGCACCAACATGCTGCGGTAATTTTTTTGGCCGAATTAGGACAAGCTTTGGTGTAAGCTCCTTGCAAACCAGAGCTTACCTCAAGAAGGCTCGTGGTTCTGAGAGGGAATATGTCACCTCCATGTGCGTAACGACATAGTACACTGCCTTCTCCCGCCTTACTTTTTTTACACAGGCAGATTAGACGAAATAGAAGTATCGTGCTAAATTTTGGAATTATTCTAGGTTCTTTTGGCCTTCTTTATACATTAATTGAGTTTCTGCGCATTTAATGCGCATAATTCAAATTTGAACTACAAGCACAGGCTCCAGTGCACCAAAGTTGTTTGAAAAATCACATGTGTGTCCATGGGTGAAATTCTAGGTCCCATGGAAGAGATGGGAGTGAAATTCAAACATCTGGGCGTCCTGGCTCGGCCGGAAAGATTGAGAAACTTGGTTTTTTTAATTCCTGTAAATCCAAAACACGCCTGAAAATCATGAAACTTGGCATGGTGTCATGACATGGCACCAACATGCCGTGGTAATTTTTGGCCGAATTGGGACAAGCTTTGGTGTAAGCTTCTTGCAAACCGTAGCTTCCCTCAAGAAGGCTCGTGGTTCCGAGAGGGAACGTGTCAGCTCCGTGTGCGAAACGACATACGTACATTGCCTTCTCCCGCCTTAATTTTTTTACACAGGCAGATTAGACCAAATAGAAGTATCGTCCTAAATTTTGGAATTATTCCGGATTCGTTTGGCCTTTTTATACATTAATTGAGTTCCTGCGCATTTAATGCGCATAATTAAAATTTGAACTACAAGCACAGGCTCTAGTGCACTAAAGTTGTTTTGAAAAATCACATGTGTGTCCTTGGGTGAATTTCTAGGTCCCATGCAAGAGATGGGAGTGAAATTCAAACATCTGGGCGTCGTGGCTCGGCCAGAAAGATTGAGAAACTTGGTTTTTTAATTTCTGTAAATCCAAAACACGCCTGAAAATCATGAAATTTGGCATGGTGTCATGACATGGCACAGACATGTTGCGGTAATTTTTTTGGCCGAATTGGGACAAGCTTTGGTGTAAGCTTCTTGCAAACCGGAGCTTCCCTCAAGAAGGCTCGTGGTTCCGAGAGGGAATGCGCCGCCTCCGTGTGCGAAACGACATACGTACACTGCCTTCTCCCGCCTTAATTTTCTTACATAGGCAGATTAGACCAAATAGAAGTATCGTGCTAAATTTTGGAATTATTCTGGGTTTGTTTGGCCTTTTTTTATACATTAGTTGAGTTTCTAAGCATTTAATGTGCATAATTAAAATTTGAACTACAAGCACAGGCTCCAGTGCACCAAAGTTGTTTGAAAAATCACATGTGTGTCCTTGGATGAATTTCTAGGTCCCATGCAAGAGATGGGAGTGAAATTCAAAGATCTGGGCATCGTGGCTCGGCCGGAAAGATTGAGAAAACTTGGTTTTTTAATTCCTGTAAATCCAAAACTCGCCTGAAAATCATGAAACTTGGCATGGTGTCATGACATGGCACCAACATGCTGCGGTAATTTTTTTGGCCGAATTGGGACAAGCTTTGGTGTAAGCTTCTTGCAAACCGGAGCTTCCCTCAAGAAGGCTCGTGGTTCCGAGAGGGAACGTGTCACCTTCGTGTGCGAAACGAGATACGTATACTGCCTTCTCCCGCCTTAATTTTTTTACACAGGTAGATTAGACCAAATAGAAGTATCGTGCTAAATTTTGGAATTATTCCGGGTTCGTTTGGCCTTTTTATACACTAATTGAGTTTCTGCGCATTTAGTGTGCATAATTCAAATTTGAACTACAAGCACATGCTCCAGTGCACCAAAGTTGGTTGAAAAATCACATGTGTGTCCTTGGGTGAATGTATAGGTCCCATGCAAGAAATGGGAATGAAACCCAAACATCTGGGCGTCGTGGCTCGGCCGGAAAGATTGTGGAACTTGGTCCTTTAATTTTCGTAAATCCAAAACACGCCTGAAAATCATGAAACTTGGCATGGTGTCATGACATGGCACCAACATGCTGCGTTAATTTTTTTGGCCGAATTGGGACACGGTTTGGTGTAAGCTCCTTGCAAACCAGAGCTTACCTCAAGAAGGCTCGTGGTTCCGAGGGGGAATGCGTCACCTCCGTGTGCGTAACGACATACGTACACTGCCTTCTCCCGCCTTAATTTTTTTACACAGGTAGATTAGACGAAATAGAAGTATCGTGCTAAATTTTGGAATTATTCTAGGTTCATTTGCCATTTTTTATACATTAATTGAGTTTCTGCGCATTTAATGTGCATAATTCAAATTTGAACTACAAGCATAGGCTCCAGTGCACCAAAGTTGTTTGAAAAATCACATGTGTGTCCATGGGTGAAATTCTAGGTCCCATGCAAGAGATAGGAGTGAAATTACAACATCTGGGCGTCGTGGCTCGGCCGGAAAGATTGAGAAACTTGGTTTTTTTAATTCCTGTAAATCCAAAACACGCCTGAAAATCATGAAACTTGGCATGGTGTCATGACATGGCACCAACATGCTGCGGTAATTTTTTTGGCCGAATTGGAACAAGCTTTGGTGTAAGCTTCTTGCAAACCTGAGCTTCCCTCAAGAAGGCTCGTGGTTCCGAGAGGGAACGTGTCACCTCCATGTGCGAAACGACATACGTACACTGCCTTCTCCCGCCTTAATCTTTTTACACAGGCAGATTAGACCAAATAGAAGTATCGTGCTAAATTTTGGAATTATTCCGGGTTCGTTTGGCCTTTTTATACATTATTTCAGTTCCGGCGCATTTAATGCGCATAATTCAAATTTGAACTACAAGCACAGGCTCCAGTGCACCAAAGTTGTTTTGAAAAATCATATGTTTGTCCTTGGGTGAATTTCTAGGTCCCATGCAAGAGATGGGAGTGAAATTCAAACATCTAGGCGTCGTGGCTTGGCCAGAAAGCTTGAGAAACTTGGATTTTTAATTCCTGTAAATCCAAAACACGCCTGAAAATCATGAAACTTGGCATGGTGTCATGACATGGCACCAACATGTTGCGGTAATTTTTTTGGCCGAATTGGGACAAGCTTTGGTGTAAGCTTCTTGCAAACCGGAGATTCCCTCAAGAAGGCTCGTGGTTCCGAGAGGGAACGCGCAACCTCCGTGTGCGAAACGACATCCGTACACTGCCTTCTCCCGCCTTAATTTTTTTACACAGGCAGATTAGACCAAATTGAAGTATCGTGCTAAATTTTGGAATTATTCCGGGACTGTTTGGCCTTTTTATACATTAATTGAGTTTCTGAGCATTTAATGTGCATAATTAAAATTTGAACTACAAGCACAGGCTCCAGTGCACCAAAGTTGTTTGAAAAATCACATGTGTGTCCTTGGGTGAATTTCTAGGTCCCGTGCAAGAGATGGGAGTGAAATTCAAACATCTGGGCGTCGTGGCTCGGTCGGAAAGATTGAGAAACTTGGTTATTTAATTCCTGTAAATCCAAAACACGCGTGAAAATCATGAAACTTGGCATGGTGTCTTGACATGGCACCAACATGCTGCGGTATTTTTTTTGGCCGAATTGGGATAAGCTTTGGTGTAAGCTTCTTGCAAACCGGAGCTTCCCTCAAGAAGGCTCGTTGTTCTGAGAGGGGACGTGCCACCTCCGTGTGCGAAACGACATACGTACACTGCCTTCTCCCGCCTTAATTTTTTTACACAGGAAGACTAGACCAAATAGAAGTATCGTGTTAAAGTTTGGAATTATTCCGGGTTCGTTTGGCCTTTTTATACATTAATTGAGTTTCTGCGCATTTAATGTGCATAATTCAAATTTGAACTACAAGCACAGGCTCCAGTGCACCAAAGTTGTTTGAAAAATCACATGTGTGTCCTTGGGTGAATTTCTAGGTCCTATGCAAGAGATGGGAATGAAATTCAATCATCCGGGCGTTGTGGCTCGGCCGGAAAGATTGAGAAACTTGGTTTTTTAATTCCTGTAAATCCAAAACATGCTTGAAAATCATGAAACTTGGCATGGTGTCATGACATGGCACCAACATGTTGTGGTAATTTTTCTGTCTGATTTGCCAAGGCGCACACATTAACAATCAACAAAGTCATTTTGGAACAAGTGCTGTCACGTTACAAATCGGAAACACAAGTATTATGGAAACCATGGGCGTTCTACTTACCAATTACGTGCCGCCACGCGTCCCCTTTTTTTATTGGCTAGGAGGTGCCGTGCGGGGTAGCTATTTGAGTATGGGAGGCGTGCGATCAGACCCCCGCGCATGCTCATCAGGAGGAGAGCCCTTTGACCGCTACCCGCCGCGCACCTCCCTCCCAACATCTCCATTAATGGCGCCCGAGCACCTGTTCTACGGCGTGGCTATATGTCTCACTGGACTGAGATTTAAGAGAGAAAAATGAATGTCTAAAAAGAAAGTTTTGCATGGATCTTGATGTAAGATCCGACGGACCTATATAGCATCGACTGCGACTTATACCAAGCATGATGAATATAAGGACGATGACAGTGGATAATAATTGTCTTACATATTTAGGAACATAATTAAAAAATCCACATGCGGCAACGCCTGAAATACACAAGGGCAAAAGAAGAAGGACAACAATGATCTGGCTAGCTGATCTCTACTTTCTTGATGTGTTGCTGCAGACCGCGGGAACTAGTCTCTGCGGCAAGCGGCGATGAGCTCTTTCTTGTCCTCAAGATGCTGCTTGAGAGCATCCACGGATTCCTCCACCAGCCTTCTGCGCTTGATGCGCAGCATGGCATTCTCGTCCATAAGTTTCTCGACGATGACGCCGATCCTCATCAACAAGGAAGTGGTATGCTCCTGCTGCTCCGCACTTCCGACGATCTTCACCCTCAGCAGGTCGCGCTCGGCCTGGAGGTTCGCATTTCTCTCATTTAGTTGTCGGATGACGCCGGTAGACTGTTCAAACAAGGCTTTCAGGTCATCCTGCAACCTCGCCCACCTGGAGATCTGATCCATCTGCCTAAGGACGAGGGCACGCATGCGCCTGTAAGAGTCCTCGCCTGCCCATGAGACATTTTCCCAGGCCGCCGCGGCGCGGGAGGACATCTCTGCTGCATTCGCGGCGCAGCGGGACATTTCTTCTGCTTCCGCGGCACGGCCAGACTAGTCTGCTGCATCGACGGCACGGCGGGACCTTCGTGATGCTTCGGCGGCGCGGCGGGACCTCTCTGCTGCTACGGCCGCGCGGCGGGACATGTTGGCTGCTTTCACGGCAAGACGAGACATCTCTCGTGCTTCCGCTTCCAGGCTCGCCTCTTCCTGGTGGCAATCTCTCGACCCAGAACTCACACTAGCCATGGCAGACGCAAGGGAACGATGATGAAGGACTTGTTTGTTTTTGTGGATGAGGAGTTGAGGAGGAATGTGCAGTCATCTTGGAGTAGTAGTATTTATAACCGAGTAGTAATACGCTCCTAAGTGAGAAACCGTTCAGGTTTTGATCGGTGTGAACAGGTTTGCAATTTGGAATATGACGGGACGCGGCCTCCCTGTTCTTCTAAAAAAAATTGTGACGGGCGCATGCTCAAAATTTACTGACGGTTATAAGTGCGGCACTATTCTCGGAAGGCGTAACGTGGGCACGTACGCCTTCTTGGCCCCCGTACATGGCGTTTGCACCATAGGGTGCACCGCAATAGGCAATGTCAGCACACATCTTGTTCCAACAACCGTGCGCGCTCGTTATTACCATCGCGCACGCTTCTTTTAATTAGAATGTGTGTGCCCGTCTAGCGCACACATGTTGATCTATCTAATTGTTTCAGTTTGTTGTGGCTTCGCAAACAGTTCATTCATGTGAAGTGTATGCCATCAATCGTAGACACTTTCATCTGGCTGACCCATTTCTGTTCTATTGCCTAATCACAAATAGTTAATCCTTCTGAAGCGTATGCCCTCAATCACACACACCTTGATCTGGCTGACCATTTCTTTTGTGTTGCCTAATCACAAACAGTTCATCCGAGTGAACCGTATGCTCTATATCGCACACGCCTTCATCAGGATGCCCGTTTCTTTTGTTCCGCCTCATCGCAAACAGTTCATTGGACTGAACCATATGCCCTGGATCGCACACGCAACTAAAATCTGAACCGTGTTTGATGGCACCGCCATCACAAACGCTTTACACTTTTTTGACGGTTATTTTACACCACCGTTTGCGATTATTGCATCGCACACAGTTTCGTCGAAGGGTCTCTGATTGTAGTGTCACGTTAGCAGCATCCTACAGTAGTGATGGTTTGATCATTACGAGAAAGCCGAGCATAAAAATTCTGGATAATAATTTCTCTTGATAGCTCATGATTGGGGCATGAATATAACACTGACTTAAGCCTCCCCCAAGCTAGAGTGATACTTTCTCCTTCACGAGGCCAAAAATTATATATATAATTCCGATCATGATGAACTAGATGCATAGGATAAATTTTTTGGTGGAACTCCAATTTCAAACGATTCCAATTCCATGATCCAGTATCATCGCATAGCCTATACCATGCCAATGCTTTTCCCATCAAAGATAAAGGGAAAACCATTTCCATCACTTCATCTCCGGGTAAACCTGCAAGCTTGAACAATCCACAAATTTTTTCCACATATATCAAAGGCATATCAGGATGTTCGGTTCCATCTCCTGCATAAGGGTTAGCTAGCAGTTGTTCTATCATACCCAAAGGAATTTCATATTCAATATTTTCAGTAGGTGCAGTAGGTTGAGGGGTAGCTAATTGTGGTTCCGGACAAGGTGAAGATACCCCGAACAAACCCCTCAAAGGATTGTTTTCCATAGTAACAAGTGACAATAAATTTCAGCACGCTATATAAATGTTCCCTTACCAAATTCCATTTACCAAAGGCGCTTCACTCCCCGGCAACGGTGCCAGAAAATAGCCTTGATGACCCACAAGTATAGGGGATCAATTGTAGTTCTTTTCGATAAGTAAGAGTGTCAAACCCAACGAGGAGCAGAAGGAAATGACAAGTGGTTTTCAGCAAGGTACTGTCTGCAAGTGCTGAAATTGTAAGTAGCGGAGTAGTTTGATAGCAAGATAATTTGTAACGAGCACGTAACGGTAGTAGTAACAAAAGTGCAGCAAGTTAGCCCAATCCTTTTGAGGCAAAGGACAGGCCAAAACAGTCTCTTATGATATGAAAAGCATTCTTGAGGGTACACGGGAATTTCATCTAGTCACTTTCATCATGTTGGTTCAATTTGTGTTCGCTACTTTGATAATTTGATATGTGGGTGGACCGGTGCTTAGGTGTTGTTATGATTAACCCTCCCGCAAGCATCCGCAACTACGATAAAAGTATTAAGAATAAATTCTAACCCTAGCATTAAACTTTTGGATCCAATCGTTCCCTTACGGAATAGCGCATAAACTAGGGTTTAAGCTTCTGTCACTCTCGCAACCCATCATCTAATTGCTACTCCACAATGCATTCCCTTAGGCCCAAATATGGTGAAGTGTCATGTAGTCGACGTTCACATGACACCACTAAGGGAATCATAACTTACATACTATCAAAATATCGAACACATATCAAGTTCACATGATTACTTGCAACATGATTTCTCCGTGACCTCAAGAACAAAAGTAACTACTCACAAGTGATAAACATGCTCATGATCAGATGAGTATTAAATAGCATAATGGATCTGAACATATAATCTTCCACCAAATAAACCATATAGTAATCAACTACAAGATGTAATCAACACTACTAGTCACTCACAAGCACCAATCTATAGTTCCGGTAACGAGATTGAACACAAGAGATGAACTAGGGTTTGAGATGAGTGGTGCTGTTGAAGATGTTGATGGAGATTTCCCTCCCCAATATGGGAGAGTTGTTGGTGATGATGATGACGATGATTTCCTCCTCCGGGAGGGAAGTTCCCCCGGCGGAATTGCTCCGCCGGAGGGCAAAAGTGCTCCTGCCCAAGTTCCGCCTCGAGGCGGCGGCGCTCCGTCCCGAAAGTCATCTCCTTATTTTTTAGGTCAAAATGACCTATATACCAGAAGATGGGCACCGGAGGTGGGCCTGGGTGAGCACAACCCACTAGGGCGCGCCTGGGCTGCCTGGCGCGCCCAGGTGGGTTGTGCCCACCTGGTGGGCCCCCTCTGGTAGTTATTTGCTCCAATAATTCTTATTTGTTCCATAAAAATTCTCCGTGAAGTTTCAGCTCATTTGGAGTTGTGCAGAATAGGTAGCCTGACGTAGCTTTTTCAGGTCCAGATTTCCAGCTGCCGGAATTCTCCCTCTTTGTGTATACCTTGCATATTAGGAGGGAAAAGGCTTTAGAATTACTCCAAAAAGACTTACTATGGATAAAACATAATAAATAACAGTAAAAAAACATGATGCAAAATGGACGTATCCGTGATGCCACGGGAAGGCATCCCCTCTTTCGTCTTCGTCTATCGGTAACTTTACTTGAGGCTATATTTTTATTCACCACATGATATGTATTTTGCTTGGAGCGTCTTTTATGATTTGAGTCTTTGCTTTTTAGTATGCCACAATCATCCTTGCTGTACACACCTTTTGAGAGAGACACGCATGAGTCGTGATTTATTAGAATACTCTATGTGCTTCACTTATAACTTTTGAGCTAGGCAATTTTGCTCTAGTGCTTCACTTATATCTATTTAGAGCACGGCGGTGGTTTTATTTTATAGAAATTGTTGAACTCTCGTACTTCACTTATATTATTTTGAGAGTCTTTAAAAACAGCATGGTAATTTGCTTTGGTTATAAAATTAGTCCAAATATGATAGGCATCCAAGAGGGATATAATAAAAACTTTCATATAAAGTGCATTGAATACTATGAGAAGTTTGATTCCTTATGATTGTTTTGAGATATGAAGATGGTGATATTAAGGTCATGCTAGTGAGTAGTTGTGAATTTGGCAGATACTTGTGTTGAAGTTTGTGAGTCTCGTAGCATGCACGTATGGTGAACCGTTATGTGATGAAGTCGGAGCATGATTTATATATTGATTGTCTTCCTTATGAGTGGCGGTCGGGGACGAGCGATGGTCTTTTCCTACCAATCTATCCCCCTAGGAGCATGCACGTAGTACTTTGTTTTGATGACTAATAGATTTTTGCAATAAGTATGTGAGTTCTTTATGACTAATGTTGAGTCCATGGATTATACGCACTCTCACCTTTCCGCCATTGCTAGCCTCTCTAGTACGGCACAACTTTCGCCGGTACCATAAACCCACCATATAACTTCCTCAAAACAGCCACCATACCTACCTGTTAAGGCATTTCCATAGCCATTCCGAGATATATTGCCATGCAACTTTCCACCGTTCCGTTTATATGACACGCTCCATTATTGACATATTGCTTTGCATGATCATGTAGCTTGAGGCAAAGCCACCTTTCATAATTTTTTCATACATGTTGTTCTTGATTCATTTCACATCCCGGTACACTGCCGGAGGCATTCCTATAGAGTCATATTTTTTTCTAAGTATCGAGTTGTAATTTTTGAGTTGTAAGTAAAATAAAAGTGTGATGATCTTCATTATTAGAGCATTTTCCAATGTGAGGAAATGATGATGGAGACTATGATTCCCCCACAAGTCGGGATGAGACTCCGGACGAAAAAAGAGGCAAAAAAAGAGAGAAGGCCCAAAAGAAGAGAGAACAGAGAGAAGGGGCAATGTTACTATCCTTTTACCACACTTGTGCTTCAAAGTAGCACCATGATCTTCATGATAGAGAGTCTCCTATGATATCACTTTCATATACTGGTGGGAATTTTCATTATAGAACTTGGCTTGTATATTCCAATGATGGGCTTCCTCAAAATGCCCTAGGTCTTCGTGAGCAAGCGAGTTGGATGCACACCCACTTAGTGTTCTTTTTGAGCTTTCGTAAACTTATAGCTCTAGTGCATCCGTTGCATGGCAATCCCTACTCACTCACATTGATATCTATTAATGGGCATCTCCATATCCCGTTGATACGCCTAGTTGATGTGAGACTATCTCCTTCTTTTTGTCTTCTCCACAACCACCGTCTATTCCACGTATAGTGCTATGTCCATGGCTCACGCTCATGTATTGCGTGAAAGTGGAAAATTTTTGAGAATGTCAAAAGTATGAAACAATTGCTTGGCTTGTCATCGGGGTTGTGCATCATTTGAATATTTTGTGTGATGAAGATGGAGCATAGCCAGACTATATGATTTTGTAGGGACAAGCTTTCTTTGGCCATGTTATTTTCAGAAGACATAATTATTTTGTTAGTATGCTTGAAGTATTATTGTTTTTATGTAAATATTAAACTTTTGTTTTGAATCATACGGATCTGAACATTCATGCCACAATACAGAGAATTACATGGATAAATATGTTAGGTAGCATTCCACATCAAAAATTCTGTTTTTATCATTTAGCTACTCGAGGACGAGCATGAATTAAGCTTGGGGATGCTTGATAGGTCTCCAACGTATCTATAATTTTTTATTGTTCCATGCTATTATATTATCTATTTTGGATGTTTAATATGCATTAATATGCTATTATATATGATTTTTGGGACTAACCTATTAACCTAGAGCCAAGTGTCAGTTCCTGTTTTTTCCCTTGTTTTAGAGTTTCACAGAAAAGGAATACCAAACGGAGTCCAAACGGAATGAAACTTCCGTGATGATTTTTCATGGACCAGAAGACATCTAGAGGGCTTGGAGTGCATGTCAGGAAAGCCACGAGACGGCCACAAGGTCGGGAGGCGCGCCCAGGGGGGTAGGGGGCGCCCCCACCCTTGTGGGCCCCTCGTGACTTCACCGACCTATTTCTTCCGCCTATATATTCTCAAATATCACAAAACCTGCCGGGGGAGCCACGAAACACTTTTCCACCGCCGCATTATTCTGTACCCGTGAGATCCCATCTAGGGGCCTTTTTCTGGTGTCCTGCCGGAGGGGGATCCAATCATGGAGGGCTTCTACATCAACACCATTGCCTCTCCGATGACGCGTGAGTAGTTTACCACAGACCTAAGGGTCCATAGCTAGTAGCTAGATGGCTTCTTCTCTCTCTTTGATTCTCAATACCATGTTCTCCTCGATGTTCCTGGAGATCTATTTGATGTAATACTCTTTTGCGGTGTGTTTGCCGAGATCTGATGAATTGTGGATTTATGATCAGCTTATCTATGAATATTATTTGGTTCTCCTCTGAATTCTTATATGCATGATTTGATATCTTTGCAAGTCTATTCGAAATATTGATTTGGTTTGGCCAACTAGATTGGTTTTTCTTGCAATGGGAGAAGTGCTTAGCTTTGGGTTCAATCTTGCGGTTCTCGATCCTAGTGACAGAAGGGGAACCAAAATGTATTGTATTGTTGCCATCGAGGATAAGATGGGGTTTTCATCATATTGCTTGAGTCTATCCCGCTACATCATGTCATCTTACTTAATGCGTTACTCTGTTCTTATGAACTTAATACTCTAGATGCAGGCAGGAGTCGGTCGATGTGTGGAGTAATAGTAGTAGATGCAGGCAGGAGTCGATCTACTTGATACGGACATGATGCCTATATTCATGATCATTGCCTTAGATATTGTCATAACTTTGCGCTTTTCTATCAATTGCTCAGCAGTAATTTGTTCACCCACCGTAATATTTTCTATCTTGAGAGAAGCCTCTAGTGAAACCTATGCCCCCCGGGTCTATTTTCCATCATATAAGTTTCCGATCTACAATATTAGTTTCCTATTTACTTTCTTTGCAATCTTTTACTTTCCACTCCATAAACTTAAAATACCAAAAATAATATTTTACCGTTTATCCATCTATATCAGATCTCACTTTGCAAATAACCGTGAAGGGATTGACAAACCCTTTATCGCGTTGGGTGCAAGTTGGGGTTTGTTTGTGTAGGTATTCGGTGGCTTGTTCCGTTGTCTCCTGGATTGATATCTTGGTTCTCAAAAGCTGAGGGAAATACTTACTCTACTTTGCTGCATCACCCTTTCCTCTTCAAGGAAAAAACCAACACTAGGAGAAGGAAGGAGGAGGTGGCGCCCCCCTTCCTTTCTCCCTTGAGAAGGGGAAGGAAAGAGGGGCTAGCCCTCCTCCCTTGCCTTCCCTAGGGCTGGCCGGCCTGGTGGAGGGGCGCACCAGCCCCCTGTGGGCTGGTCTGTCCCTTCCTAGGCCCATTAAGCCCATATAGCTTGCTGGGGGTTGCCCGGAACCTCTTCCGGTGACCCGATACGTACCTGGTACCCCCGGAACACTTCCGGTGTCCAAATACCATCGTCCTATATATGAATATTTACCTCTCGACCATTTCGAGACTCCTCGTCATGTCCGTGATCTCATCCCGGACTCCGAACAACATTCGGTCACCAAATCACATAACTCATATAATACAAATCGTCATCGAACTTTAAGCGTGCGGACCCTACGGGTTCGAGAACTATGTAGACATGACCGAGACACCTCTCCGGTCAATAACAAATAGCGTAACCTGGATCTCATATTGGTTCCCACATATTCTACAAAGATCTTTATCCGTCGTACCGTAATGACAACATACGTTACTCCCTTTGTCATCGGTATGTTATTTGCCCGAGATTCGATCGTCGGTATCTTCATACCTAGTTCAATAACGTTACCGGCAAGTCTCTTTACTCGTTCTGTAATACATCATCCCATAACTAACTCATTAGTCACATTGCTTGCAAGGCTTATTATCTTGTGTATTACCGAGAGGGCCCAGAGATACCTCTCCGATACTCGAAGTGACAAATCCTAATCTTGATCTATGCCAATCCAACAAACACCTTTAGAGATACCTGTAGAGCATCGTTATAATCACCCAGTTACATTGTGACGTTTGATAGCACACAAGGTATTCCTCTGGTATCCGGGAGCTGCATAATCTCATAGTCAAAGGAATATGTATAAGTCATGAAGAAAGCAATAGCAATAAAACTTAACGATCATTATGCTAAGCTAACGGATGGGTCTTGTACATCACATCATTCTCCTAATGATGTGATCCCGTTCATCAAATGACAACACATGTCTATGGTTAGGAAACTTAACCATCTTTGATTAACGAGCTAGTCTAGTAGAGGCTTACTAGGGACATGGTGTTTTGTCTATGTATCAACACATGTATCAAATTTCCGGTTAATACAATTCTAGCATGAATAATGAACATTTATCATGAAATAAGGAAATATAAATAACAACTTCATTATTGCCTCTGGGCATATTTCCTTCAGTCTCCCACTTGCACTAGAGTCAATAATCTAGATTACATTGTAATGATTCTAACACCCATGGAGTCTTGGTATTGATCATGTTTTTCTCGTGGAAGAGGCTTAGTCAATGGGTCGGCCACATTCAGATCCGTATGTATTTTGTAAATCTCTACGTCTCCCTCCTTGACTTGATCATCGATGGAGTCGAAGCGTCTCTTGATGTGTTTGGTTCTTTTGTGAAATCTAGATTCCTTCGCCAAGGCAATTGCTCTAGTATTGTCACAAAAGATTTTCATTGGACCCGATACACTAGGTATTACACCTAGATCGGATATGAACTCCTTCATCCAGACTCCTTCATTCGCTGCTTCCGAAGCAGCTATGTACTCCACTTCACACATAGATCCCACCATAACGCTTTGCTTCAAATTGCACCAACTGACAGCACAACCATTCAATATAAATACGTATCTAGTTTGTGACTTAGAGTCATCCGGATCAGTGTCAAAGCTAGCATCGACGTAACCATTTACGACGAGCTCTTTGTCACCTCCATAAATGAGAAACATATCCTTAGTCCTTTTCAGGTACTTCAGGATGTTCTTGACCGCTGTCCAGTGATCCACTCCTAGATTACTTTGGTACCTCCCTGCTAGACTTATAGCAAGGCACACATCAGGTCTGGTACACAACATTGCATACATGATAGAACCTGTTGGGGATATAACTATTGGGTATGACCCGCCCAGGAGGGGCCGGGTTATACCGTTGGAGGTTTGTTATGACAAAGCCCATGAAGACGTTGAAGATGGCGGTTCACGAAGCAGGCTTACTAAAGGCCCAAAACCCAAAGGCTACTTAAGGCCCACAGGTGTAAACCGCCATATATGTATGACTTGTATTATAAGGCATGTGTAGTTAGTCACCGAGTCGGACACGTTGTGTATGAGCCGGCAGGGACTCCGTAAGCCGCTGAGCGTCAACCTGTGTATATAAAGGGATGACCCGGCGGCGGTTCAAGACAAGAAACAAGAGATAGAAAGCTAGGTCAAGCGTATTCGCTCCCTGGTAATCGAAACATAAGCAATACCACCTCAAACTGGATTAGGCCTTTACCTTCACCACAAGGGGCCGAACCAGTATAAACTCCCTGTGTCCTTTGTCTCGTTTAACCCCTTTAAGCTAACCTAGTTGCGATGGCTCCATGACTAATTCCTTCTGCTAGGACATCTGCCGTGACAATTCCACGACAGTTGGCGCCCACCATGGGACCAACGCACGGTGGTTTCGAGTTCTTACAGGGCAGCTTTGAAGGGATCAAGGGATATGTTGTGGGCCGGATAACCAAGAGTCGTCGTGGCAAGCTCTACATTGACGATGCAGGCCGGGGCCCCGAGGTCGGCTCAATTGAGTACGGGTACCGGGTCCCCTTCGGTGGAATCCACGTCTTCATCGGCAAGATCGGCGAACCGGGCCCTGAGCCGGACATCTGCACCGACATCATCGAGACGGCTCAGCGTGCACGACTCACCCGGGTTCAGCTCGCCGTGAAACGTGCCTTTGTTGGTTTCATCCATGTGGCGGAAATTGAAGATGGATCTGTATCTGGCGGTGAGACGGTCATCTATTCTGATGGTGAGTCATCCACGGGCAAGACCAACTCATTTTATCAACTGCAAGACGGCCGGCTTGGGGGATGTTCCGATGGTGACAGTATTCTGGACCCCTACGAGCCGCCGAACAGGGTGGCGATCTTTATGGCTGGTACACAGCCGGCGCTTGGTTCAACAACAGCTGCGGCTACTTCCAGTTCGATGGCTACGGCGGTGGCTGGTGCTAGTGGCTCTGCGCGCCCGCCGGCTCAAGTTCTCACCGAATTGTTAGAGTCTCTAGCAACTCTGATGGGGGTGGAGGTAACCCAGACAACTAGGAACAACACAAGGTGGATGTGACTAAGCTGCTAGATGAGATAGCTCAAGCCAAGGAAGAGCTAGCGGCTAAAAGCGCTAAGATGGCTGCAGAACAGGCTGTCTTGGAGGCTTAGGCACAGCGGATCCAAGCAGACTCCTTCCGGCTCACGTTGGGTCAGAATGCTTCAAATGAGGTTATGAGGTGGAGACACCGGAGTCATCTACCCCCGGTTTATGAACCGAGGAACCTCTTCAACACGCCCGGAGCAGGGACCAGTGACCCGCCGGTGGTAAACCGGACGGTTGAAGCGCCCGGGGAGGGAGCGCCGGTTCAGCCACGCACGATGGGCCCTCCACGTGTGAATAATACCCCGCCTCAGCATGTTTCAACACCACCGGGTCATTATTCTAACCCTTTGGACAATATGATTGCCGCGGCGTCGTGATTGGCAGCTCTACCAGTTGAAGGCGAGTCTCCAATAGCGATAGAGACACGGCGGGCCAGGGAGCTTCTGCAAACAGCCGTGGCTCAGCAGGCGGCTTATTCTTACAGTCGCGAGGGGATTCACTCGACCCCTCGTCCAAGCTGGAGTTACATCAGGCACATTGACTCCCCAGCAGTTTCAAGCAGCGAACGGCGCCGTGACCAGCCTCGCGGGCATAACCCGGCACGTGGCGGTGAAGCTCAGGACTTGGTGGACCAGGGAAGAGCGCGTCGGGTGGCCGAGCTGGCGGCTCAGCTGGCGGCTCATAACGCGGCTCATCAGCATTCTCCGATTTATCCATCAGTTTCAATGGAGGTAGGCGCAACCTCCAAAACCTTGGGTGTGCATGTTTAGTGACGTCTCTACGTAATGAGTGTTTGCCTAAGGATTTCAAGGGTCCTCGCAAGGTGCCTAATTACACAGCAGATCAACCCCCTGAGGCTTGGGTTGAAAGTTATGAGATGGCCATGGAGATGCTGGATGTTAGTGATGCTGCGTGAACCAAGTATTTCACCATGATGTTAGAAGGGCCTGCTCGTACTTGGCTGAAGGGGCTGCCTGCCAACTCCATTGGGTCGTGGGCGGAGCTGAAGGCCCGTTTTACTCAAAATTTCAAAGACACGTGCCAACAACCTATGTCAATCGTGGATTTGGTTTCTTGTGTCCAAGGTGAGGGCGAGTCAACAACCCACTGGGTGCGTTGGATCTCAACTATCATACACTCATCAGATAATATCAACGTCGGCTCCGCAGTTTTAATGTTGGAGAAAAATTGCCGTTTCCTCCCTCTCAAACAGAAGCTTGGGCGGCTTAAGCGCCATTGCAGTGACATGGGAGAGCTCATGGCGGCCCTTGTCAAGTATGCCGACTCCGATAGTACCAAGGACCCTGAGTCTGATGATGAAAGGTCAGGCAAGGGAAAAAAGAGTAGCGACATGAAAGGGCAACAGCATAACCCGGCCAGTCAGGGTGGTAATGGTAAGTGCAGAGGTGATGGGAATTTAGACTTCGTGGCTAACACTAGTGTGCGGAATAATAACCAGCATTGCAAGGGGAGGCCGGCTCAATCTGGAGGGGCGAAACTCAACCTCGAGGCAATAATGAATCAGCCATGTCCGAAGCACGGAACGCCTGAGAAGCCGTCCGCCCATTTGTGGAAGGATAGTTTTATCATGAAAGAGTTTAGGGATTCACATCTTTTCTAGAATAACCATGGCCCGAATAGCGGTTCAGGATCCGACTCTCATGGTCCGGGTCATGGAGGTGGCGGTTCAAATTCCGGTTTGCAAGGCCAAAGCAATCAGGGTGGTTACAATCAACAGAATGGTCAGGGGAATCAGCAGCAGCAGTCTAGTTATCAGAGTAACCCGAAGCAGTTGAATAGTGGGCAGTACCATGTCTTCACCACGAGTTTATGTAAGCGAGATCAGAAGCTCCATAAAAGGGCAGTGAACGCCGTTGAGCCGGCGGTGCCACGTTACTTGCGATGGTCTGAACACCCAATTCTCTAGAGCCGTGAGGATCACCCGCCCCGGGTTGATAATCCGGGTCACTTGGCGCTGGTAGTGGCGCCTCAGGTTGGAGGATACAAATTCACTAAAGTACTCATGGATGGAGGCAGCAACATCAATATCCTTTACTATGGAACTTTCCGTCACATGGGATTGACCGACAAAAATCTTAAGCCGTCGAACACTGTTTTTCACGGTGTGGTTCCTGGTAAGTCGGCATATCCAGTGGGTAAAATATCTTTGGAGGTTGCCTTTGGAGACGAGTATGATTCCAGATCTGAGACGTTGACCTTTGAAGTGGTTAAAATCAAGAGCCCTTATCATGCTCTATTTGGGCGGCCGGCTTACGCTAAGTTCATGGCAAGGCCTTGTTATGTTTATTTGTAGCTTAAGATGCCGGGTCACAAGGGCACTATCACAATGCATGGAAGTCGCAAGATAGCCTTGGAATGTGAAGAAGGTGATGCTGCTTATGCTGAATCTGTTTGTGCAACACAGGAGTTGAAATTTTACAAGGATAATGTTGACCCGGCGGATATGACGTCCTTGAAAAAGCCAACCACAGAGCACGACCCCTTGTTGAAGTTTAAGTCGGCAGATGACACTAAGCTAGTTGACTTCGTTCCTGGCGATTCATCCAACCAGTTCAGCATCAGTGCTAACCTGGATCCGAAATAGGAAAGCGCGCTCATCGAGTTCATCCGTGAGAACCGGGACATTTTTGCATGGAAGCCTTCAGACATGCCAGGTGTACCGAGGGAACTCTTTGAGCACACACTCAATATTGATCCTAAGTTTAAAATGGTTAAGCAATTCCTTCGCCGTTTCAATGAGGAGCAGTGCAAGGCTATTGGTGAAGAAGTAGCCTAGCTCCTTGCAGCTGGGTTTATCGTGGAAGTTTTTCATCCTGAGTGGTTGGCTAACCCGGTGTTGGTACTTAAGAAAAATGGCACCTGGCGCATGTGTGTGGATTATACAGACTTAAACAAGGCTTGTCCGGCTGATCCCTTTGCTCTCCCCCGTATTGATCAGATTATTGATGCTATGCTACATCGGGTTGTGAGCATTTGAGCTTTTTGGATGCTTATTCTGGTTATCATCAGATCAAGATGGCAGTTAAGGACCAGGAGAAGACAACCTTTATCACTCCCTTTGGGGACTTCTATTACGTGTCTATGCCTTTTGTGCTCCAGAGTGCCCAGGCGACTTACCAGCGGTGTGTGTAAAATTGCCTTCATAATCAAATTGGGCGCAATGTTCATGCTTATGTGGATGATATTGTGGTGAAGTCCAGGAAGAAGGAGACCTTGATAGATGATTTGAAATAGACCTTTGACAAGCTCTGGGTTTACAAGATGATGCTTAACCCGGCCAAGTGTGTTTTTGGTGTGCCCACAGGCAAGCTCTTGGGTTTTCTGGTTTCGGAACGGGGTATTGAAGCTAACCCGGAGAAAATAAAGGCTATCACCTCTCTGGGTAAGCCGGTGTGTATCAATGATGTTCAACATTTGGCGGGTCATATTGCGACCTTAAGCCGGTTGGGTGAGAAGGCTATCCCTCTGTACCAGATGATGAAGAAGACTGATCACTTTGTCTGGAGTGATGCTGCTGCTCAGGCATTTGAGGCCTTGAAGAAACAATTGGCTGAGCCGCCGGTTCTTGCTGCTCCCATTGATAAAGAGCCTTTGTTGTTATATGTGGCTGCCAATAGCGGAGCTGTTAGTGTAGCCATTGTGGTGGAAAGGAAGGAATCAGGCAATGAGCATCCTGTTCAGCGGCCGGTTTACTACATGAGTGAGGTGCTTATTGAGTCCAAACAGAGGTATTCGCATTAGCAGAAGCTTGTATATGGGGTGTTCATGGCTAGTCGAAAGCTCAAGCAATATTTTCTGGGTCATCCCATCACAGTGGTTAGTTCTGCTCCTTTAGGGGATATTGTTCAAAACAGAGAAGCCACAGGTCGGGTAGCCAAGTGGGCCATTGAGCTTGGACCTCATGGTTTGAAGTATATGCCTCGAACAACCATCAAGTCTCAAGCACTTGTGGATTTCATAAATGATTGGACAGAGCTGCAGATGCCTGAGGAGAAGCCGGATAACACATATTGGACTATTCACTTTGATGGGTCCAGGCAGTTGGAGGGCTCGAGGGTTGGAGTTGTTTTGACTTCCCCATGAGGTGATAATTTTTTTATGTTCTCCGGTTGATGTTCCCTTGTACTAACAATGCCGCTGAGTATGAGGCCTTGCTCCATGGTCTTCGGATGGCTAAGGAGATGAACTTAAGCCGGGTGAGGTGTTTTGGCGACTCAGATCTGGTGGCTCTGCATGTTTCTGGTACTTGGGATTCCAAGGATCCACTCATGGCGGGTTATCGCCGAGAGGTTGATGCTATCGCTGGCCATTTCAAAGGTTATCAAGTGGAACATGTTGATCGCAGGAAAAATGAGGTGGCTGATGCTTTGAGCCGGTTAGGGTCCCAACGTAAGCCGGTGCCACCTAACACTTCCCTGGATATTCTGCATAACCCTTCAGTCAAATTACCTATAGAGGAAGATCTAGCTATTCCTGACCTGGAAGCACAATTGGTGGCAGCTCTTCACGTTATTCTTGACTGGACAGTTCCATATTTGGCTTATATGACCCGGGGCGAGTTACCTGAGGATGAAACTTTGGCCAGGCAGATAACCCAGCGGTCTAAGTCAATGACTATTGTCAATGGAGAGTTGCATCATCGCAGTGTCACAGGGGCGTTTCAATGTTGCGTTTCTCCTGAGGAAGGCAATGAGATTTTATGAGAGATTCATGAAGGAGATTGTGGTCATCATGCCGACTCTAAGTCTCTCGTAGCCAAGGCTTTTCGTCACGGATTTTATTGGCTGACGGCTCATGCTGATGCAGAAGATTTGGTCAGTAAATGTGATGGTTGTCAGAAATTTTTGCGACGAGCTCATGTGCCGGCTCAGGAATTGAGGATGATTCCAGTTGCTTGGCCGTTTGCAGTCTGGGGGCTTGATATGGTTGGGCCTTTCAAAAGTTCCAAGGATAAAAGACCCACCTTTTGGTGGCGGTTGACAAATTTACAAAGTGGGTTGAAGTGGAGCCGGTTAGTAAATGTGACGCGGCGACGGCGGTTCAGTTCATCAAAAAGGTGATTTTTTTGTTTTGGTTTTCCCCACAGCATTATAACTGATAATGGCACTAATCTTTCCAAGGGTGCTATGAAAGAGTTTTGTCAACGAGAGCATATTCGACTTGATGTATCATCAGTGGCTCACCCCCAGTCCAATGGTCAAGCTGAGAGAGCCAATCAAGAAATTTCGAGAGGCATTAAGCCCCGGCTTATGGTCCCTTTGCAGAGGACGCCGGCTTGTTGGGTGGAGGAGTTACCCTCAATGTTATGGAGTGTCAATACGACCCCCAACAGATCTACGGGTTACACACCTTTCTTCATGGTTTACGGAGCAGAGGCGGTTCTCCCTAGTGACATCTGTCACGATTCGCCCCGTGTGGCGGCTTATGTTGAAGCTGATAATGAAAAAAGCACGACAAGATGCACTTGACCCGTTGGACAAGGAGCGTGACCTTGCGGCGGCTCGTTCGGCGATTTACCAGCAAGATTTGCGCCGTTATCACAGCCGCCGGGTTAAAACCAGAACCTTTCAAGAAGGCGACTTGGTGCTCCGGCTTATCCAGGATCATACTGATATGCATAAACTATCCCCACCTTGGGAAGGACCTTTTGTGGTCATCAAAAACCTGAACAATGGGTCATACTACCTTATCGGTGTTCGTGGACACAAGGACTCACGCACGTCGGATGAGGAGACCCGCCGGCCATGGAATATTTCTCATCTTCGGCCTTATTACACCTGAGCCACTGGCTCTTGTGATGTACATATTTTGACAATGTATATATTATGATGAATATAATAAATCTGGCATCCCAGATAATTCAGGGCCTCTGTCGTTTCATTTCTTCGAAACTGAGTCTTTATTGTCATCTCATATGATCACTTAAGAGGCTTGATGCCCGAGTTACAGGGACCAAAGAGAGTTTGATGCTCAAACACAGCTCAAACATAGACACATATCACTTGGGGGCTTCCTGTTCAATGAACATAGCTACATTCACCCTTTTGATCGGCTTGGATGCCAGGTGTATTCACCAATAATCCAAGTTATCCTGCCTGTATGCAAGATGCTTCTCCACCAGGTAATCCTTAATGACCCGCCATGTTCTTAACAGTCAATCTTTTAAATAAGACCCTGAACTTGTTAAGATTAAAACATTGATTGGGTCATGAGAGAGCCGGCTTACGGAAAGCAAGGATAAACCCAGGCTATTAAGCCGCCTTCCTTGAAACTTGGTTAAACCTGCCTGTTTGCACGATGCTACTCCGACCCCACATACTCTCGATAAGTCAATCTTTTAATAAGACTCTGAACTTATCCAGGTTAAAATGTCGATTGGGTCATGTGAGAGCCGGCTCACAGAAAGCGAGGATACTCTAGTGGCTATCATGCTAGTTTCATTGAAGTACATATTTAAGTTTGAAATTTGGGCTTGGCGGCCTATGAAAGCCTCGTTTTTTCTGGATTTTTAATCATCTTGGATTTATATTGCCCCTTTTTATTACTATATAGTTTTCCCAAGTCGGGCCAAGCAGTCCTGACTATGTCTCATATTTGGGATGTTACCCCCTGCCCTGGTTATGGACTCCTATAGTCACTAGTGGATTTATACTAGGCGTCATGACCCGCCCTGCGGTAAACTGCCAGAGCACTTGTGATTTGTTTGTGTGCAGGTCAAACAATAAATTTGGTACACATATTTGATGAAAGCATGAGCATAAGTGGCAGATCTTCAATTGGCAGATCAGCAATGTTGTGTAAACAAAACATGCACGATGGCATATGATGGCCCAACGAGAATAAATGTTTTGGGGATGTCAACACAGCAAAGTATTCTGTTTCATAAACCAGCTCATGACTGTTGGCGGGTTGAAGCATCCAGATCATCCTGCACCTCTTCTTCATCTTCAGCTCCTTGCTTATCCATCAGCTGGAAGTCAGGCGTAGCCCAGTTGATACCGGTCAACGCTCTAAACACATCTTCATCATCAATAAGGTTTGATGGATCAATGTCAGGAGCGAAGGTATGCTTACGAGTCGGCAGGATGAGATCCATTGGCTGGTGAACCAGTGCTTTCATTTTCTTGTTTTCATCGTCATAAGCCGCCTGGTATGTGGCAAGATTGGTTTCATCAGCCAGCTTACTTGCTAAGGGGCGCATTGCTCTCGCTATTTCCGCAAAGTCATCAGCACTGAAGGCAGTTCCGTCTGCTTTAACGCTAGGGCAGCCATTGGACAAATCTTCAGGATCAAGATCGGCTTGCCATGCCTTTGCCCGGCTTAAGGCAGTCAAGGCGCCGGCTCTAGCAGCTCCCCGCTTTAAGTTGTCAATCCTTCGGGGCAGCACAGATAACTGCTCCAGCGTGTCTTTGATGAGTGTGGAGGGAGATTTCTTATGCAGTGTAGCAGCAATGGTTCGTTGCACGCTAGTATACAACTGTTCTACAAGAGTGTAGACAGCTTTAAGCCGGACGCGCATGTCTGAGCCTAACTTAGCGCTTCGAGAACCTATATCAGTAAAATTATGGGTAAGCCGGCAGCCGTTTATAATATGATTATTAAGGTGCAAGGGAGATATGTTCTTACCAAAGATGGCTGATGACATGATATTGATCTGTTGCTTTAAGCCGGATAGCTCCTCAGTCACCGGTTTAAGTGCGACCTCAGCATCTTCTGCTCTCTTCAATAGAGCTGTTTTCTCAGTTTCCCAGCCATCTTTGTCAGTATTGAAGTTTTGCTTGAGTTGCTCAATATTCTCTAAAGCAGTCTTCAGTTCTGATTTGGCCTTGGAAGTTTCAGACTGTTGAGTTTTTACATTGGCCTTCAGATCATTGAGCTGTGAGTCCTTCTCAGAAAGTTCAGACTGTAGGATAAGCATGGACAGATATTATGAGTATGATTATTGTTGAAGTCCCAAGCACAATACAAGTATTTTCCTTGGCACTTGGGGGCTAATGTATCTTGCTCTTAAGAATTTTTTGAAGTCCCAAGCAAAATACAAGTATTATACTTGGCACTTGGGGGCTAATGCATATTGCTCTTTGTTCAAGACAAGATTATTTGCCGACCCGGACAAATGATGTGATCCGGCTTATGAAGGGTACAGATTGGATTATTGATTTCATACAAGATGATTAGTCCCGATTTATTCATGATTGATTAAGCCGGCCCTTGGGGGCTACGGATGCAAAGTTCATTATTACTATTTAAAGTCCCGGCTTAAACATGATGACTTAAGTCGGCCCTTGGGGGCTACTAGTGATGTTGTGCAGTTCTTTACGGTAACTGGAAAGTCTACAACATATTGAAGTTCTATCATATCCTATAGACTTGGTGGCTGATAGACAGATAATTCTGAAAGATAATGGTGAGTAAATTACCTCATAGCGTTCCTTCATCAAATTAACCAAGCCGGCTTCAAAGTCACGGCTGGTGTACAGACAGTTCAAGTAACCAGAGTGGATGTCTTGGGCGCTGAAATGGGCATAGCTATCCAAACCTACCTTCCACTTGCCTTTATCTTCAACATAAATTTCTTCCTTGGCGCTGTGCTTAGATAAGATAGTAGGTTGACCCAGATCTGTGAATCCAAACCCAGTGACAACAACATCATCAGTCTTCTCCTCGGCAGACTTAATCGGGCTTGGCGGCTTAGAAATAGCCGGTCTAACTTCCATATGATCTATGGAGGCTTCATGATCTTGTGGTGGTGGATCATCAAGGGTGGCCTCAGCAATTGGGTTAGAAGGTTCTGACTGTTGCCTTTCCGGTTCATACGGGTTGGAGTCGTCGACCGGCTTATTCAGCTTTGCCTTCTTGCTGGGTTTGGCCTGGCCCCTGAAAATAAGAAGTATAAAGAGGTCAGTATAATGATCAGGCATAAGGTTTGAATTATTAAATATACCCTTACCCAGGTACAGTCTTGAAAGCCGGGAATTGAGTTCCCGTTGAATCGCCAGAGGAGGAATGAGAAGTCCCATGATTGTTTGAATTAGACAGGTTAAGAGGTTGCTAGAAATGACCTGCCTTGGGATAAAGTGTATTAGAAATATGAAAGACCTCTGGGAGGCGTTTGCGAACCGGTGTGTTTGGTAAGCCAAAGAAGTGATTACACCACCACTATGTCGGGTGGTGCGCGAGCTTCGTGTTGCTGTTTCTTCAAAAGAAAATTGGGATCCAAGTGAGCTAGAGGGTGAGAAAAGCTTACTTTCCGGCTTTCTTGTCGGGTTTTCTGTGTTGGCAGAGGTTCTGAGCCGGAGGAAAGAGTAATTACCTCTACGTCATCTGCACGGCTGGCTTCTGCGTCGTCCTCATAACAATCATGGTCTATGAGATGTATAAAAAATGAGCCAAGAGAGTCAAATTCTACCTCTCACTCATCATCATCATTGTCATCATCAATGTTTGAACCAACGGATTCGGTGATCTTCTTCTTGGCAGGCCTCTTGGTGGCCTTAGTCTTGGTACGAGCCGGTTTGGCCGACTTATCTTGTGGTTTCTTCTTCCAAAATGGAGAATCGGCCTGTTGAAATAATAAAAGGGTCATAAGTGGGCATAATCACTGAAAAAGTTGTTGAACGGAAGGGGTGCAACACTTACGGCTGCGGCTTATTGAAGGTGCTGAAAGGACTAAGTCCTGTTTTACTGCATTCCTTTAAAGATTCATTCAGCAATTTCTTGGTGGCTTCAGTAATTTCTGCATCAGACAGTTGAATGTCATAGTGGCGCTAGGGATCTTTTAAATTGCCAGTATATTTGCACATTAAGCCGGGGCGATGGATTAATGGTAAGATACTCCAAGAAACCCAGCACCGAACAAGGTCGACGCCGGTTAAGCCATTGGCCATAAAGGCTCTAAGCTTTGAAAATGATGGTGCATATTTAGCCCGCTCCTTTACACTGAGCCGTGAGGGGAGTGGATGTGTGCTGCTAAGCCGGTGATCGTGGTAACCCGGTAAAGGATTCTCGTCGGCTGGAGATGTGTCTTGACAGTAGAACCAAGTTTGGTTCCAGTCTTTGGGATGATTGGGCGGCTTAGCATAGGGAAAGCTGCCTTCTTTTCTCTTTTGAATTGAAACCCCGCCAAGTTCGGTGTTGGGTCCATCAACAAACTCTGCCTGACGGTTTAAATAGTAGAACTCTCTGAATAAATCAATTGTGGGCTCCTCTTGAAGATAAGCTTCATGGAACACTTGGAAATTGCAAATGTTGGACATGGAGTTGGGTCCGATATCTTGAGGGTGAAGTTGGAAAAAATGAAGTACATCACGGAAAAACTTTGGGTGCGCTGAACTCCCGACTCAGGTGATCAGTGAAAAGAAGCACTTCTCCGTCCTTGGTTTAGGAGGATTTTCTTCACCAGCGACCCTCCAGTGAATGACCTCTTTTTTGGCTAAAGCGCCAGTTGCAACGTGGTTGTTCAGGTCTTCTACAGTGACCCGGGATTGGACCCAGTTGCAAGCAGTATATGTCTTAGCCATTTTTCGATGATCTGAAAGAAAGATTGTGCCGGTTCAAGATTATATGATTAAGCCGGCTGTCGCTTTAAAGGGTAAATAACAATGAAGTATGCATAAGTGGTAAATCGGAAGAGGGCATTAAAGTTATAAAGATGAGCTATTGGCGGCTTAAGAGGGGACTAATGATACCTGGCGGGTTACGGTTTCTGAGTTAAGCCGCCCACACAATTATTGATCTACAGATCTAAGAGTGGCAAAATTGCTAAGTGTTGGAAAATGGATTTCACAGATTGATGCTATGATTTTGGATCTACGTAGTTCAGATAAAGGACAAATATCTAGACTTGAAATTGTAGTACTTGAGCAGTTCATGGATCCAGATTGGATTTTCTTATGCAAAAGGAGATGCCCTAATGGTAAAAATGAGTACCACGACTACCGCCGCGCAGGAGGGGTACCAAGTTTGAATCATAAATCGCAAGCCTCAGTGAAAAGCGAAGATGAACTCCGACGAACTCGTGGAAACCCTAATGGGATCCATGGGAAAAGGAAGGAGGAGAACTCACCAGAGTTGTTGAACAGCGAAGGCGCGCGGATGAACTCTAGTCGATTCAGGTTGATGCAGCAGCCGTTGTTGAGGCAGTGGCAAAGGTCGACGGCGGCAGCAGAGCTCGGGCACTGAGGCGACGCGAGGTGGAAGACAGAGACGAGGAGGCAAGGGGGAAAGTGAAAGGGACCCCTGGCCCTATTTATAACGTCGAAAGGATAAGTGGCATGCGCGGAAATCGAGGAGGCCAAAAAATGGATATGCGACAGTGCAGACGCCTCGATTTTTGGGAGTTTATTAAAAGAGAAGATATATTAAGATTTGGGCCTTGTGTAATATTAATGACAGGTGACATCATGGCGGGTTACCATGATCTTAAAAGATGACGTCACGGCGGGTTACAAGGCCTCGCAGGAATAAATGAAGAAGGATTTTTTCTAAGTGTTGAAGATTGATATGAACAAGTTCAAATCAACCTCGGGCCTAATGTTGGGGATATAACTATTGGGTATGACCCGCCCAGGAGGGGCCGGGTTATACCGTTGGAGGTTTGTTATGACAAAGCCCATGAAGACGTTGAAGATGGCGGTTCACGAAGCAGGCTTACTGAAGGCCCAAAACCCAGAGGCTACTTAAGGCCCAGAGGTTTAAACCGCCATATATGCATGACTTGTATTATAAGGCATGTGTAGTTAGTCACCAAGCCGGACACATTGTGTATGAGCCGGTCGGGACTCCGTAAGCCGCTGGGCATCAACCTGTGTATATAAAGGGACGACCCGGCGGCGGTTTAGGACAAGAAACAAGACATCGAAAGCTAGGTCAAGCGTATTCGCTCCCTGGTAATCAAAACATAAGCAATACCACCTCAAACTGGATTAGGCCATTACCTTCACCGCAAGGAGCCGAACAAGTATAAACTCCCTGTGTCCTTTGTCCCGTTTAACCTCTTTAAGCTAACCTAGCTGCGATGGCTCCACGACTAAGTCCTTCTGCTAGGACATCTGCCATGACAATTCCACGATAGAACCTATGGCTGAGGCATAGGGAATGACTTTCATTTTCTCTCTATCTTCTGCAGTGGTCGGGCATTGAGTCTGACTCAACGTCACACCTTGTAACACAGGAAATAACCCTTTCTTCGACTGGTCACTTTTGAACTTCTTAAAACTTTATCAAGCTATGTGCTTTGTGAAGGTCCAGTTAAGCGTCTTGATCTATCTCTATAGATTGTGATGCCCAATATATAAGCAGCTTCACCGAGGTCTTTCATTGAAAAATTCTTATTCAAGTATACTTTTATGCTATCAAAAATTCTATATCATTTCCAATCAACAACATGTCATCCACATATAATATTAGAAATGCTACAGAGCTCCCACTCACTTTCTTGTAAATACATGCTTCTCCAAAAGTCTGTATAAAACTATATGCTTTGATCACCTCATCAAAGCGTATATTCCAACTCCGAGATGCTTGCACCAGTCCATAAATGCATCGCTGGAGCTTGCACACTTTTTTAGTACCTTTAGGATCGACAAAACCTTCTGGTTGCATCATATACAACTCTTATTTAAGAAATCCATTAAGGAATGCAGTATTGATGTCCATTTGCCAGATTTCATAATCATAAAATGCAGCAACTGCTAATATGATTCGGATGGACTTAAGCATCGCTACGGTGAGAAAGTCTCATCGTAGTCAACTCCTTGAACTTGTCGAAAACCTTTTGCAACAAGTCAAGCTTCGTTGACGGTTACATTACCATCAGCGTTAGCCTTCTTCTTGAAGATCCATTTATTCTCTATGGCTTGCCGATCATCGGCAAGTCAACCAAAGTCCATACTTTGTTCTCATACATGGATCCCATCTCAGATTTCATGGCCTCAAGCCATTTTGCGAAATCTGGGCTCATCATTGCTTCCTCATAGTTCGTAGGTTCGTCATGGTCTAGTAACATGACTTCCAGAACAGGATTTCCGTACCACTCTGGTGTGGAACGTACTCTGGTTGACCTACGAGGTTTGGTTGTAACTTGATCAGAAGTTTCATGATCATTATCATTAGCTTCCTCTCTAATTGGTGTAGGCATCACGGGAACGGTTTTCTGTGATGAGCTGCTTTCCAACTCGACAGAAGGTACAGTTACCTCATCAAGTTCTACTTTCCTCCCACTCACTTCTTTTGAGAGAAACTCCTTCTCTAGAAAGGATCCATTCTTAGCAACAAAGATCTTGCCTTCGGATCTGTGATAGAAGGTGTACCCAACAGTTTCTTTTGGGTAACCTATGAAGACGCACTTCTCCGATTTGGGTTCGAGCTTATCAGGCTAAAGCTTTTTCACATAAGCATCGCAACCCCAAACATTAAGAAGTGACAACTTAGGTTTCTTGCCAAACCACAGTTCATACGGTCTCGTCTCAACGGATTTAGACGGTGCCCTATTTAACACGAATGTGGCTGTCTCTAATGCATAACCCCAAAATGATAGTGGTAAATCGGTTAGAGACATCATAGATCGCACCATATCTAATAAAGTACGGTTACGACATTCGGACACACCATTACGCTGTGGTGTTCCAGGTGGCGTGAGTTGTGAAACTATTCCACATCGTTTTAAATGAAGGCCAAACTCATAACTCAAATATTCGCCTCTGCAATCAGATGGTAGAAACTTTATTTTCTTGTTACGATGATTCTCCACTTCACTCTGAAATTCTTTGAACTTTTCAAATGTTTCAGACTTGTGTTTCATTAAGTAGATATACCCATATCTGCTCAAATCATCTGTGAAGGTCAGAAAACAACGATACCCGCCGTGAGCCTCAACACTCATCAGACCGCATACATCGGTATGTATTATTTCCAATAAGTCAATGGCTCGCTCCATTGTTCCAGAGAACGGATTCTTAGTCATCTTGCCCATGAGGCATGGTTCGCAAGCATCAAATGATTCATAATCAAGTGATTCCGAAAGTCCATCCGCATGGAGTTTCTTCATGCGCTTTACACCAATATGACCTAGACGGCAGTGCCACAAATATGTTGCACTATCATTATCAACTTTGCATCTTTTGGCATCAATATTATGAATATGTGTATCACCATGATCGAGATTCAACAAAAATAGACCACTCTTCAAAGGTGCATGGCCATAAAAGATATTACCCATATAAATAGAACAACCATTATTTTCTGATTTAAATGAATAACCGTCTCGCATCAAACATGATCCAGATATAATGTTCATGCTCAATGCTGGCATCAAATAATAGTTATTCAGGTGTAAAACTAATCCCGAAGGTAGATGTAGAGGTAGCGTGCCGACGGCGATCACATTGACCTTGGAACCATTCCTGACATGCATTTTCACCTCGTCCTTAAGCAATCTTCGTTTAAACTGTAGCCTCTGTTTTGAGTTGCAAATATGAGCAACAGAACAAGCAAATACCCAGGCGCTACTACGAGAATTAGTAAGGTACACATCAATAACATGTATATCAAATATACCTTTGTTCACTTTGCCATCCTTCTTATCCGCCAAATACTTGGGGCAGTTCCGCTTCCAGTGACCAGTCCCTTTGCAGTAGAAGCACTCAGTTTCAGGCTTGGCTCCAGACTTGGGCTTCTTCTCGGGAGTGAAAACTTGCTTGCCATTCTTCTTGAAGTTCCCCTTCTTTCCCTTGCCCTTTTTCTTGAAACTAGTGGTCTTGTTAACCATCAACACTTGATGCTCTTTCTTGATTTCTACCTCCGCAACTTTGAGCATAGCGAAGAGCTCGGGAATTGTCTTATCCATCCCTTGCATATTATAGTTCATCACGAAGCCATTGTAGCTTGGTGGCAGTGATTGAAGAACTCTGTCAATAACACTATCATCCGGAACACAACTTGGATTCAAGTCAACTCTGGGAACTCTGCTCTGTTTTGGTCTGATAAGTGGAAGATTGGGGATTCAGTTGCACCTTTGCAATTAAGGTTCTCTAGGCTCTTCTCTTATGTGAAAGATCCATGGATCACAGTCTTTGAGGCCTTCCAGTCGTAGGATATGATTAATATGTTCCATTTACCTCTATCTGCTCAGGCATATCAGGAGTTCTTGACTGTACAAGATCTTATGGTCTCCTGTAGTAGAGAAGTGGAGTAAAAGGACACTTGGTTCTGGCAAGGGACATGTAATGCATTCAAGCCCAAGCTGTTCTACTCTTTCATGCATTCTAACATGTCTTTTAACCCTCTTCTTCTCTGGATATGGAAATCCTCCTGCACAATGAAAATCAAAGTGTTTGCCTGGATGTTAATCATGGACAGGCTCAATACCAAGGATATGGTGGAAAGAAGACATTGGCATCTTGATGATGGGGTTAACTGCCTTCTTTGTCCCTTGAGGACTAGAGAGACCAGAAACCACCTGTTCTTTGAATGTAACTTCAGTGTGAGAATATGGAACTATCTGCAAATTACATGGTCACCTGGGGATGACATGTCTGCTATTGTTATGCAAGCTAAACAGGATTTTGCTCAGCCTTTTTTTACTGAAGTTGTCTTTGTTGCTTGTTGGAACATCTGGATAATCAGGAATGCAAGAGTGTTCAGGCATGAGAGGCAGAGTTTTCGTAAATGGAGAAGTGCATTTATCCATGATATTACACATGCAGCACAGAGTCAAGGCTAGATACAAGGAGGACCTGCTAAAGTGGATTTCCTTCTTACCCCCTTGAGGTTCTTTTTGTTTTACTAGTAGTTTAGTTCCCTTTCTTCTTTCTTTTATGTTCTGATTACCCCTTGTAATCTTTGTACATTGTATTATCTATTTGAATAAAAGTAAAATGCTGTGGGGGGTTGTCCCTACAGTTTCCAGTCAAAAAAACACTATCATCCGGAAGATTAACTCCCAGCTGAGTCAAGTGGTTATGATACCCAGACATTCTGAGTATGTGTTCACTGACAGAACTGTTCTCCTCCATCTTCCAGCTATAGAACTTGTTGGAGACTTCATATCTCTCAACTCGGGCATTTGCTTGAAATATTAACTTTAATTCCTGGAACATCTCATATGGTCCATAATGTTCAAAACTTCTTTTAAGTCCCGATTCTAAGCCGTAGAGCATGGCACACTGAACTATAGAGTAGTCATCAGACCGCGTCTGCCAGGCGTTCAAAGCATCTACATTAGCGGGAGGGGGCTTGTCACCTAGCAATGCATCAAGGACATAATTGTTCTATGCAGCAATGAGGATAATCCTCAAGTTATGGACCCAGTCTGTGTAGTTGGTACCATCATCTTTCAACTTAGCTTTCTCTAGGAACGCGTTAAAATTCAAGGGAATGGTATCACGGGCCATTGATCTACAACATAGATATGCAAAAACTATCAGGACTAAGTTCATGATAAATTAAGTTCAATTAATCATATTACTTAAGAACTACCACTTAGATAGACATCCCTCGAGTCATCTGAATGATCATGTGATCCATATCAACTAAACCATGTCCGATCATCACGTGAGATGGAGTAGTTTTCAATGGTGAACATCTCTATGTTGATCATATCTACTATATGATTCACATTCGACCTTTCGGTCTCCAGTGTTCCGAGGCCATGTCTGTACATGCTAGGATCGTCAAGTTTAACCCGAGTATTCCGCATATGCAAAACTTTCTTGCACACGTTGTATGTGAATGTAGAGCTTATCACACCCGATCATCACTTGGTGTCTCAGCACGATGAACTGTCGCAACGGTGCATACTCAGGGAGAACACTTATACCTCGAAATTTTTGTGAGGGATCATCTTATAATGCTACCACTGTACTAAGCAAAATAAGATGCATAAAAGATAAACATCACATGCAATCAAAATATGTGACATGATATGGCCATCATCACCTTGTGCCTTTGATCTCCATCTCCAAAGCACCGTCATGATCTCCATCGTCACCGACTTGACACTTTGATCTCCATCGTAGCGTCGTGGTCGTCTCGCCAACTATTGCTTCTACAACTATCGCTAACGCACAGTGATAAAGTAAAGCAATTACATGGCGTTTGCATTTCATACAATAAAGCGACAACCATAAGGCTCCTGCCAGTTGCCGATAACTTCTACAAAACATGATAATCTCAAAGAATAACGTATATCACATCATGTCTTGACCATATCACGTCACAACATGCCCTGCAAAAACAAGTTAGGCGTCCTCTACTTTGTTGTTGCAAGTTTTACGTGGCTGCTATGGGCTTCTAGCAAGAACCGTTCTTACCTACGCATCAAAACCACAATGCTGATTTATCAAGTTTGCTGTTTTAACCTTCAACAAGGACCGGCCGCAGTCAAATTTGATTCAACTAAAGTTGAAGAAACAGACACCCGCCAGCCACCTTTATGCAAAACTAGTTGCATGTCTGTCGGTGGAACCAGTCACATGAACGTGGTCATGTAAGGTTGGTCCGGGCCGCTTCATCCAACAATACCGCCGAATCAAAATAAGACATTGGTGGTAAGCAGTATGACGATCACCACCCACAACTCTTTGTGTTCTACTCGTGCATATCATCTACGCATAGACCTGGCTCGGATGCCACTGTTGGGTAACGTAGCATGCAATTTCAAAAATTTCCTACGCTCACGCAATATCTATCTAGGAGATGCATAACAACGAGAGGGGGAAGTGTGTCCACGTACCCTCGTAGACCGAAAGCGGAAGCATTTGACAACATGGTTGATGTAGTCGAACTTCTTCTCGTTCCGACCGATCAAGTATTCTTTACACGATTTCCAATAAAATAAAGATCATCAATTAAAGGTATAAATAAAGTAATATACTGGAATAATAAAAGATGAATTCCCGGAGAGGGAACTCCTGGAAGATACAATAAATTAAGATTAAGTGGTAGGAATCAATGAGCTGGATTACTTTCTTTATAATATATATAGGTCTGGTCCTTTCGGTTTCTTCGGAAAACTCTATCTATTCTGGTGTGGATGGCAAGCAGGCCTATATTTCTTGGTTTCAATAGGACTCCTTACGAGTGTTCTTTCTATCTACTATTATCTAAAAATAATCAAGCCGATCAGGAAACCGTATCCAAGCTCCGTGGCTAGTCTGCGCTCTTTGGACTTTTCAAACTTAGCGAACTGAAACATCTGAGTAGCTAAAGGAAGGAAAATCAACCGAGACCCCGTTAGTAGCGGCGAGCGAGAGCGGAACAAGGGTTTTCATCAAAAGAAATCCGAAGCGGTTTCATTTGTACGGCACCTCCAAGTTCTGCACATGTTTAGCTCGATGACGTCCCTCGAACTCTTGATCCAACAAAGTGTCGAGGGTAATTTTCGTCAGCACGACGGCGTGGTGACGGTGACGGTGAAGTGATCCGCGCAGGGCTTCGCCTAAGCACCACGACAATATGACCGGAGGCGTAAATTGTGGAGGAGGGCGCCGCACACGGCTAACAGATGTTTGTGTGTCCTCTAGGCGCCCCCTCCCCACATATATATAGGTTGGAGGGGGAAAAGGCAGCCAGGGGGCGCCCAAGTAGGCCGAATCCTACTTGGGGTGCCACCCCAATTCGCCCCCTTCCTTGTTTTGGCACTAGGAGAAGGAAGGAGGAGGTGCCCCCCCTTTCCTTTCTCCCTTGAGAAGGGGAAGGAAAGAGGGGCTAGCCCTCCCCCTTGCCTTCCCTAGGGCTGGGCAGCCTGGTGGAGGGGTGCATTAGCCCCCTGTGGGCTGGTATGTCCCTTCCTAGGCCCATTAAGCCCATATAGCTTGCCGGGGGTTGCCCGGAACCCTTTCCGGTGACCCGATACGTACCTGGTACCCCCGGAACACTTCCAGTGTCCAAATACTATCGTCCTATATATGAATCTTTACCTCTCGACCATTTCAAGACTCCTCGTCATGTCCATGATCTCATCCGGGACTCCGAACAACATTCGATCACCAAATCATGTAACTCATATAATACAAATCATCATTAAATGTTAAGCGTGCGGACCCTACGGGTTCGAGAACTATGTAGACATGATCGAGACACCTCTTCAGTCAATAACCAACAACGGAACCTGGATGCTCATATTGGTTCCGACATATTCTACGAATATCTTTATCGGTCGTACCGTAATGACAACATACGTTATTCCCTTTGTCATCCGTATGTTACTTGCCCGAGATTCGATTGTTGGTATCTTCATACCTAGTTCAATATCGTTACCGGCAAGTATCTTTACTTGTTTCGTAATACATCATCCCGTAACTAACTCATTAGTCACATGGCTTGCAAGGCTTATTGTGATGTGTATTACCAAGAGGGCCCAGAGTTACCTCTCTGATACTCGGAGTGACCAATCCTAATCTTGATCTATGCCAATCCAACAAACACCTTCGGAGATACCTGTAGAGCATCTTTATAATCACCCATTTACGTTGTGATGTTTGATAGCATACAAGGTATTCCTCCGGTATCCGAAAGTTGCATAATCTCATAGTCAAAGGAATATGTATAAGTCATGAAGAAAGCAATAGAAAAAAAACTTAACGATCATTATGCTATGCTAGCGGATGGGTCTTGTCGGGGATATACCCCGCGGCGTAAACCGGCGGGAAGTATAACCCGGCCGGACTTGGCGGTTTATTTATGATCATCCTGACACTTGGCGATTCACTGGCGACCCGCCCTGACCTGGCGGTTTACAAGCAACCTGCTTAAACATTATGACACACTGGTAACCCGGCGGGCGGCGGACGGATGACAAGGCCCAAGGCCCAGAAGGCCGGTTTATGTTAATGGTGGGCCGGTTTAAGAGGAAAGGCATGAGGAATATTTACCTTACAAGGAGTTAAGACCTAGACTTGTATCCGGTTTGTATTAAAGATAGACTAGTCCTAATCCTAATAGGACTCCACATGTAACCCGCCCATTTCAACATATATAAGGAGGGGCAGGGCTCCCCAAAGAGGGACAGGCAGCAATCAATAATCTCTAGGGCTAGACACAATTAGAGGAGAGCCGGTTTACGGCGACTCCCTCATGAGCGTAATGAGATCTAGCCTCAAACAGCATGTAGGGTTATTACCGGATGATGTTTCCCGGGGCCCGAAGCTGTCTAAATCCTCGTCTTGTGTTGCGTCTCTCGATTCCGCTCAACCCCTCTCAAGCTACTACATAGATGCGCTGGCCTCACGACTAAGTCCTCACCCTAGGACATCTGCCGTGACAATTCCACGACAGTTGGCGCCCATCGTGGGGTTGCGCACGGTGGTATGAGTTCTTGGAGGGATCTATTTTAGGGTTCGAGAAGCTCGCGATTTACTAGAGAGAGAAGATTTGAGGCGGAAGGATCAACGTCTCAATGGAAAACAGTCATAGCGACAAGATACAAAATTTTGTGCAAAGTCAAAAGAAGTTAGGCTTACGGTCTCTTCATTACTACCGGCGGTGATTCATCTGATCACTTTTGATCCGCCGGGATTGACTGAAGTTTTTCTCTGAAGTCAGCGTTCTACCAGTCCACCGAGCCTGTAAGGATTTTTCACAATCAGCGGCCAGACCAAAGCAAAAGTACTAGTACCGCTTAAACTAGCACTCTGCCACGTGAAAGCCAACATCAACTATATCTTTTTGGGAAGAGGGCTAGTACTACTTGAGTACTACTAGATCAGATGTGTTCTGTCCTTAATTACTACATGATTATCTGCATGGCGAGGTCAAGAGAAGAAGAGAAGGAAAAATAATGTCGAGGGCTGCCTCTGAGCCGTCTCCTGCTGCTGGATGTCTCTCCAGCGGCTGCCCGTCTCCGCTGCCGACTACTCCGAGCTGTCGCATCCGCTTGTAAGCCGGCTTCTGCCGTCTCCACCTCAGCCGTTTCCAAGGCGCTCTTGACACAGAGTACCAGCAGCCAGGAAAGCAAGTCAGGACTCCTGACTCAAAAGGAAAGGAAAGAGTCCTAGTGCAGTACAGATTTATTATTTCGTCTACGATTGGGAACCGACACCTCCGAGATTAGTTGGAGGAGGTTAAGTGCTACTCCCTCCATTCGGAATTACTTGTCGCAGAAATGGATGTATCTAGACGTATTTTAGTTCTAGATACATCCATTTCCGAGACAAGTAATTCCGAACGGAGGGAGTACTATCGAATCATCATCACTGGAAAAAAAATTGCAGCGCGGCACACAGAGGCTGCAGGCGTTTTGGGCGCTCCACTCACGAGACCGGGGTTTGTACGCTGTTGTCAAAGAGTAGTGCGTGCACATGCTGGCACTTCAATATCAAGACAAGAGGAGAAGGTCACGTGGAGACATCAGACATTTGATATGTTTTTGATCCCAGTGTCCACGTTCATCCAACAAATAAAAATCAGGTGATATCCATCGAGTTTACTTTTTATCAGTACTTATTAATTTTTTGAAAACAACCACTCTGCCCTATAGTGTTGTTATATACAGCCGTCGCCCCTGCGGTCTGGTCTACATCAACGTGCCAGCCGGCTCTCTCGTCCGCGCCGGCTTACAACGCCGCGGTCGACTCTCCCCAGGAGCTGTCGGCATCAGTCAAAGGATGAGGAGTTGAAAGGAAAAAGACCAAGACTATGTCCAACATTATTCGGCATTAGTGTCCGCTTTATCCGATGAAAAATACCGGGTGCTATTTATCCTATTTTTAAAAAAAAGTGCATATTATTTCATCCATATGGTAGTAGCCTCCGGGACCGGGTTATCTTTCCCTCCAACGTCCTGGGGTTCTTGACTTCAATACAAACCGGCAACATTTGCTGAGTCATATAATTGTAGCCCCCAAATTCAGTTTTTAATAGTGCATATTATTTCATCCGAGCAAAACTACTTTGCCCTATTGTGTTTTATATACAGGTAAATTATTCATTACAAAAGTGGTGTTATGCCGCGGATGCACATTCGGCTGTGTCGCGTGGCTCCACGGGCACGCGTGTCGCGGTCCAGTTTACATCAAACGCGCCAGCTGACTCGCCCGTCCGCACCACTTTACAACCCCACGGATTACTCGCCCTTCCGCCCTCGCGGCGGTTCATGTGTCTGCGTCAGCTTACAACGCCGTGGTCGAATCGCTGTCCGCGCCGGCTTACAAACGTCGCGGCTGACTCACCCGTCCGCACCGGTTTACCACGCCGCGGCCGGTTCACCCATGAGCGACTTCAACTTCACCTAGCGATCATCAATTTAATGGCGGATTATTTCCGGCCTGGCACATCAGGTGATATCCATCTAAAATATATTTTATTGGTACATATTATTTTTTGTCAAAGAGCAGTTTATCTTTGTCTTGGTCTGCAATATTGTTGATGCAGGACAATTGTTCACTACATCAAAATGATGTGGCTAACTCGCCCGTCCACGCCGGTTTACAACGCCTGCGGCCGACTCATGTGTCTGTGCCGCCTTTGAAGCCGCGGTCGCCTTTGTCGTCCGTCTCTCGCGGCCTGGTCTACATCAACACACTAGGCCGCACCTGTTTGCATGAGCTGTTTATTGAGTATGAGCAAGTCACAGCTTGGGTAGCCCGGTTTTCTTTCAACAAAATGGAGGCAAATTGTCATATATTATCAACCGCCGTCTGCACTGGGTGGCCCAATGGGCAGGCGCTCAAGTTGCTGCCACTACAGTTTTGTTAACTTCAAATCGCCAGTTAGAAGGAACCATTGGCCGAATTGCTGACACGGCTCATACGAGATCATTTATAACCCGCCACAGTCACCTCAACCTTCTGTGGATTTACATCGTGCTATCAACACCAATGATATACAAGTTATGCCGGCTTATATCACGGTCAAGTATGGAGAATCTCAAGACAACTCCTCGAGTCACCTTGAGACTCGGGGGCTACAATGATATGACTCAGCAAATGTTGCCGGTTTTCAGCGAAGTCAAGAACCCCAGGACGTTGGAGGGAAAGATAACCCGGTCCCGGAGGCTACTACCATATGGATGAAAATTTAAAGGCCGTCAGAAAATTTCTGGTTTAGAAAATATATGACAGTTACAAAAACCCGGCTTAATGAAGAAGGTCCGGGTCATCAGAAAGGATTCCGGTTTAAAATTTGGCTCAAGGGAAGTCAGTCTCACTGAAGCTCTCGAATATCCGATTTACAATCCGGTTCAAGGAAAATATATTCTCCCACAAGGCTCTGAAGCTCTCAAATCCGGTTTAAGAATTTCCGGTTCAGAAAGAATTAATCTCTCGCAAGTTCGAGTTTAAATGCCGTCAGAAAATTTCCGGCTGAAAATAAAGATTCCGATTTAAAATCCGGTTCAAGTGAAAGATGTCTCCCACAAAGCTTTGAAACTCTCAATATCCGGTTTAAAAATCCCGGTTCAAGAAGAATTTATCTCTTGCAAAAAGTTAAAGGTTGCCGAAGATGGCATGTTGCCATGATGCGCGGTTCAAACATGGGTATTCCGCCTTATTGGCTTATCATATTATTGATCACTTGGGGGCTTGGTCGTATCCGAACCATAGCTACACCTCTTGATCGGCGCAATGCCTCAAAGTCACTTGGGGGCTTGGTTGTATTCGAATCATAGCTACACCTCTTGGCTGGCTCAAAAGCCACGACAGTAAGTCACTTGGGGGCTTGGTTGTATTCGAACCATAGCTACACCTCTTGGCTGGCTCAAAAGCCATGATAGTAAGTCACTTGGGGGCTTGGTTGTGTTCAACCATAGCTACACCTTTTGGCTGGCGCAATGCCATTACTTAGGGGCCAAAGAGTGTTGTCAAGAACAACTCAAACATAGGCACCCGTTGAGCACAGCTCAAAATGTTGCTTGGGGATTCTTTGCTATCGCAATGAACAAAGAAATCTACACTTGCAATAGGCTATCAAGCCGTGGCTTGGAAGCCTGGTATATACACCTAAAACCCCGGGTTAACCTGCCTTCATTAAGTAAGTCACTCCACCCAGGTAAGCCTGGTATGACCCGCCAACTTGACAAGTCAATCGCATATGACCCTGAACTTGTGATAGACCGGCGATTGGTTAAAGATGGAGGACCACCTTAAAAGGCTTTGTGGGTTTAACTCAGTGGCCTGGCAGCCCATGAAAAGCCTCGAATTTGGGGCCTGGCAGCCCGTGAAAAGCCTCGACTACAAGTTTTTCATATACTTTTGTTTGCCAAGTTTTTTCTCTTTTGGTGACATTTATAATGTTTTGATAAACCGGTGTTCATTAAACCGGCTTGACTTTCAACTACAAGTTGTCAGTACATGATCAGTTATAATTTGGTGTTTATTAACCCGGCCTGGCTTTCGACTATAAGTCGCCAGTATATATTTGGATTGCGCCATTGGAATCATGCGCTTATAAATCATTGGATTATATTATTCAAATCTTTAATAACCAACATGGCTAGATTTTTATTATGGTTATCAATAGCCAATATTATGATGGAGGTCTTCAAAGTCGCTTCAGCGCAATGGTTATTATTTTATTAATGGACATGATTTATTTTTACAATGGAGGGAATAGTCCCGAGTCGCTGCAGGCTCACGACCCGGCGCTTGGGGGCTACATTATTCAAATCGAGATTACATCAAATATACAAGTCCCATGTCACTGCCAGCATGCACCATGGCACTTGGGGGCTAATGCAAAGTCATTTTTTGCTCACTTTATGGAAGACCCGACTCGTCACATTGTAATGAGCCGGCCCTTGGGGGCTACCAATTGCTCCTGTCAACAATTCAAGGTACACAAGTCTTAAAACCATTATATTAAAAGGTCCATTGCTCAATTGGTAAAGCACAAAGCTCTTAACCTTGTGGACGTGGGTTCAAGCCCCATGGTGGGGGTTACATTATATGATGTTCTTTTCGAAAAGTATATATAAAGTACCAGCTCAATATTATCTTACTGAGCCGCCCTTGGGGGCTACACATTATTGTTCAAATCTACATGATCATATTTATAAAGTCCCTGCTCATTATAGCATAATGACCCGGCACTTGGGGGCTACATATATGGAGTATTCAGTTTTTAATAGTGGCTGAGATGAACAACATGGATTTCTTCAAAGTGGCAGTAATTATATGGAAACAAGTCTTAAGCCATCACTTTGTTCTGCTCAAGACTTGGGGGCGACAGGTAATATGGATATAAGGGAGAAAAATCTTCAAATTCTCAGTTCTAAGCAAACCAGATTGACCCGGTGTCTGCAACAATTATGACCCGGCGTCGGTAACAATTATGACTCGGTGCCATCCATATTTACAAACCGGTAATTTTGGTAATATTAAACCGGCAAGTTTTACATCTTCAAACCTGCTGAATATCAGATGAGTATTTCAAGACCAATATTTCTTAAACCGGCGCTTTCGAAGCCGACTCAAGTGGATTATTCTTCAAAATATTTCTCTGTGAGAAACCAATGTCAGCAAATTGAGTATGAAGCTGGCTTGTTGACCCGGATTTTCTAGAAGGAGGAAATGACAAGGACTTAAGGATGATCAGATGCCGGTTTACAAGAATTCTTAACCCCGAGCATAATCTGTCAAATTTGTTCTGGTGTTTGTTTTACAGGATCAGTTTAACATGGATAAATCCAAATTAAACTGGGGGCTAATGTCGGGGATATACCCCGCGGCGTAAACTAGCGGGAAGTATAACCCGGCCGGACTTGGCGGTTTATTTAAGATCATGCTGACACTTGGCGATTCATTGGCGACCAGCCCTGACCTGGCGGTTTACAATCAACCTGCTTAAACATTATGACACACTGGTAACCCGGCGGGCGGCGGACGGATGACAAGGCCCAAGGCCCAGAAGGCCGGTTTATGTTAATGGTGGGCCGGTTTAAGAGGAAAGGCATGAGGAATATTTACCTTACAAGGAGTTAAGACCTGGACTTGTATCCGGTTTGTATTAAAGATAGACTAGTCCTAATCCTAATAGGACTCCACATGTAACCCGCCCCTTTCAACATATATACGGAGGGGCAGGGCTCCCCAAAGAGGGACAGGCAGCAATCAATAATCTCTAGGGCTAGACACAATTAGAGGAGAGCCGGTTTACGGCGACTCCCTCATGAGCGTAATGAGATTTAGCCTCAAACAACATGTAGGGTTATTACCGGATGATGTTTCCTGGGGCCCGAAGCTGTCTAAATCCTCGTCTTGTGTTGCGTCTCTCGATTCCGCTCAACCCCTCTCAAGCTACTACATAGATGCGCTGGCCTCACGACTAAGTCCTCACCCTAGGACATCTGTCGTGACAATTCCACGACAGGTCTTGTCCATCACATCATTCTCCTAATGATGTGATATCGTTCATCAAATGACAACACATGTCTATGGTTAGGAAACTTAACCATCTTTGATTAACGAGCTAGTCTAGTAGAGGCTTACTAGGGACATGGTGTTTTGTCTATGTATCCACACATGTATCCATTTTCCGGTTAATACAATTCTAGCATGAATAATAAACATTTATCATGAAATAAGGAAATATAAATAACAACTTTATTATTGCCTCTAGTGCATATTTCCTTCAGGACGGGCCTTGTTGTTGGGTTCGCACCACGAGCCACTCGCGTCATACATGCGTGGGGAAAACAAAACTACCCGAACCAACCAAGTATTGGGCAAGCGGTCCTAATAGTGGTCTCACGTGCAGGCGCGAGTGGACCAGCCCGCTAGAGAACGCATCGCGCGTGAGCCGCCACACGTGGGCATCGCACCACGCATGCCTGATACGTCACTTTTGCATCATGTTTTCCCTACTGTTATTTATAATGCCTTTATGCATAATAATGCTTTTGAGAGTAATTCTAATGCCTTTTATCTCATAATATGCAAGGTTTATACAAAGAGGGAGAATACCAGCAGCTGGAATTCTGGACCTGACAAAAGCATGTCAGAGCTATCTATTCTGCACAACTCCAAATAAGCTGAAACTTCACAAAGATTTTTTGTGGATTATTGGATCAAATTACTACCAGAAGGGGCCCACCAGGTGGGCACAACCTACCTGGGCGCGCCAGGGAGCCCAGGCGCGCCCTGGTGGGTCGTGCCCTCCTCGGCCCACATCCGGTGCCCATCTTCTGGTATATAAGTCATTTTGACCTAGAAAAAAAAATAAGGAGAGGACTTTCGGGACGAAGCCCTGCTGTCTCGAGGCGGAACTTGGGCAGGAGCACTTTTGCCCTCCGGCGGAGCGATTCCGCCGGGGGAACTTCCCTCCCGGAGGGGGAAATCGCCGTCATCGTCATCACCAACAACTGTCCCATCTTTGGGAGGGGCATCTACATCAACATCTTCAACAACACCATCTCCTCTCAAACCCTAGTTCTTGTCTTGTGTTCAATCTTTGTACCGGAACCTTAGATTCGTACTTGTGGGTGACTAGTAGTGTTGATTACATCTTGTAGTTGATTACTGTATGGTTTATTCAGTGGAAGATTATATGTTCAGATCCAATATGCTATTTAATACCCCTATGATCTTGAGCACAATTATTATTTGTGAGTAGTTAGTTTTGTTCTTGAGGTCACAGGAGAAATTATATTGCAAGTAATCATGTGAACTTGATATGTGTTCGATATTTTGATGATATGTATGTTGTGATTCCCTTAGTGGTGTCATGTGAAAGTCGACTACATGGCACTTCACCATATTTGGGCCTAAGGGAATGCATTGTGGAGTAGTAATTAGATGATGGGTTGCTAGAGTGACAGAAGCTTAAACCATAGTTTATGCGCTATTCCGTAAGGGACCAATTTGGATCCAAAAGTTTAATGCTATGGTCAGATTTTATCTTAATACTTTTCTCGTAGTTGCGGATGCTTGCGAGGGGATTATTCATAAGTAGGAGGCTTTTTCAAGTAAGGACAGCACCTAAGCACCGGTCTACCCACATATCAAATTATCAAAGTAGCGAACACAAATCAAACCAACATGATGAAAGTGATATGTTGAAATTACCGTGTACCCTCAAGAACGCTTTGCTTATCATAAGAGACCATTTTGGCTTGTCCTTTGCCACAAAAGGATTAGTTTACCTTGCTGCACTTTATTTATCGTTACTGTTACTTGCTCGTTACAAATTATCTTGCTATCAAACTACTTGTTACCGACAATTTCAGTGCTTGCAGAAAATACCTTGCTGAAAACCACTTGGCAATTCCTTCTGCTCCTCGTTGCGTTTGACACTCTTACTTATCGAAAGGACTATGATTGATCCCTTATACTTTTGGTTCATCAAGACTCTTTTCTGGCGCCGTTGCCGGAGAGTGAAGCGCTCTTGGTAAGTGCAAATTAGTAAGGCCGTATGTACGTACGTGGCCGTATTTACTTTCTTGTACCCTGGCCGATGTGCGTACGTGTACATGCTATGTGCTCGCCTCTACTATGACACGTGCCCTTCCTTACATGGCCACGGTTCATTGCTGCAGCCTGCACACAGAGCGATCAACCAGTATGTAATATGATAAAAAAACCATCTTGTTATCCTCGATGGCAACAATACAATACGTGCCTTGCTGCCCCTACTGTCACTGGGAAAGGACACCGCAAGATTGAACCCAAAGCTAAGCACTTCTCCCATTGCAAGAAAGATCAATCTAGTAGGCCAAACCAAACTGATAATTCAAAGAGACTTGCAAAGATAACCAATCATACATAAAAGAATTCAGAAGATTCAAATATTGTTCATAGATAAACTTGATCATAAACCCACAATTCATCGGTCTCAACAAACACACCGCAAAAGAAGATTACATCGAATAGATCTCCACGAGAGAGGGGGAGAACATTGTATTGAGATCCAAAAAGAGAGAAGAAGCCATCTAGCTAGTAACTATGGACCCAAAGTTCTGACGTAAACTACTCACACATCATCGGAGAGGCTATGGTGTTGATGTGGAAGCCCTCCGTGATCGATGCCCCCTCCGGCGGAGCTCCGGAACAGGCCCCAAGATGGGATCTCATGGGTACAGAAGGTTGCAGCAGTGGAATTAGGTTTTTGGCTCCGTTTCTGATCGTTTGGGGGTACGTAGGTATATATAGGAGGAAGGAGTACGTCGGTGGAGCAACATGGGGCCCACGAGGGTGGAGGGTGCGCCTGGGGGGGGGGGGGGGTAGGCGCGCCCCCCTACCTCGTGGCTTCCTCAAAGCTTCCTTGACGTAGGGTCCAAGTCTCCTAGATCATGTTCGTTCCAAAAATCACGTTCCCAAAGGTTTCATTCCGTTTGGACTCCGTTTGATATTCTTTTTCTGCGAAACTCTGAAATAGGCAAAAAACAGCAATTCTGGGTTGGGCCTTCGGTTAATAGGTTAGTCCCAAAAATAATATAAAAGTGAATAATAAAGCCCAATAATGTCCAAAACAGAAGATAATATAGCATGGAGCAATAAAAAATTATAGATATGTTGGAGACGTATCAAGCATCCCCAAGCTTAATTCCTGCTCGTCCTCGAGTAGGTAAATGATAAAAACAGAATTTTTGATGCGAAATGCTACTAGGCATAATTTCAATGTAATTCTTCTTAATTGTGGTATGAATATTCAGATCCGGAAGATTCAAGACAAAAGTTTAATATTGACATAAAAATAATAATACTTCAAGCATACTAACTAAGCAATTATGTCTTCTCAAAATAACATGGCCAAAGAAAGTTATCCCTACAAAATCATATAGTCTGGCTATGCTCTATCTTCACCACACAAAATATTTAAATCATGCACAACCCCGATGACAAGCCAAGCAATTGTTTCATACTTTGACGTTCTCAAACTTTTTCAATCTTCACGCAATACATGAGCGTGAGCCATGGACATAGCACTATATGTGGAATAGAATGGTGGTTGTGGAGAAGACAAAAAGGAGAAGATAGTTTCACATCAACTAGGCGTATCAACGGGCTATGGAGATGCCCATCAATAGATATCAATGTGAGTGAGTAGGGATTGCCATGCAACGGATGCACTAGAGCTATAAGTATATGAAAGCTCAACAAAAGAAACTAAGTGGGTGTGCATCCAACTCGCTTGCTCACGAAGACCTAGGGCATTTTGAGGAAGCCCATCATTGGAATATACAAGCCAAGTTCTATAATGAAAAATTCCCACTAGTATATGAAAGTGACAAAATGAGAGACTCTCTATCATGAAGATCATGGTGCTACTTTGAAGCACAAGTGTGGTAAAAGGATAGTAACATTGTCCCTTCTCTCTTTTTCTCTCATAATTTTTTATTATTTTTTTGGGCCCTTTTTTTATGGCCTCTTTTTTTTCGTCCGGAGTCTCATCCCGACTTGTGGGGGAATCATAGTCTCCATCATCCTTTCCTCACTTGGGACAATGCTATAAAAATGATGATCATCACACTTTTATTTACTTACAACTCAACAATTACAACTCAATACTTAGAACAAAATATGACTCTATGTGAATGCCTCCGGCGGTGTACCGGGATATGCAATGAATCAAGAGTGACATGTATGAAAGAATTATGAACGGTGGCTTTGCCACAAATACAATGTCAACTACATGATCATGCAAAGCAATATGACAATGATGGAGCGTGTCATAGTAATCGGAACGTTGGTAAGTTGCATGGCAATATATCTCGGAATGGCTATGGAAATGCCATGATAGGTAGGTATGGTGGCTGTTTTGAGGAAGGTTTATGGTGGGTGTATGATACCAGCGAAAAGTGCGCGGTATTAGAGAGGCTAGCAATGGTGGAAGGAAGAAAGTGCGTATAATCCATGGACCCAACATTAGTCATAAAGAACTCATATACTTATTGCAAAAATCTACAAGTTATAAAAGCAAAGTATTACGCACATGCTCCTAGGGGGATAGATTGGTAGGAAAAGACCATGGATCGTCCCCGACCGTCACTCATAAGGAAGACAATCAATAAATAAATTATGCTCCGACTTCATCACATAACGGTTCACCATACGTGCATGCTACGGGAATCACAAACTTTAACACAAGTATCTCTCAAATTCACAACTACTCAACTAGCATGACTCTAATATCACCATCTTTATATCTCAAAACAATTATCAAGCATCAAACTTTTCTTAGTATTCAACACACTCATAAGAAAGTTTTTACTAATCTTGAATACCTAGCATATTAAGATTATTTAAGCAAATTACCATGCTATTTAAGACTCTCAAAATAATCTAAGTGAATCATGAGAGATCAATAGTTTCTATAAAACAAATCCACCACCGTGCTCTAAAAGATATAAGTGAAGTACAAGAGCAAAACTATATAACTCAAAATATATAAGTGAAGCACATAGAGTATTCTAATAATTTCCGAATCATGTGTGTCTCTCTCAAAAGGTGTGTACAGCAAGGATGATTGTGGTAAACTAAAAAGCAAAGACTCAAATCATACAAGACACTCCAAGCAAAACACATATCATGTGGTGAATAAAAATATAGCTCCAAGTAAAGTTACCGATGGAAGTAGACGAAAGAGGGGATGCCTTCCGGGGCATCCCCAAGCTTTGGCTTTTTGGTGTCCTTAGATTATCTTGGGGGTGCCATGGGCATCCCCAAGCTTAGGCTCTTGCCACTCCTTGTTCCATAATCCATCAAATCTTTCACCCAAAACTTGAAAACTTCACAACATAAAACTTAACAGAAAATCTCGTGAGCTCCGTTAGCGAAAGAAAACAAAAGACCACTTCAATGTACTGTAATGAACTAATTCTGTATTTATATTGGTGTTAAACATACTTTATTCCAACTTCTCTATGGTTTATAAACTATTTTACTAGCCATAGATTCATCAAAATAAGCAAACAACACACGAAAAACAGAATCTGTCAAAACAGAACAGTCTGTAGTAATCTGTAACTAACGCAAACTTATGGAACTCAAAAAACTCAGCCAAAATAGGACGACCTAGAAAATTTGTTTATTGATCAGCAGCAATTGGAATCAATATTGTATCACGTTCTGGTGATTTTTAACAATTATTTTCGTGAACAGAAAGTTTCTGGAAATTTCTGCAAGATCAAATAACTATCATCCAAGAAGATCCTATAGGTTTAACTTGGCACAAACACTAACTAAAACATAAAAACACATCTAACCAGAGGCTAGAACAAATATTTATTCCTAAACAGAAGCAAAAAGCAAACAACTAAAAATAAAATTGGGTTGCCTCCCAGCAAGCGCTATCGTTTAACGCCCCTAGCTAGGCATAAAAGCAAGAATAGATCTAGGTATTGCCATCTTTGGTAGGCAATCCATAAGTGGCTCTCATGATAGATTCATATGGTAGTTTTATTTTCTTCCTAGGGAAGTGTTCCATGCCTTTCTTTAATGGAAATTGGAATCTAATATTCCCTTCCTTCATATCAATAATTGCACCAATCGTTCTAAGGAAAGGTCTACCGAGAATAATAGGACATGAAGGATTGCAATCTATATCAAGAACGATAAAATCTACGGGCACATAATTCCTATTTGCAACAATAAGAACATGATTAATTCTTTCCATAGGTTTCTTAATAGTGGAATCCGCAAGGTGCAAGTTTAGAGAGCAATCATCAAAATCATGGAAACCTAGCAAATCGCACAAAGTTTTGGAAATAGTGGAAACACTAGCACCCAAATCACATAAAGCATAGAACTCATAATCCTTAATCTTAATTTTAATAGTAGGTTCCCACTCATCATAAAGTTTTCTAGGGATAGAAACTTCCAACTCAAGCTTTTCTTCATAAGATTGCATCAAGGCATCAACGATATGTTTGGTAAAAGCTTTATTTTGACTATAAGCATGAGGAGAATTTAGCACGGATTGCAACAAGGAAATACAATCTATCAAAGAGAAATTATCATAATTAAATTCCTTGAAATCCAAAATAGTGGGTTTATTAACATCTAACGTTTTGATTTCTTCAATCCCACTTTTATCAATTTTAGCATCAAGATCTAAAAACTCCGAATTTTTGGAACGCCTTCTAGGTAAAGGTGGATCATATTCAGTCCCATCATTATCAAGATTCATATTGCAAAACAAAGATTTAATAGGGGACACATCAATGACTTTTAGATCTTCATCTTTATTTTCAAAGTTCTCCGGTTTAGCAGCCATCTTATTAACTAAGGTAGCCTGCTTATCCGATATTTCAGCTGTCAACTTCTCAAGACGAGCAATTTGGGATCTTAAACCATCAAATTCTTTAGACATATCATCGAGCTATTTATTCATATAACTCATAAAGCTTTTTTGTTCCTTAAGCTCATTTCTGAAGAAATTATTATGCTCAAATTGCAAGACCATAGAACTCCTGACGTTGCTTTCGATCTCTTCTAACCTTTTAAGGTGAAGATCACCAAATCTAGGTAGAGCCATCACGACAAACAAGCTATCCAACACACGATCAAACAAAAAGCAAGCGAAAAAGAGAGGGCGAATAGAACGGCAAGGGTGAAGTGGGGGAGAGGAAAACGAGAGGCAAATGGCAAATAATGTAATGCGGGAGATAAGGGTTTGTGATGGGTACTTGGTATGTTGACTTTTGCGTAGACCTCCCCGGCAACGGCGCCAGAAATCCTTCTAGCTACCTCTTGAGCACTGCGTTGGTTTTCCCTTGAAGAGGAAAGGGTGATGCAGCAAAGTAGCGTAAGGATTTCCCTCAGTTTTTGAGAACCGAGGTATCAATCCAGTAGGAGGCTACGCGCGAGTCCCTCGCACCTACACAAAACAAATAAATCCTCGCAACCAACGCGATAAGGGGTTGTCAATCCCTACACGGTCACTTACGAGAGTGAGATCTGATAGATATGATAGGATAATATTTTTTGGTATTTTTATGATAAAGATACAAAGTAAAATAAAAGCAAAGTAAAAAAGCAACGGAAATAACTAAGTGTTGGAAGATTAATATATGAAGATAGACCCGGGGGCCATAGGTTTCACTAGTGGCTTCTCTCAAGAGCATAAGTATTTTACAGTGGGTGAACAAATTACTGTTGAGCAATTGACAGAATTGAGCATAGTTATGAGAATATCTAGGTATGATCATGTATATAGGCATCACGTCCGAGACAAGTAGACCGACTCCTGCCTGCATCTACTACTATTACTCCACACATCGACCGCTATCCAGCATGCATCTAGAGTATTAAGTTCATAAGAACAGAGTAACGCTTTAAGCAAGATGACATGATGTAGAGGGATAAATTCATGCAATATGATAAAAACCCCATCTTGTTATCCTCGATGGCAACAATACAATACGTGCCTTGCTGCCCCTACTGTCACTGGGAAAGGACACCGCAAGATTGAACCCAAAGCTAAGCACTTCTCCCATTGCAAGAAAGATCAATCTAGTAGGCCAAACCAAACTGGTAATTCGAAGAGACTTGCAAAGATAACCAATCATACGTAAAAGAATTCAGAAGATTCAAATATTGTTCATAGATAAACTTGATCATAAACCCACAATTCATCGGTCTCAACAAACACACCGCAAAAGAAGATTACATCGAATAGATCTCCATGATTGAGATCCAAAAAGAGAGAAGAAGCCATCTAGCTAATAACTATGGACCCTAAGGTCTGAGGTAAACTACTCACACATCATCGGAGAGGCTATCGTGTTGATGTAGAAGCCCTCCGTGAGCGGAGCTCCGGAACAGGCCCCAAGATGGGATCTCATGGGTACAGAAGGTTGCGGCAATGGAATTAGGTTTTTGGCTCCGTTTCTGATTGTTTGGGGGTACGTAGGTATATATAGGAGGAAGGAGTATGTCGGTGGAGCAACGTGGGGCCCACAAGGGTGGGGGCACGCCTGGGGGGGGGGGGGTAGGCGCGCCCCCTACCTCGTGGCTTCCTCGAAGCTTCCTTGACGTAGGGTCCAAGTCTCCTGGATCATGTTCATTCCAAAAATCACGCTCCCGAAGGTTTCATTCCGTTTGGACTCCGTTTGATATTCTTTTTCTGCGATACTCTGAGATAGGCAAAAAACAACAATTCTGGGCTGGGCCTCTGGTTAATAGGTTACTCCCAAAAATAATATAAAAGTGAATAATAAAGCCCAATAATGTCCAAAACATAAGATAATATAGCATGGAGCAATCAAAAGTTATAGATACGTTGGAGACGTATCACTGCCGTCGCCGGAGAATAACAGGAGGTGTGGGTGAGTATAGAGAGATGGCATGGCCAGCGGTGGTAGCACGGCCGACCATGGGAGGCAGGAGCAGGCGGCACGGCCGGCGCTTGTTTGGGCGGCTGGAGCAAGAAGACCAGAGGTTAAAGAAGCACTACGACAGTTGGATGGACATCGTACGGTCACTTGAGCCAGAATCGTTCATATTGACTAAGTTGACAAAGCCCTCCGTCCTCATCAACTTAGTAGGCCCACAAGTCAGCCTCCCATTATGTTGGGTCCTAGCTAGCAGGGGGAGTATTCATTTTTTTTGTGTAATAAGGAAGCACTTCCTTGCATGCGAATATATAGCTAGTGGGTTCGAGCTGTCAGTGGCTGGAACATTTTTTTCGCAAAATATAGAGGCCCTTTCGGTTGGTCCCAGATGTCAGGTGGAGGAATCATTATTTTGCGCGTAATAAGGAGGCATTTCCTTGTGTGCGGCCGTGGACCCAGCTGTCAGCCTCTCCACGTATAGTCCACTTTCGATGGATGTCGTTCGTTGACCACGCCGCACCGAGAGCACCAGGGCAGTGGACGACGGCGAGGTCTATGAAGGGAACGACACGGAGCCAAGGAAAACACGGCAGTGGCTGCCCATGCGGTGGGGAGTACGAGGGTTGACTGGTTTGGCTGCCGTTGTCGGAAAATACCAGGAGGTGTGGGTGAGTAGAGGGATAGCCAGGCCAGGGATGAGAGTATGGTGGGGCCGTGAGGCCTGCCCGACAGCACAGCCGGCCACGGGAGGCGGGAGCAGGCGGTTCCGCCGGCGCTGGTTTGGGCGGCTGGAGCAGGAAGGTCACAGACTGAAGAAGCACGATTGTCGTTAGATTGACATCTAACGGTCTGACGCTGGTAGAGTCGATTGTTGACTAAGTTACTTTTTTGAGAAACCTTGTGTACGCATGAACTTAGTAGGCCCACAAGTCAGCCTCCAAATTTGTGGCAGACAACATAGAGCCCATTTGCTATTTTTTAATAATTTGCAGCCCATTTGCTAATTCTTAAGTAATTTATTATAGCCCATTTTCTGCCCAGGACCACGGTCAAAAAGTTCAACCTTATTTTGCATATTTCGGTGGAGTTCGAACTGTTGTAATCCCCAAATGATAAACATTTTTTGAAGAACTTATTGATTTGCCAAAAAATCATTTTGTTTTTGTAAGCAAACAAGACATGGGACAATTAAGTTGGTTTAAGGGAAAACCAGTGGTAAAAAAATCAGCGCTGGGAGGGAAAAGAACAACAAAAATAAGGATGTAAATATGAAAAGGGAACTTTATTTATTTTCAATATAATGATATGTGTATATGAACTAGTAAAACTATAGGTAGATATTAGAAAACGGAAGTAGGACATGGTGTTTCAAGAGGAAAATAGAACTGGGCTATGTGTTTGATTCAGTAAAAAAAACTGCCTGCGGATGTTGTAAGACGAAATATAACTAACGCTGGCGGGCCAGAGGCCAGTAGATACCTACTGGATCTTTGTGCCTCATTGTCGTCATGAGCTAGGCCTGTTAAAAACAAAACCAAGCCTGGGCAGTCTACAGCCCAGTTGAAACTTGCTCGACCTGAAAAAACAATATACCTGCTCAATAAAGGAGAGAATTCTGCAAGTACAGACTGATAACTGGGATGCAGCAGGTATATTGTTTTTTCATCGTGATAATAAGTGCATGCACTTGTTTTGAAAAATTTGGAGAAGTGGGAATTCGAACGACAGGTGCTTATGCTACCCATCAAATAAAAATCAAGTGCCTGAAAATTTGTTTCGAAACAAATGATTCAGCTTTATATCTACGTCGACCGAATCGCGTGCATGCCGCACTCCGACTGTATCTTGCGATGCGTCCATGTGCCCCTTTTGAACGCCCTGGAATTGCACTGGAAGAGATGCTTGCTTAGGCCACTCAGTGTGATACATGCAGTATTGTCGAATACATGTTTTAGTGTACGTAGTTGGCATTTTCATAACATCTTTGGCATGTTGCAATCACTTGTTTCACTTTTTATTAACTGTCAAATTGTAATTGCTTCACTAGGTCTGCTTCTAAAAAGAAAAATAGAGCTATAAACAAAGGAATATGTTTGTGCAAGTAGACGGCCAATCGGTGTCTTATCTGGAAGTTTCTCAGGATGGGTGTAGCATATGCCGTGCTCGCTGTCGATGGTTGGTATGAACAAATCGATCAGAGGGTGAGATCCCGCGCTGTCAGCACTCACTTTGGCCTCAAGGTGCTCGATGAGCTCCTGATCCGTGGGATCGAACTTGACGCCAGCCGGCAGCACCGGCCAATCCTTCTTGGAGTTGCATCAATTAATTCCAGTTATATGGTACTCAATGTATGATCAAATCGACTGTTTTAAGTGAATGATGAAAGATTTTGACAGATAAGTGGTAGTACTCCACATCTAAAATCCACAATACCCGAACACGCCGCCGGGATTCTTGTGTCACCTCACACGCAGCATGTTGTCACGTCAATTTAATGTGAGGACATGATGAATAATTTGACCGACGTATACTAGTACTGCTACTGTACTACTTACTAGTCGTAGTTAGTGTCACATTTTAACCATAGGTTTAACTAACAAAATGTCAATGCATGTCACCGAAAAGTATTCCATTGGAAACTATGTTCAAATACGAATAAAACGATATAATTTTTTGTGACATGCATTAACATTTAGTTTGTGAAATTTATGGTCAAAATTTGACACAAATTACGAAGGGGACCAGTAAACCAGGAGGGAGGTAGTAGTACGAGTAGCGCAATGTATGGTATAGATGACTAGTACAAATTTAGAAATGGGGTAAGAAGTTACAAGGCTGTGCGACAGACTTTGTAGGCTACATGAGTAATACAAAATATAATTCCCATTGGACAACACTTTCACCAACAAGTACACACTTGAAGCCTAACTGATATATATATATATATATATATATATATATATATATATGTATATATATATATATATGTTGGGGAACGTAGCAATTTCAGAAATTTTCCTACGCACACACAGGGTCATGGTGATGCATAGCAACGCGAGGGGAGAGTGTGTCCACGTACCCTCGTAGACCGAAAGCGGAAGCATTAGCACAATGTGGTTGATGTATTCGTACGTCTTCACGATCCGACCGATCCAAGTACCGAACGTACAACACCTCCGAGTTCAGCACACGTTCAGCTCGATGACGTCCCGCGAACTCCGATCCAGCAGAGCTTCACGAGAGAGTTCCATCAGCACGACGGCATGATGACGATGATGATGTTGCTACCGATGCAGGGCTTCGCCTAAGCACCACTACGATATGATCGAGGTGGAATATGGTGGAGGGGGGCACCGCACATGGCTAAGAGATCAAGAGATCAATTGTTGTGTCTAGAGGAGCCCTCCTGCCCCCGTATATAAAGGATCAGGGGGAGGAGGCCGCCGGCAGGAGGAGGGCGCGCCAGGGAGGAGTCCTACTCCCACCGGGAGTAGGACTTCCTCTTTTCCTAGTCGGAGTAGGAGTGGGAAAGGAAGGGAAGGAGAGAGGAGGAAGGAAAGGGGGCGTCGCCCCCTCCTTGTCCAATTCGGACTAGAGGGGGAAGGGCGGCGCAACCAGCCCTAGCCGCCCCTCCTCTTCTCCACTAAGGCCCATCTTGGCCCATTAAACTCCCAGGGGGTTCCGGTAACCCCCCGGTACTCCGGTATATGTCCGAAACTCCCCAAAACCATTCCGGTGTCCGAACATAGTCATCCAATATATAGATATTTACGTCTCGGCCATTTCGAGACTCCTCGTCATGTCCGTGATCACATCCGGGACTCCGAACTACCTTCGGTACAACCAAACACAAAAACTCATAATACAATCATCATCGAACTTTAAGCGTGCGGACCCTACGGGTTCGAGAACTATGTAGACATGACCGAGACACGTCTCCGGTCAATAACCAATAGCGGAACCTGGATGCTCATTTTGGCTCCCACATATTCTACGAAGATCTTTATTGGTCAAAGCGCATAACAACATACGTTGTTCCCTTTGTCATGAGTATGTTACTTGCCCGAGATTCGGTCGTCGGTATCTCAATACCTAGTTCAATCTCGTTACCGGCAAGTCTCTTTACTCGTTCCGTAACGCATCATCCCGCAACTAACTCATTAGTTACAATGCTCGCAAGGCTTATAGTGATGTGCATTACCGAGTGGGCCCAGAGATACCTCTCCGACAATCGGAGTGACAAATCCTAATCTCGAAATACGCCAACACAACAAGTACCTTTGGAGACACATGTAGAGCACCTTTATAATCACCCAGTTATGTTGTGACGTTTGGTAGCACACAAAGTGTTCCTCCGATAAACGGGAGTTGCATAATCACATAGTCATAGGAACATGTATAAGTCATGAAGAAAGCAATAGCAGAATACTAAATGATCAAGTGCTAAGCTAACGGAATGGGTCAAGTCAATCACATCATTCTCGTAATGATGTGATCATGTTAATCAAATGACAACTCATGTCTATGGCTAGGAAACATAACCATCTTTGATCAACAAGCTAGTCAAGTAGAGGCATAATAGTGACACTCTGTTTGTCTATGTATTCACACAAGTATTATGTTTCCGGTTAATACCATTCTAGCATGTATAATAAACATTTATCATGATATAAGGAAATAAATAATAACTTTATTATTGCCTCTAGGGCATATTTCCTCCAGTCTCCCACTTGCACTAGATTCAATAATCTAGATTACACAGTAATGATTCTAACACCCATGGAGTTTTGGTGCTGATCATGTTTTGCTTGTGGAAGAGGCTTAGTCAACGGGTCTGCAACATTCAGATTCGTATGTATCTTACAAATCTCTATGTCTCCCACCTGGACTTGGTCCCGGATGGAATTGAAGCGTCTTTTGATGTGCTTGGTCCTCTTGTGAAATCTGGATTCCTTTGCCAAGGCAATTGCACCAGTATTGTCACAAAAGATTTACATTGGACCCGATGCACTAGGTATGACACCTAGATTGGATATGAACTCCTTCATCCAGACTCCTTCATTTGCTGCTTCCGGAGCAGCTATGTACTCCGTTTCACACGTAGATCCCGCCACGACGCTTTGTTTAGAACTGCACCAACTGACAGCTCCACCATTCAATGTAAATACGTATCCGGTTTGCGATTTAGAATCGTCCAGATCAGTGTCAAAGCTTGCATCGACGTAACCATTTACGACTAGCTCTTTGTCACCTCCATAAACGAGAAACATATCCTTAGTCCTTTTAAGGTATTTCAGGATGTTCTTGACCGCTGTCCAGTGATCCACTCCTGGATTCCTTTGGTACCTCCCTGCTAAACTAATAGCAAGGCACACATCAGGTCTGGTACACAGCATTGCATACATGATAGAGCCTATGGCTGAAGCATAGGTAACATCTTTCATTTTCTCTCTATCTTCTGAAGTGGTCGGGCATTGAGTCTTACTCAATTTCACACCTTGTAACATAGGCAAGAACCCTTTCTTTGCTTGATCCATTTTGAACTTCTTCAAAACTTTGTCAAGGTATGTGCTTTGTGAAAGTCAAATTAAGCGTCTTGATCTATCTCTATAGATCTTGATGCCCAATATGTAAGCAGCTTCACCGAGGTCTTTCATTGAAAAACTCTTATTCAAGTATCCTTTTATGCTATCCAGAAATTCTATATCATTTCCAATCAACAAGATGTCATCCACATATAAGATTAGAAATGCTACAGAGCTCCCACTCACTTTCTTGTAAATACATGCTTCTCCAAAAGTCTGTATAAAACCATATGCTTTGATCACACTATCAAAGCGTTTATTCCAACTCCGAGAGTCTTGCAACAGTCCATAAATGGATCGCTGGAGCTTGCACACTTTGTTAGCACCCTTTGGATCGATAAAACCTTCAGGTTGCATCATATTCAACTCTTCTTCCAGAAATCCATTCAGGAATGCAGTCTTTACATCCATTTTCCAAATTTCATAATCATAAAATGCGGCAATTGCTAACATGATTCGGGCGGACTTAAGCATCGCTACGGGTGAGAAGGTCTGATCGTAGTCAACTCCTTGAACTTGTCGAAAACCTTTCGCAACAAGTCGAGCTTTGTAGACAGTAACATTACCGTCAGCGTCTGTCTTCTTCTTGAAGATCCATTTATTTTTGATGTCTTGCCGATCATTGGGCAACTCAACCAAAGTCCACACTTTGTTATCATACATGGATCCCATCTCAGATTTCATAGCCTCAAGCCATTTTGCGGAATCTGGGCTCATCATCGCTTCTTCATAGTTCGTAGGTTCATCATGGTGTAGTAACATGACCTCCAGAACAGGATTACCGTACCACTCTGGTGCGGATCTTACTCTGGTTGACCTACGAGGTTCGGTAGTAACTTGATCTGAAGCTTCATGATCATCATCATTAGCTTCCTCACTAATTGGTGTAGGTGTCACAGGAATCGGTTTCTGTGATGAACTACTTTCCAATAAGGGAGCAGGTACTGTTACCTCATCAAGTTCTACTTTCAACCCACTCACTTCTTTTGAGAGAAACTCCTTCTCTAGAAAGGATCCAAATTTAGCAACAAAATTCTTCCCTTCAGATCAGTGATAGAAGGTGTACCCAACAGTTTCCTTTGGGTATCCTATGAAGACACATTTCTCCGATTTGGGTTCGAGCTTATCAGGTTGAAGTTTTTTCACATAAGCATCGCAACCCCAAACTTTAAGAAACGACAACTTTGGTTTCTTGCCAAACCATAGTTCATAAGGCGTCATCTCAACGGATTTAGACGGTGCCCTTTTTAACGTGAATGCAGCTGTCTCTAAAGCATAACCCCAAAATGATAGCGGTAAATCAGTAAGAGACATCATAGATCGCCCCATATCTAGTAAAGTACGATTACGACGTTCGGACACACACCATTACGCTGTGGTGTTCCGGGTGGCGTGAGTTGCGAAACTATTCCGCATTGTTTCAAATGAAGACCAAACTCGTAACTCAAATATTCTCCTCCATGATCAGATCGTAGAAACTTTATTTTCTTGTTACGACGATTTTCTACTTCACTATAAATTCTTTGAACTTTTCAAATGTTTCAAACTTATGTTTCATTAAGTAGATATACCCATATCTGCTCAAATCATCTGTGAAGGTGAGAAAATAACGATACCCGCCGCGAGCCTCAACATTCATTGGACCACATACATCAGTATGTATGATTTCCAACAAATCTGTTGCTCGCTCCATAGTTCCGGAGAACGGCGTTTTAGTCATCTTGCCCATGAGGCATGGTTCGCAAGTACCAAGTGATTCATAATCAAGTGATTCCAAAAGTCCATTGGAATGGAGTTTCTTCATGCGCTTTACACCAATATGACCTAAACGGCAGTGCCACAAATAAGTTGCACTATCATTATCAACTCTGCATCTTTTGGCTTCAATATTATGAATATGTGTATCACTACTATCGAGATTTAATATAAATAGACCACTCTTCGAGGGTGCATGACCATAAACGATATTACTCATATAAGTAGAATAACCATTATTCTCTGATTTAAATGAATAACCGTCTCGCATCAAACAAGATCCAGATATAATGTTCATGCTCAACGCTGGCACCAAATAACAATTATTTAGGTCTAAAACTAATCCCGAAGGTAGATGTAGAGATAGCGTGCCGACCGCGATCACATCGACTTTGGAACCATTTCCCACGCGCATCGTCACCTCGTCCTTAGCCAATCTTCGCTTAATCCATAGCCCCTGTTTCGAGTTGCAAATATTAGCAACAGAACCAGTATCAAATACCCAGGTGCTACTGCAAGCATTAGTAAGGTACACATCAATAACATGTATATCACATATACCTTTGTTCACCTTGCCATCCTTCTTATCTGCCAAATACTTGGGGCAGTTCCGCTTTCAGTGACCAGTCTGCCTGCAGTAGAAGCACTCAGTCTCAGGCTTATGTCCAGACTTGGGTTTCTTCTCTTGAGCAGCAACTTGTTTGTTGTTCTTCTTGAAGTTCCCCTTGTTCTTCCCTTTGCCCTTTTTCTTGAAACTGGTGGTCTTGTTGACCATCAACACTTGATGCTCCTTCTTGATTTCTACCTCCGCAGCCTTTAGCATTGCGAAGATCTTGGGAATTGTCTTATCCATCCCTTGCATATTATAGTTCATTACAAAGCTCTTGTAGCTTGGTGGCAGTGATTGAAGAATTCTGTCAATGACACTATCATTCGGAAGATTAACTCCCAGTTGAATCAAGTGATTGTTATACCCAGACATTCTGAGTATATGTTCACCGATAGAACTATTCTCCTCCATCTTGCAACTGTAGAACTTATTGGAGACTTCATATCTCTCAATCCGGGCATTTGCTTGAAATATTAACTTCAACTCCTGGAACATCTCATATGCTCCATGACGTTCAAAACGTCGTTGAAGCCCCGGTTCTAAGCCGTAAAGCATGGCACACTGAACTATCGAGTAGTCATCAGCTTTGCTCTGCCAGACGTTCTTAACGTCGTCAGTTGCATCTGCAGCAGGCCTGGCACCCAGCGGTGCTTCCAGGACGTAATTCTTCTGTGCAGCAATGAGGATAATCCTCAAGTTACGGACCCAGTCCGTGTAATTGCTACCATCATCTTTCAACTTTGCTTTCTCAAGGAACGCATTAAAATTCAACGGAACAACAGCACGGGCCATCTATCTACATTTAACATACACAAGCAAAATACTAATAGGTACTAAGTTCATGATAAATTTAAGTTCAATTAATCATATTACTTAAGAACTCCCACTTAGATAGACATCCCTCTAATCATCTAAGTGATCACGTGATCCAAATCAACTAAACCATGTCCGATCATCATGTGAGATGGAGTAGTTTTCAATGGTGAACATCACTATGTTGATCATATCTACTATATGATTCACGCTCGACCTTTCAGTCTCAGTGTTCCGAGGCCATATCTGCATATGCTAGGCTCGTCAAGTTTAACCTGAGTATTTCGTGTGTGCAACTGTTTTGCACCTGTTGTATTTGAACGTAGAGCTTATCACACCCGATCATCACGTGGTGTCTCAGCACGAAGAACTTCGCAACGGTGCATACTCAGGGAGAACACTTTTATCTTGAAATTTAGTGAGAGATCATCTTATAATGCTACCGTCAATCAAAGCAAGATAAGATGCATAAAAGATAAACATCACATGCAATCAATATAAGTGATATGATATGGCCATCATCATCTTGTGCTTGTGATCTCCATCTCCGAAGCACCGTCATGATCACCATTGTCACCGGCGCGACACCTTGATCTCGATCATAGCATCGTTGTCGTCTCGCCAACTTATGCTTCTACGACTATCCCTACCGCTTAGTGATAAAGTAAAGCATTACGGGGTGATTGCATTGCATACAATAAAGCGACAACCATATGGCTCCTGCCAGTTGCCGATAACTCGGTTACAAAACATGATCATCTCATACAATAAAATATAGCATCATGCCTTGACCATATCACATCACAACATGCCCTGGAAAAACAAGTTAGACGTCCTCTACTTTGTTGTTGCAAGTTTTACGTGGCTGCTACGGGCTGAGCAAGAACTGTTCTTACCTACGCATCAAAACCACAACGATAGTTCGTCAAGTTAGTGTTGTTTTAACCTTCTCAAGGACCGGGCGTAGCCACACTTGGTTCAACTAAAGTTGGAGAAACTGACACCCGCCTGCCACCTGTGTGCAAAGCATGTCGGTAGAACCAGTCTCGCGTAAGCGTACGCGTAATGTCAGTCAGGGCCGCTTCATCCAACAATACCGCCAAACCAAAGTGTGACATGCTGGTAAGCAGTATGACTTGTATCGCCCACAACTCACTTGTGTTCTACTCGTGCATATAACATCTACGCATAAAACCAGGCTCAGATGCCGCTGTTGGGGAACGTAGTAATTTCAAAAAATTCCAACGCACACACAGGGTCATGGTGATGCATAGCAACGAGAGGGGAGAGTGTGTCCATGTACCCTCGTAGACCGAAAGTGGAAGCGTTAGCACAACGCGGTTGATGTAGTCGTACATCTGCACGATCCGACCGATCCAAGTACCGAACATACGGCACCACCGAGTTCAGCACACGTTCAGCTCGATGACGTCCCGCGAACTCCGATCCAGCAGAGCTTCACGGGAGAGTTCCGTTAGCACGACGCCGTGATGACGGTGATGATGTTGCTACGCCTAAGCACCGCTACGGTATGCTCGAGGTGGAATATGGTGGAGGGGGGCACCGCACACGGCTAAGAGATCAACAGATCAATTGTTGTGTCTAGAGGTGCCCCCCTGCCCCTGTATATAAAGGATCAGGGGGAGGAGGCCACCGGCCAGGAGGAGGGCGCGCCAGGGAGGAGTCCTACTCCCACTGGGAGTAGGACTCCCTCTTTTCCTAGTTGGAGTAGGAGGGGGAAAGGAAGGGAAGGAGAGAGGAGGAAGGAAAGGGGGCGCCGCCCCCCTCCTTGTCCAATTCGGACTAGAGGGGGAGGTGGCGCGCGGCCAGCCCTAGCCGCCCCTCCTCTTCTCCACTAAGGCCCATCTTGGCCCATTAAACTCCCCGGGGGTTTCCGGTAACCCCCCGGTACTCCGGTATATGTCCGAAACTCCCCGAAACCATTCCGGTGTCCGAACATAGTCATCCAATATATCGATCTTTATGTCTCGACCATTTCGAGACTCCTCGTCATGCCCGTGATCACATCCGGGACTTCGAACTACCTTCGGTACAACAAAACACAAAAACTCATAATACAATCGTCATCGAACTTTAAGCGTGCGGACCCTACGGGTTCGAGAACTATGTAGACATGACCGAGACACGTCTCCGGTCAATAACCAATAGCGGAACCTGGATGCTCATATTGGCTCCCACATATTCTATGAAGATCTTTGTCGGTCAAACCGCATAACAACATACGTTGTTCCCTTTGTCATCAGTATGTTACTTTCCCGAGATTCGATCGTCGGTATCTCAATACCTAGTTCAATCTCGTTACCGGCAAGTCTCTTTACTCGTTCCGTAACGCATCATCCCACAACTAACTCATTATTTACAATGCTTGCAAGGCTTATAGTGATGTGCATTACCGAGTGGGCCCAGAGATACCTCTCCGACAATCGGAGTGACAAATCCTAATCTCGAAATACGCCAACCCAACAAGTATCTTTGGAGACACCTGTAGAGCACCTTTATAATCACCCAGTTACGTTGTGACGTTTGGTAGCACACAAAGTGTTCCTCCGGTAAACTGGAGTTGCATAATCCCATAGTCATAGGAACATGTATAAGTCATGAAGAAAGCAATAGCAGAATACTAAACGATCAAGTGCTAAGCTAACGGAATGGGTCAAGTCAATCACATCATTCTCCTAATGATGTGATCCCGTTAATCAAATGACAACTCATGTCTATGGCTAGGAAACATAACCATCTTTGATCAACGACCTAGTCAAGTAGAGGCATACTGGTGACACTCTGTTTGTCTATGTATGCACACAAGTATTATGTTTCCGGTTAATACCATTCTAGCATGAATAATAAACATTTATCATGATATAAGGAAATAATTAATAACTTTATTATTGCCTCTAGGGCATATTTCCTTCTATATATATATATATATATATATATATATATATATATATATATATATATATATATATATATATATGGCTTCTGGACAGCATCTCGATCATCATTATCAGTACATCCTACGCAGGTGAGTTAGGATGCACTTGATCCCAGAAAGGTATCTATCCTTCAAACTAGAGGAGTGCTTCAAACTAACAACAGTACATAATATCCAACAAAAGAGGGTCATGCTACAGCAGCAGGATACATGGCTTAGTCTAGATATCAATACGAATCAAGTTATGCATATTTGTTGTTGGCATGAACCACATCGCCGCATGTCGGGTTTGCAAAAGCCATCCATTGCATGGAAGCTTGATGCCTTTCACACACTGAAGATTATCTGGCAACAAGTTGTGTCAACGAATCTATGGATATGGTGATTCATGAAACCCATGGTATGATGTGTAAACACAGTTCCCCCTGGTGAATGGAAGTTGCATAGCACGGTAATCATCGCCGGTGATATGATCAATGATTGGTTGGATGATCGGATAATTGAGCCCGAGGAACATGGAGTGGTTGCCGAGGCTGTAAACCCGCCTCCAGTTGAATATGCCTGGCCCAACGGAGCTGGGATCTTTCGTGAACACGAAGCAGCCATAGCCATCAATGTCACGAACGCCCCAGGCATTGTACTGCATGTGGTTTGATGAAATAGTTTGGTCAATTTGGTACGTGCAAATGAGCATCAAATGACCGCCGTCGGCTGAACGAGCGATAAACCACCACCCATCGGCTGGTATGATTCCAGGTCCTGGAATCATCAAGGCTAGCGCATTTGCGTCTGCTGCAACAATTCAAATTGGAGACCAAAAGGACAAAAATAAACAATCATGTTCAGAGTATGTGTGGAATTAAGATTATTATAATAGTGACACATATCATAGACAGAGAATTGCAACGCCGTGGTCATAATCATACCCCAAGTTAAAAAAATAAGCCAATGGCTTTCATATTCTAGCAATATATCATGGTTCAAACATCATGTAACAATGAGAGGAAAACATATATGACAGGGCCTACTCATATTCTACCATAGCACTTACTACAGTTATCATATCAACTCTAAGCAATAACATGTGTTGTTATAAAAATCCTGGAAATGAGAGTAACATATAGCAATCATGAGGTTATACTCATAATATCTATTCTAACAATCATTAGATGCCAATTGTTCTCATATCAACTCTAACAATAACATGTGTGGTCATAAAAATCTAGGAAATGAGAGGAACATATAGGAATGATGTGGTTATAGACATACTATATATTCTAAATTTGTAACAATGAACAGGCATTCGTATTCTTAAGGTAAAGATGAGATGTGATAGAACAATTACACGATGATATATTCCACCACTATAGGCAGCCAATCTGTACGTCGATCGCATAAATGATGCCATCGTGCACTATAGCATCAGACAGAAATGTTGGGTGAAGAGGATCGACGATGAGCCATAACCATGTATGGCGACCGGATTCCAGATAGACTAATCCCATGTTGAACACGGCAATGAGCTTGTAATCCATGTAGTCTTCTGATGGTGTGGCACTTCGCAGATTACAGCCTTCAGCAAACAGAGGTCGAGCCAAAAGCTCGATGCGTCTCGTGCGTAGTAGGCAGGAGTGTCCGGCGGGCCGCGAGGCTCGATGGCGGCGGTATCCAACGATGGAAGGGTGATCTCTCGCTGGGTGTAGATATCTACGAGATGCCACGGAATACCGGATTGGTGGATGAGGACGATCCAGTTGGCCTTCATGCCCGCCCAGTAGTGGCCGCGCATGAAGGACAGGTGGACGGGTAGTGGTAGCATGTCGAGGGGCACCACGACAACCTCTGTAGTATCGTCAAGTCGGTGTCTGGGCCACCTGCTTGGATCGGGCATCAGGAAGCAGTGTGTCTTGAAAAGAGCCGGCCGGTTGCAGACGAGTAGATGGTACAAAGACACCGAGCATGCGGCCAGACGGACGGTGTTGAGCAGGTCCATTCAATTACAGATCTGCTCCAAGAGAACATCGGGGAGGGAATTCCAATCGCGGCTCTGCGTGTCAGTCGGTTCTTCCATAGGGTTTTTTAGGGCGCTGAGTGACTGGGGTTTTCGGTGCCTGCCAGCCAGCGGGGAAGTGGATTCGGGCGGGCGAGTGAAGAAGATGGCGTGTGTGGCTGAGCAGTGAGCGGGGGGATATGGTACGCGCGAGCTACCAAGGAAGATGGCGCGGGCAGGCGAGCAGTGAGCGGGGGGATATGGTGTGCGGCCGATGATGGGGAAGAAAGGAGGAAGAAGAGTGAAAGACGTGAAAGAAAGTGCATTAAGTGTCAATTCTACTAGTACTACTACCAGGATATACCGTCCTTCCGAGTGTAAATAGTTACGCCGATGACATGCGGGTCTACCTCAAGAGGGCCCATATGTCAGCTAATGGAGGAGAGAGGTGCGTAGTCGTATTTGCGGAAGCGTGCTCCATTGGCAAACATGATGGCAGTACTGGGTAAGGCTGATTTAGTAACACCAACACGCTGGTTTAGATTATTAATCAAGTGTCCCCTCTACTGCAGCGTGTATTGTCACTTCGCTGTGAAGACTAGTTGAATAGTTCTCTCTAACCGAGATGGGGAATAATGGATCGTGAAGACTTCCTATCTACAGTATCCCTATGCCTGTATGCTCGGGCCCCTCCCAATGCTCTGCCTTGTACAGGTGCTAAGGCTGCCATGTAGGCAAAAAGTCTGATGTGGCAAGGTAATTAAGAGGAGAGATAAGTGTGGTGACCCCAGTACTAAGCGCGAGAACCTAGACAAAAGACTTAAATGGAAGAATCCCACCAATGCATGAAGAACTTTAGTTACAAAATCATTAAATAAAGGATGCTTAGCACTAACAAGTTAAGCACCTGTACATGTAAGCATTGGGAGCTTTAGTTACTAAAGTTTTTAATGTGCTTAGCACCCCATGTAAGCACCGATGCATTGGAAGTAGCCTCATCCTGTCCAACAAGATGAAACATTGGCCAAGGCACCCAGCGCCAATAATGTAGGAGTACTAGTACTACCTCCTTTCCGGTTTATAGGGCTCAATTCAAAAATCTCATCAACCAAGGTAGATGATGAGTGGTGGAATAATTTTTGTAGTTTGCAACAACACTCAATTAATGCACTCGTTTTCCTCAAAAAAATTATGTTTACCAATGCATTAATTTTGTGTCAAACTTTGACCATCTACTCCCTCCATCTAGGTGAATAAGTCATCTTTGGTTGTGCACCGTGACCAAGGAGGAAAAAAAAGAGAACTTAATGTTTATTTGCTACTCCCTCCGTTCCTAAATATTGTCTTTTTAGACATTCAAATGGAATACAACATACTGATGTATGTAGACATATTTTAGAGTGTAGATTCACTCATTTTGCTCCGTACGTAGTCACATGTTGAAATCTCTAGAGAGACAAATACTCTGTGGGAACAGAGGGAGGCTTTTACTCCGTATTTGGGAATAGAGGGAGTATCACAATATGGAGGGAACAGAGGAAGCTTGAAATATGAACATGTCAATGGGAGCGAGTAAAAGCCTCATGCATGCATGCATGCATGCATGAAACATGCAACACTCACACGTACACATGGACGCATGCAACACTCACGCACCCATGCGGCACACATCACGCGACGCAACACACACGCTCAGGCTCAAGTGCTCAACCTACTCCCTACGTCCGTGAAAGACAGTACATTTAGAGATTTACACATTGACCAGGGCATAATTAACGCCCAAAAGTAGCAGATTTATGTGTGCATGCGACCATTGAGAGAAGAAGATTAAATGAAGGTTGTTGCATGCTGTAATTAAGGATAGACATGTAGCCTATAGCTAGAGCACAAGTTGGTGCATTAGTCAATCAATATCGATTTTAGATTAAAGGCTAAATGCATTGGAAGTGTCGATGTACACTCTTTGTTTTTTAGCCGATGTACACTCTTTGTTGGAAGACTGAGGGAGTACATGTGCATGCACTCACATACACAACCAGGGTGGTTCGCGCGCAAGGGTTGGACTCCTATCGCGCCTGCATAAAGTTCTGTTCAACTGATTTCTTTGCTCTGCCAACTGACAGGTGGGACCCAGAAACCAGGTGACAATTTAACCAGCCAACAAAGTGCCACGTCGACTATGTGGCTGGTCAGTAGGGTGCAATACGGTGCTCTATGATGAGCTAGTGATCGTATAATCACCGCAAAACTATATATAGTGACCGTAAAGAACGTGTTGTTACATACGTTGACCGCTAGTGTATTTTTCTCGTTTCAAATTAAGCCATATTAACCGGAAAGGACTAGTACTTGTACTGCTTTGATGTGTCCCGTCAACTCGCCGAACGAGGAGAAGCTTGCTTACTACGCCTCTCCCTCGCCCATGCGCGCGGTGGCTCGCAGGACGAGGAGAGGGTTTTGACTACAGCGCCCTCTCCCTCTCCCTCTCGCTCGCCCTCGCGGTGGATGTGCAGCAGTTCAATCGGTGTCAGATTGCCAGAAACATATTGTACTATAGTATCATCATTGTTGGACCTTCCGAAGAGGCGAAGAGCCAAGTGCAAGGTTCACACGAGTACGAACTGTTGAACCTCCCGAAGAGGCAAAGAGCTAAGCGCAAGGTTTTATAGGAGTTGTCGTCCTAGTAGGAGTATTACAACTATAGCAAACGATGCTACTGTATGATGCCGCCACATCACCTATATCCAAAGTTGTGCCACCTTTTTTCTCAATGAGCGTGTTGGATCCCGTGCAACGACCACACAAGTTGCACGTACACATAGCACATTTACTAGTAATAAATTCTAAAGGACAAATGCCAGTATGCCACACAAGTTCATCTCCAATTCATGTGATAAATTTGTGCACGGCTAGTCTACATATATTCACAGCGCTACCGTTCACAATTTACCATACCCCACTTACACGTTATAGATGGGCTACATGTCCTCCTCCAGGTTCCAGTCCCAGGTGTTCTTCATGGATGGCACGATCCATAGCGGTGGGCAACGAGAATCATTGTCACAGCTTTCTAGTCCGGTTCCACATGATGGAGACTCACCCAAGTTGAAGCGGCATAAATCAGGGATAGCGTGTCCCAGCATGTCGTTCATCCGGCGGTGCGCACTAAAGACACAACCATGCTTCATGAACGGCAGGCCTTCGGTGTCGTGCACGGAAGGTGCCATTCGCTTCACAATGGGGTAGCTGTCCCCAATGAAAAGCGAGTACTCTCCAAGAGTGTTCCTCGGCACCCACATAGCATCATTGGGGTCGAACTCGGCGCCGTTCATCCGGTACATGCGGCATCTCAGATCTGGACACATGGTGACGTACAAAGTCAAGGTCTATGCATAATAATGTTGTGCTCAAATATGGCGGTCAGTAATACTATGCAGCAAATAGTACTACTCCAGTATAGAGGAAGTAAAATAACCAGCTTATTATATATAGCCACTCTTGGCTACATGGATGAGATAGTAAGACATGGAAAAACAAAAATGGTGGCAGCTAGTGGGTTCAAGTCTTCAAGGGCCTAGCTAGCTATACGCGTCCTCCAAGGTAAAAAGTACTCCTACTAGTACTAGTAAGTAGTACAACAACGAAAGAGAAGGCGAGAGGGTTAAAAAATATAATACTAAATGGAATACCTGGGTAGATGGTGACGGTCCGATCGTGGTAGATTGTGTGACCATGTTGCACATCAGCGGTACCATGGGTAACGACTACTAAGATAGTTGATCCCAATATGCCAAACTCAGCTACAAGGTTCCAGGTTAGACCGACTCGCGGATGCAAATGCACATCCAGGATCGGCGATCTTATTTTGATCGGGGGATGACTGGTCCTTGCAAAATAATGGAGGACCGTTAGGGATGCAAATGATGGTTCGTGCATTCCGTTTGTAATCTCCCGTACCGTAGGATGGCAACTAGATGAAACAAGTCCCCTATCTTGTCACCACGAAGATGTGGCCTAGATGGCGCACGCCGTCTTCGAACGTGTAGGGGTACAAATCTGCCGCGGCCAACATGCGCCAGCCTCTGCCGTTACTGCCTCTTGCATTGATGGCAATCCTTGTGTCGAACACCGCGATGAGATAGTAATTGTTGTAGCCGCGTCGCTTTGTCGGCGGGTCCGCAATTGGTATCTTCTTGAATCTCATGTAGGCATCATCATACGTATTCAAGCCCAGCCAGTCCGGAAGGCCGATCCCAATGGTTGAGAAGGGGTTTACGGGAACAGCCGCACTGCTGTGGATGTTGTGCAAAATGATGGTGGTATCCGGCCGGAGGTATGCAAGCCAATCTTCATTGGCACCGACCCAGACCTATATATAAGACGGTGGGCAGCGGAGAAATTACGGGATGGAAATGGAATAACTAAGTACTACATGATCAAACTCCATGACTGACCTGCTCATCAGACAAAATCTGACTACCTCTCAACGGTGGCAACTCTAGCGGAGTCAACGTGCAACCATGGCCAGGGAGCGGTGGACTGTTCGAAGGATTGTCCCATAGAAGAACCTTCTCCTCGAGGACGCATGGAAGACCAACAAGCATGGCCTTTTCCCAAGCCTGTTTAAGCACCGTCTTGAAAAAGTTGGTGCAGGAAGCACCGAGTCTTGCGGCGGTGAGGACGTCGGAGCGGCGTGCGATTTCTCCCAGAGGATCGTCGTCCAAGGTCTCCAAGCCCCGACGAGGAGGAGAACCGCCTGGAGAATCCATGGGAGCAGTGACGAACTGCCTTCTCTTCGGGGGGAGGGGAATTGGCGAGGAGGAGATAAGAGCATAGTAACCGCAGGGCCTCGTCCCTTCCAACTGTAGCTCCTTGATTGTTCCTTAGCGAAGGGGTGAGGCTATTATTTACTATGTACTCCTACTATAGCAGTACTAGTACTACTTTCTCAACTAGTAGTGCGATGTACTGTGCTTCTAGTATAGTGCACCAGTTTTGAACTCTTAATTTTAGGGCCAAGGAGCTACAGTTGGAAGTGGAGGGTAGTACTGTTCTCTAGAACCGTTGTTGTACTATCAATGCAAGGAAAGTACACCTGCATAGTGGGTACTCTCAGTGCTCTATTCAAGCGCGTAGCTGGCCTACTCAGCCGCTCCTCTCACGCACACACTAGTATCCTGTTTATCAGCAACGGTTACTGCGGGGGTAGAACATTTGAGTTATTTGATACAGCGAGACTAGGCTTTTTGCTTCCATTTGTGGAGGTGTGATGGATCTCGTCGGACTTTGTTAGTAGTTCCTTCTTTATGAATGAGATGAGGCAAAGCTTTTGCCTCCGTTTCAAAAAAATACCATGTCAAGAGGAATTTCTTTTATAGAGCCGATAATGGAGTGAAGTCCATGCGTGCAATGCCACAAGCTACAGAGTACTAGTAGAGTACTAGCACTTTATGTACAGAGCCATATTGCATAGTTCCCAATGCCGTGCCAGGATTTTCTGGCTCCTCGGGCTTAATTGGGAGGCGCTAGTTTAAATATGCTACTAGCTGATGAGGAAGCTGCAAGCGAAGTGCGGCTAGGGAGAGCACGCGAGCCACGAGATGATGGGAAGGAAAACCCGCTCACATGGATGGGCTATCTAGTGCACCCAGATTGTGGTGCGACACGTCCGTTCGACTTCAAAACTCAAACTACCCGTGTACAATATTGGCTCGCAGCAAAGTTACTATTTAGAAAAAAGGCCGCCGTGCATTCGGCCAGGATCAAACCCACAAAACGAGGTATACACTACTGCGACCACTAGTAGTACTCGTTGGAGTACAACGCAACCTAGAATCGCCTTTTGACGCTAGTAGTACATTGTTCCTTACAAGAAACTACTAATAATGCAAAGAAACCACTAATAATGCCAAGAAACTACTAGATTGGCACGGCGGGGCGGCGGCTTGCTCGCGCGCGCTGCGCTAATGCCAGCCATCTGGCTCAAGCGAAGGCCAGCGCGGCGGCTTGCTCGCGCGTCAGTCACGCTCGGGCCAGCCTGCCAACCCGTGTGGAGGCCAGCGCGGCGCCTGGCCCGTCCGGCGGAGCGGCGGCCAACTCCCTCATCACCGGCGCCACCGACGAACACGCATCAGTACTGTTTGCAGTAATGTTCAGGAAAAATAATGATTTGAGGGGGAATATAACAGGACAGAAGGTCAGATGTGGGTCCCTCGTGTCAACGGTCAAACAAAATGTGTTGGTTTAAGCTGCCTCGTCAGCACGAACGTGTGGGCCAACCCTGTCATAAATGGGTTTAAACGAGCCTAATCGGCACTAGGTAGTAGTTTTTGGCACGGATTAAGAAATTTTGGGTATGTTTTTGCTATATTTTGTACAATAGTTTCTTCCTAGGGCTGGTTGAAAGTGGTAGTTTTTGTTAAATACTCTACATATTGTAAGTAGGAGTGAAAGTTAAGCTTTGGAAGCCAATAAGCAAGGCTAGTTACATAGTGCCTATGTGTACGTGATTGAAAGTAAATATCAACCATGGGTGACTAATATCTTGATGGAAAACTCGAAACTATGGAAATACTAGCATTTTTTGGAATGGTTGGAAATACTAGCAATGTTCACGTGCGTTGCAACGGATCATAATTAGAATAATACTTATTCACAAACTTGATACAAAACACTCTAATTTTGATATACATACTAGCAAGAGGACCATGCGTTGCATGGAACATCAAGATGCATTTATACGAGTTGTTTATCTCGTGGGAGACGAAGATGAACGAGGGAAGTCCTTATCTGCAAATGTGGAGAGGGGTGCGGGTATCTTTTTGCAAAATTGTCATAGTTTGCTTTCTATCCATCAGATATAGATCGGACGGTCTATATTGCAGGATGGCAGGCACACCATCATCACCAACTCGGTTTTTATAAGACTGTAGATATCACTAGAGATATATCATGTTTCAATCAGAAAATGTTCCTTGGGCTGTTTTGGTGAGGTGAGGGAGGGGTGCGGTTGGTTTTAAGATACTAATTAATTATGTGTTTTTCTGCAAATTGGTAGATAAGTGGGATGTTGGTGAGAAAAGGCAACAACTTACCTCACAGTTGTTAGATGTAGATCTAATGGTCAGAAATGACGGATGGCAGACACACCATCATCACCAACTTAGTCTTCTGTAGGTGTACTAGCAAGATGTCCGTGCATTGCACGGAACATCAAGATGCATATTTTTATAAAACACTTGTTGTGATTGACCCATGTAGGAGTAATCCCATGTGTAAGAACTAATGATATCCCGTGAAAGAGGAGATAAGGTGAAGAGGAGAGGGGCGTGGTGGTGATTGGTGGTCGGACTGAGTGGAGGCAAGGGGATGGACGACGCCGGCAACGGCCACCAGGCCAGTTTATTCCAGAGGCTTCGTTTTTTAATTGCTCAACAATGAGGTTGTTGGAGATAAGGATGAACGAGGAAAGGCCTTGTCTGCAAATGTGGAGAGAGGTGTGGGTATCTTTTAGTTTAATTTCCATCCATCATATAGATCGGACAGTCTATTGCAAGATGGCACGCATACCATCATCACCAACTCGGGTTTTTTATAAGAGAAGAAATATAAGTATGGAGATACAAATGTATTATCGATACTAGCTTGTTTCCGTAAACTAGGATCTACATTCTATTCAATGGCTCAGCATGTGGGGCCTTAGCACAATGACTTCTCGACTGTGTAAAACAAAGGTTTTCCCGTCGCCGATAAGGAGGGGGTGACGGTGGCGCGCTTTCGGCTTGCTCTAGTCCTAGTAGTCATACTAGGTGGTCTACGCACGTGTTATTCTTTTTCATGTCTCGTGTTCACCGTACTGCCACGACTGTTGATGAATAGACGGTAAGTTATTCACGGGGAAACCCTTGTTGAGCGTGTTTGCGAGAGAGAGAGAGAGAGAGAGAGAGAGAGAGAGAGAGAGAGAGAGAGAGATAGTGTGCGTGTGTGATATGTCTAGAGACTGAGGCAATGATAATAGATTCTTTGTGTCTATGTGTGTGGAGGATAGAGAGAGACATGTACATGGGGCTTTGTGTTGTGTAACATGGAGACACATAGACATAATCAGAGATTGAGTGTGTGAGATACACATGCGGGCATGGGGAGAGATGTGTGAGTTAGAGAGATGGAGAATTTTGGTGTGCATCTGAGCTAGAGAGGGGGGGTATATACATATCTAGAGCTGTAGAGAATATGCAAGGTGTGTGTCTTAAAAGAAGGATCCAGATAGCTAGATGGGTGTTTGTGCGTGTCTGTGTGTGTTTGTGCGCGCGTTTGTGTGCGAGAGGGAGTGTGTCTATGTGGAGTAGAGAGACCACTAATGATGTAAACCTAGTATAAGGGAAGGGGGAATGGTGTGACATGTGTGTCAAAGAGAGACAAAGGCATGTGTAGTAGCGGGATAGCATGGGTGCGGGCGGGGAGCAGACTATTTGGAAGAGACATCGAGTGTGTGTGGGAGAGGGTGTGAGAGCGAGAGAGAGAGAGAGAGAGAGAGAGAGAGAGAGAGAGAGAGAGAGACAGAGACAGAGAGAGAGAGAGAGCTAGCGACGGGGAGAGAGAGAGAGGAAAAGAGGGGGGAGAGGGGTCGTTTGTGTCCATAAGTGGCGTATAGATAGGGAGACAATGTTAATGTTGTTCGAAATTGGCCTATGTACGGAGACGCAAGGGAAGCGAGTCATCGTGTGTGTGATAGGGACTTCATGAGAGATCTAGAATAGATGGTGTAGATAACAACGTGCGAGATTGAGAACGATGATACATTTGGGAGCTATGGAAAGAGTCACGGCATATATGTATACAGGGAAGGAGCTGGGGCGGGTCCGCATGTGGGAGAGATAGAAAGAGGAGAGTGGTGCACAAGGAGACAAAGTGTGCTTGTTTGAAGTGGGGTGGTGTGTGAGGTGAGTGTGCGAGAACCACATACCTAGGGAGATAGACGTTTGGGGGCGACGTTTTGTGTGTATGAGAAAGATACACTCTACATAGTGTGTATGCTTGGGAAAGAGTGATGCCGGGAGACCTGGATAGTGGGGGAAGAGATGTGTGCATGCCCGAGAGACAAAGTGATAAGAGACCTATATTGGGGTCCGGACTTTAGAAGAGAGGGGGGTGTTAATGTGCTCGTGTCTAGGGGAGAGAACGGCGTGTGTGTCTGTGGGGGGGGGGGCGACGGAGGGGTGGGGGTGGGGGGGTTGGCTTCAGATAATGAGTTAGGTGTCTATATTTGAGGGACTTTAGCGTAATTGAGATATATATGGTCAATAGTGTGTGCACTCATGGTTGATCAATTTGTTTCACAGTTTGGACTATGAGATAACGATACTTTTGAACATGCGTGATATACCTTGATGTACCAGAATTACAAACCTAAGATTGGAATTTTGGAATTCGAATCCATCATTAGCTTTTGTAATTCATTTAAATGGAGGTACATTTTTTAAGCCAGGATTTCGTGATTTCAAATTCATATATCAAACCTAGAGATATACACATACGGGCATGTTCAAACTTTATAACCATCCACTTTATTCATACACATACACATTTTTGCTTTTGTCATCATATTTAGGATAAACACATTTGGAATTTCATTTGAATTGGACCGTATGATGGAATTTACTTGTACTAGCTCAATGATCCATATTTGAATTGAATGGACAATCTAAGTTTCGAGTTGGAGACATTGATTTTCAAAACTTGCACTTTTTTGGGGTGCAAAACAAATAAATTCTCGGCCGTGATATCATAGTCGGCCGTACAAGAGCAGAACACTTATAATTTCAGGTGCCAAAAGCTTTCAAACTTCCCGCTCACATCGAAATATCTCGCGCCCGAAAGTTTAGCCCTGCGATATTCCTGTTTTACCCCTGCCACATGAATGGAAAAGGCCTGCTTTGGTAACTCCATTGTTTTCCCCTCTTTGCCCCCAACATTCTTCCCCAGAGCCCCTCCCCTTCCCCTCCCCGACCCCCCAACCACGGCAAGCCGCCGAATCTAGTCCTCCGCCGCAGCGGTGGACCTCACACCCTACCGGATCTACCTTCCGCACCTTGGAACCCCCAACTGCCAACTCACCACTTCACCGGAGCTGCTTCACCGACTGGCTTGTCCACCGCTCCATATCTCCTTGACCGCCATCATGGTCCACCACACCGGATCTGCTTAGCTGGTGCCCTCATCCACCACAGTGTAGGCCCTTCACTGACTCCCTCGTCCACCCCATCGCTGGCCCTTCATACAAGCCCTCGTCCGCCGCAACAGATCCGCCTCACCGAAAGCACTGTACACCGCGCCCGCCGAAGCCTTCGTCCACTGCACCGGACCCGCTCCACGGACGCCATATTCAATTCCAGCAGCCCTGCTTTACTGACACCGCAGCCTCATCAGGTTATTTCGATTTGTACTCCTTCGGTTTTTCTCTTTGCCGTGCAACTGTTCACTTACCACAGATGAGCTTTCTTGTATGTCGACAGGCGCCGCAATCGAAGCACTGGAGCCGCTTCAGTGATGGCGACAGCCGGCCCAAACTCAACCGCAACACGAGCACCATCGACGATCCTTAGCTATCAAGTATGACAACGATAGCCATACGCCGCCGAGAATCATGTACTATTATCCAACGGCCGTCGCCTACGTTCACTTTCTTAGCATAAGCACCGTACCTTTGAATTTCTTCAGGGCATCATTCAATTTTTCATGAGACGCGTTATTCTGCTTGCACCTGTAGGGCCATACTTCTGGCAGTGAACATGTTACATGTGCTAAATTACATACCAGTGCACATATAGTTAATATGCTTTAGTTTTGTCCTAAGTATTACTGTACTTCATAGATATCACTGCCTACTATTTTACTTCTTGCATGCTATATTTATGATAATGGTGTTGTTCTGATGCCACCTGTTGGTTCCATCAGACTGCTTCATGTTCTCTATGGTTAATTACACATCAACAAACTAGCATGTGGTTCCGCTGCTTTTTGTTCGTTTTACCCTACATTTTCTGATGCTAGCTATTACATCACTGCTCCGAGCCTCTGTTCATTACCTTTTTGTGTGTTCTTGATCTTCCCAAGTTGCGTGACTAATTAAAAACTAGCCAGTCTTTTGGGTATGAAACCCATTTGGCGAGAGTAGTACTAGCATGGGTGACCTCCTGGGAAGTCCTCGTGAAAGGGTTTCATATCTAGCCTACTCCAACTTGTTTGGGATAACAGGCTTCATAAGTAAGGATTAATTATGGAGCTGCCAACCCCATCAAGCAAAAATATAGTGAAGCAGATATATTGTCGTGTAAGCACACACCCTTCTTTCATTAGTTTAGATGAACCATTGACAATCAATTCGAACCAGTGCATGTGATTAAAGTTAATTTTACCTAAATAGAGGGTGCATGTGACGCCCCCGATTCAATCATACACTAATCATGCACGCAAACGTGTACGATCAAGATCAGGGACTCACGGGAAGAAATCACAACACAACTCTAAAACATAAATAAGTCATACAAGCATCATAATACAAGCCAGGGGCCTCGAGGGCTCGAATACAAGTGCTCGATCATAGACGAGTCAGCGGAAGCAACAATATCTGAGTACAGACATAAGTTAAACAAGTTTGCCTTAAGAAGGCTAGCACAAACTGGGATACAGATCGAAAGAGGCGCAGGCCTCCTGCCTGGGATCCTCCTAACTACTCCTGGTCGTCATCAGCGGGCTGCACGTAGTAGTAGGCACCTCCGGTGTAGTAGGAGTCGTCGTCGACGGTGGCGTCTGGCTCCTGGGCTCCGGCATCTGGTTACGACAACCAGGTAGAAGAGAAAGGGGGGAAAGAGGGAGAAAAGCAACCGTGAGTACTCATCCAAAGTACTCGCAAGCAAGGAGCTACACAACATATGCATGGGTATAAGTGTAAAGGGCCATGTCGGTGGACTGAACTGCAGAATGCCAGAATAAAGGGGGGGTAGCTAATCCTGTCGGAGACTACGCTTCTGGCCACCTCCATCTTGCAGCATGTAGAAGAGAGTAGATGGTAAGTTCACCAAGTAGCATCGCATATCATAATCCTACCCGGTGATCCCCTCCTCGTTGCCCTGTTAGAGAGCGATCACCGGGTTATATCTGGCACTTGGAAGGGTGTGTTTTATTAAGTATCCAGTTCTAGTTGTCATAAGGTCAAGGTACAACTCCGGGTTGTCCTTTTACCGAGGGACACGGCTATTCGAATAGATAAACTTCCCTGCAGGGGTGCACCACATAACCCAACACGCTCGATCCCCTTTGGCCGGACACACTTTCCTGGGTCATGCCCGGCCTCGGAAGATCAACACGTCGTAGCCCTACCTAGGCACAATAGAGAGGTCAGCACGCCGGTCTAAATCCTATGGCGCAGGGGTCTGGGCCCATCGCCCATTGCACACCTGCACGTTGCGTACGGAGCCGGAAGCAGAACTAGCCCCCTTAATACAAGAGCAGGCTTACGTTCCAATCCGGCGCACGCCGCTCAGTTGCTGATGTCACGAAGGCTTCGGCTGATACCACGACGTCGAGTGCCCATAACTTTCCCACGTAGTTGGTTAGTGCGTATAGACCAAATGGCCAGACTCAGATCAAATACCAAGAACTCGTTAAGCGTGTTATTTTAAAGTATCCGCGGACGCCGAGCAGGGCCAGGCCCACCTCTCTCCTAGGTGGTCTCAACCTGCCCTGTCGCTCCGCCACATAGTAACAGTCGGGGGCCGTCAGGAACCCATGCCCACCTCTACCAGGATGGAGCCACCTGTCCTTTCAGCCCCCTCATCAGAATCACTTGCGGGTACCCAACGAGCTGACCCGACTTTAGTCACCACATGTGTCATGTATATAAAGTATATAGTATATACCCGTGATCACCTCCCTAGTGATCACGGCCCGACAGTATAGCATGGCAGACGGACAAGAATGTAGGGCCACTGATGGAATACTAGCATCCTATACTAAGCATTTAGGATTGCAGGTAAGGGTAACAACTGCAGCAACAATGACAGGCTATGCAGCAGAATAGGATTAACCGAAAGCAGTAACATGCTACACTACTCTAATGCAAGCAGTGTAGAGAAGAATAGGCGATATCTGGTGATCAAGGGGGTGGGCTTGCCTGATTGCTCTGGCAAGGAGGGGTCGTCAACAGCGTAATCGGTCGGGGCACCAGCAGCGGCGTCGGTCTCGTAGTCTACCGGAGAGAAGAGGGGGAAGAAACAATGAATACAATGCAAACAGATGCATAACGATGCATGACATGACAAAGCGTGATGCTAGGTGTGCCCAAACGCGGTAGTAGGTGATACCGGCGAAGGGGGAAACATCTGGGAAAGTATCCCCGGTGTTTCGCGGTTTCGGACAGGTGAACTGAGGGGGAAATTTGCGTGTTCGCTATGCTAGGGATGTGTGGCGGACGAACGGGCTGCGTATTCGGATTCGTCTCGTTGTTCTGAGCAACTTTCATGTACAAAGTTTTCCCATAGGACCTACGGTTTATTTTATATTAATTTTTAAAGATTTTATTCAATTTATAAATTATTATTATTGATTTAATTCAAAAATGGTATTACTGCCTCAGCATGACGTCAGCATGACATCATTAGTCAACAGAGGTGTTGACTGGGTGAAGCTGACGTGTGGGTCCCGCATGTCATTGACTGCAACTAACTACCCAGGTTAATTAGTTTAGTTAACAGATTAGTTAAGTTAACTAACGGTAGTTAACTAGGTTAATTAAACATAATTAATTGAGTTAATTAATTTACTTAATTAATTAATTATTAATTATTATTATTATTATTATTTTAAATCTTTTTTAATAACGTTCTGGGGTGGGGCCCCCTTGTCATAGGGCCAGTGGGCCTTAGCGGGCACGACGCTAACGGGCGCGGTTGCTAGGGTGGAGCCCCGTGAGCGTGCGAGCGTGTGGGCGCCGATTGGGCTGGTCCCGGGCGAGGCCAGCAGGCGCACGGGCGGCCGGTGGAGGCCGCGAGGCGCGCGCGACCAACAGCCAGCGGCGACGCCAGGAGAGGGGCGAGGCCATGGCCGAGGTGGCTGGAGCAGGGGGCGCGGTGGCCGGGCGGGACGGACCCGAGAGACGGCCAGCGAGGGGGGCCGCGGCCGCGGCGAGGCCAGCCGCCAGTGGCCAGAGTGGAAGGGACGGGAGGAGCACCGGGCGGCGCCGGAGCGGGCGTGAGGTGAGCGCGTGCTGCCCAGAGCGTGAGCTCCGGCACGCGGGTGCGTGTGCGCGCGGTGGCGCACCGAGTGAGGCGCGGACGGCGCGGGGACAGGGGAAGGAGGAGGGCGGAGGCCGTGGCCTCACCAGGATTTGTAGGGACGGGGCAGCGGGGGGGTGGGGCGAGGAGGTCGTCGAGGACGACGCGAACGGAGTGGAGGCAGGCCGGCGGGGAGGAGGAAGCAGGCCGGCGAGGGAGCTCCAGCGAGGTCCTCGGGCGGCGGCGTCGGGGTGGCGATGAGGCGTGGCCACGGCTTCACGTGGTGTCGCGCGAGGGAGAGGAGGGCGAGGAGGCAACGGCGACGGAAGACGACGGTGATCCGTGGCGGCACCGGGCGGCGGGAGCGAGTGCCCCGATCCCGATCTGGATCGGGGGGAGGAGAGGATCATGGGGATCGTGTGTAACGCCCACGATGCGGCTATATCTCCCACGTGTCGAGGCACGACTTAGAGGCATAACCGCATTGTGGTTTTGTCGCAAGAAGGGTCATCTTCACACAATCCCATGTAATGAACAAGAATGGGATAAGGAGTTGGCTTACAATCGCCACTTCACACAATACATAAATAAAACATACATCATTCAGAGATACACACACAGGTCCGACTACGGAACCAAAAGAAAAGAAGACAACCCAACTGCTAGATCCCTGATCATCCCAACTGGGCTCCACTACTGATCAATAAGAAAAGAAACAACACAACGGACAAGATCTTCATCGAGCTCCCACTTGAGCTCAGTTGTGTCACCTGCACTGGTATCCCTGGCACCTGCAACTGTTTGGAAGTATCTGTGAGTCACGAGGACTCAGCAATCTCACACCCGCGAGATCAAGACTATTTAAGCTTATGGGTAGGAAAAGGTAGTGAGGTGGAGCAGCAGCAAGCACTAAGCATATATGGTGGCTAACATACGCAAATGAGAGCGAGAAGAGAAGCAACGGAACGGTCGTCAACTAGAAATGATCAAGAAGTGATCCTGAACTCCTACTTACGTCAAACATAACCCAGAAACCGTGTTCACTTCCCGGACTCCGCCGAGAAGAGACCATCACGGCTACACACGCGGTTGATGCGTTTTAATTAAGGTCAAGTGTCAACTTCTCTACAACCGGACATTAACAAATTCCCATCTGCCTCATAACCGCGGGCACGGCTTTCGAAAGATATAACCCTGCAGGGGTGTCCCAACTTAGCCCATTATAAGCTCTCACGGTCAACGAAGGATAAACCTTCTCCCAGGAAGACCCGATCAGTCTCGGAATCCCGGTTTACAAGACATTTCGACAATGGTAAAACAAGACCAGCAAAGCCGCCCGGATGTGCCGACAAATCCCGATAGGAGCTGCACATATCTCGTTCTCAGGGCACACCGGATAAGTCAAGCTACGAGTAAAACCAGACCTCGAGTTTCCTCGAGGTGGCCCTGCAGGCTGCTCGGTTCGGACCAACACTCGAAGGAGCACTGGCCCAGGGGGGTCTAAAATAAAGATGACCCTTGAGTCTGCAGAACCCAAGGGAAAAGGGGGTAGGTGGTAGCAAATGGTAAAACCAAGGTTGGGCCTTGCTGGAGGAGTTTTATTCAAAGCGAACTGTCAAGGGGGTCCCATAAATCACCCAACCGCGTAAGGAACGCAAAATCAAGGAACATAACACCGGTATGACGGAAACTAGGGGCGGCAAGAGTGGAACAAAACACCAGGCATAAGGCCGAGCCTTCCACCCTTTACCAAGTATATAGATGCATTAATTAAGATAAGAGATATTGTGATATCCCAACATAAATAGAATCCAACATGGAGCAATCTTCATCTTCTCCTGCAACTAGCAACGCTATAAGAGGGGCTGAGCAAAAGCGGTAACATAGCCAAACAATGGTTTGCTAGGAAGGGTGAAAAGGTTAGGGGCTGACGGGGCAGTATGGGAGGCATGATATAGCAAGTGGTAGGTAGCGCAGCATAGCAATAGAGCGAACAACTAGCAAGCAAAGATAGAAGTGATTTCGAGGGGTGGTCATCTTGCCTGAGATCCCGCAAGGAAGAAGAACGAGTCCATGAAGAAGACAAACGGATGTAGTCGAACGAATCCTCACAACTCCGGAACGAAACCGAAGCTAACGAGAGAAGAAACCCGGAAAGAAACAAACAACATAGTAAACAACCACCACATACACATGGCATGATGCACAAACAAGTATGATGCATGTCCGGTTTAATGAGGCATGGCATGGCAAAGTGCAACAAACAACACTACAAATTTAAGTGGAGCTCCATATGCAACGAGTTGCATATTGACGAAACACCACATCAATTATTTAGTTCTCTCTCGTTTATGGACCCAACAATATTAAATGTTATTAACCATGGCAAGAGGTGAAGCATAATTAAACAACCTATCTAGGCAAGTTTAAATGAGGCCGGAAATAACAAACGACAATACCGGAAAATCCCCATATGTCATTTAACAATTTTAAAACAAACATCAATTTTAGACATTTTAAATGTTGTTATCATGATGCGGATGACATAAGCAAGGTATAAGAAATTTTATGAAAGTGTTGACATGAGGATGATTAGGAGCATTTGGTCACCATGGCAGAAAGAATTGGGTGCCACGGCGATGAAAACGGAAATGATGCCATGGCAACGTCCCGGTTCCGATAACTCGTTGAGCGACCGGTGCAAACGAAGATGTGGATGTGCGGAACATGCAAAAGATGGTGGGGTGATCCCGGTTACCGGGTTCCCACGGGACGATGGCATGACAACGAGGAGGAACATGGAATGACAACTCGGAAACGGTGCAACCACGAGCATCTCATACAACACACATGCATTCGGTCCACGGACGTCGTCTCGGGGTTATACCTTCGAAGCGTGCATTCAGGGCGGAACGCGTTCGAAGTGGAAGTAGTTGTTCACGGGGTCATGATGGAAGTAGTCGTTCTCGCGACGGTAGTGGAAGTAGCGGTACACGCGGAGGTAGTCGAACTTGACGGTTCCGTTACACGGGTCTTCGGCGACGGTAGTGGAAGTAGTGGCACACATTCGTTTTCGGAGAGGTACTTGACGGGTCCGAGGTCTTTGGGGCGACGGTAGTGGTACACGCAACGTCGAGGTACTTGTCATTCCGATCTTGGCGGTGTAGATGTGCACGTTTCATAGATGAACTTGGCGGTCCTCGTTGACCTGGTACTTGACCTATCCAGTCTTCGGGATCGTCGCGGTTCTTCGTGTCTCGTGTAACTGGTGTCCTTTCGACCTTCAGAGAGAAGAAACAGAACGGCCACAGTGCACGATGGGAAGGGTCCTGCAGCAACAGGAGGTCGATGGCAGAGCGGCAGCAAGACGAAGTGGGGCCGGCGTCGGTCTTAGCGTGGAGCAAGGGAAGCAGAGCTTCTGGAGGCTGGAGAGGCCATGGACGTCGGGCGCGCGATGCCACAGGGAGGAGGCGAGACCTCTGTGGCGCGTGGAGAGGGTCATGGTCGGGCTCGACCACGTCGAGGAGGCCATGGCGGAGCGAGCGGGAGGCGCTGGACGCGGGCACACACGCGCCCAGCGGGGCACGCGGGAGGCAGGAGGCGAGGCAAGGCGACACGACGGCGAAGGGGCATGGCTCTGGCGGCGCCGGGAACAGGGAAGACGACGAATCCAGTCGGCCGGCGGCCGAAGCGAACGGAGCTCGGGGCGGAGGAGCTTGGGCGCGGGACGGCGGCCTGGCGGCGTTGGCGCTCCTGCGGGCATTCATGGCGGCGGTGGAGAGGCGCGACGGGCGGCGGCCGTTGCCAGAGGCGGGGAGGCCGACTCGAGGAGGAGGGACGACGCTCGGCAGCGGGGCCAGCAGCAGGCAACCGTGGGAGGCCGAGGCCGGTGGAGGTGCGGCGCAGGGCGGCGACGCAGGGCAGCTTCAGGCGATGCAGCGGGGCGACGGGGATGGACGGCGCCGGTGCAGAAGAGGAAGAAGGGTGGCGTCACTGGCAGGGGAGGCGCGCCATGGGGATCGAGCGCGAGCGCTCCTCCTGGCGCTAGCGATGTGCGTGCGTGTGTGAGTGGCGGCGGAGGGGAAACGAGAGGGAGAGGAGGAGATCGGGTGAGGGCATCGGGCTAGGGTTAGGAAGGGTTTAGGTGGGCTGACCTGCTAGGAGGCCCAATTGGCCAGCTGGGCTTCTCTCTTCTTGATTTACAGAAAATAGAAAGAAAGAATAGAGAGAAAAGAGAAGGTTAGAGAAAGAATTGGCACGGGGTTAATTTTCTCAGACTCAGAAAAATGAGTTTAATCCAAGAAAATAGGAGTGGGCGTGGATGCAAGGTTTAGATTCAAAAACATTTGAATTTAATTCAAATGGGTGAATAGGAAGTGGAGGTTTGGAAGGCCCAAAAATGTTGAGAATTTTAGAGGAGCCACAATAAATGGAGAAGAATTGTTGGCAAAGTTAGAGAGATCGACTCAAAGCAGAAAAGGCATAGGATTAATTCTGCACGTGTGTTAAGGTGAACTCCAGTTAATGGAATATTTATAATAGCTCCATAAATATTAGGAGGATATGTTATAAAGAGAAATCACCATGTGAATTCCCTCGATTTAAATAGATCGAAGATCCATGCAATTTATTTAGTTGAGTTTTTAAAAATTAATGACATGATGGCATGATGACATGATGCAATGCAAAAATAAAAGAGCAAGCGCCAAAAGAAACACGTGGAGATCACAAAAATATGGAAGTCTTCTGAAGCGTCGGTCTCGGGGCGTTACATCATGGGGGGAAGTGGGAGGTGTCAGTGGGGGGTTACGGGTTAGGGTTCGGTCTCCAGGGGGTTATGGAGGAGTGGAGGGGGCGGCCCGGGCCAGGTGGGCCGGTTGGGCGGCCTGGTGGCCTGCTGGGCCAAAGGCTTGTGAGGAGGGGGATTCCTTTTCACTTTTGTTTTTATCTTATACCCTTTTATTTATTTTCTTTTCTGTTTTAATTTTATTTCCCAAATTGTTTTAGTTTGGTAAAATATTCAATTAGCACCTAACATAGTAACATTAATTATACCACTGCCACAATAACTTTGGCACCTAGCTAAAATAGTTTAGTATTTTGTAAAATATATTAGGAGTATAACTAATTGTTTTGCTGTTGTTTTAATCACTTTAGGGTATTTAATTATTTTATAAAGACGTTGTTTCCCCACCAATAATATCCTTGATTTATTTGACACATTAAGAACATTTCAGTTTTGACTTTTGAAAACTTTAATTGTTTGACTTGATTTTAAATTTGAAATTTGAACAGGATTTGAATCATCGCAAGATTAACAACGGTAATCGTGGTGACGTGGCATCATTAGAGGGTTACTGTAGCGTAACTATCCGGGCATCACAATTCTCCTCCACTACAAGAAATCTCGTCCTGAGATTTAAGGGGTGTGTAAGGGGGAAATATCTGGTTACGAAATTCTAACGAAACTTCTCGGACTTGGTTGCTCTTCTCGAAGAGGTCAATCCATTACGTGGATGTCTTCATTACTCTGCTTCAGGTCATCATGATGAAGTCGGCATCCTTTCTTCGGGAACTCCGTCGTACTTACGAAAGAATAATGGTGGGTACTCCGGGAGAACGAAACTCTACAAGGTTGCTTATCTAGTAGTTAACTCTAGGGATGTGGTAGAAAGTATCTCTCGAATTGAAACTCGGGAAAATCACCGAGAGAGATAAAAGAAGGCGTGAGAATTTTTAAGCGGATGGGTAATCATTTAACGCCCAACCGAGAGTGTGAATGGGGTTCAGAGCAAACGGGAATAAGCATTGTGTCTGATACCAGACTTGATGATCTTTTGGGAGGTGGCTCGTGAATTATATACGAGGCCAGACGCAAGGAGTTACTTTGGAAACCGGGGGTGTATAGGAGAGTCAGGTTTCGATCCTGTGGAACTGTGGGTTATGGGCCCACCATACGGGATAAAGGTAGAAGGAGTGGTGACATCTTGCACGGTCATGATAGCAAGGCATGTCAGAGGGTAGCCCGTCAGTTATGTCGGCAACAACGTCGGTACCAAGGGCGAGGGGCGAAGAGAACCATTCTCCTGCTTGTTGAACGAGGCGGACCAATAGGCAAAGTTCTCGTCCATCGGTGGTTACCGGAATGTCATCAACAATAGTAGCAGGGTCTTACAGACAGAGTGGTACAACAAGGTGCTTACCTAAGCAGGGAATTATCTCTGCTCAGTTAAGTCCAGTTACAGGAAAGGTTAAACAAAAGAATGGAAAGGAAAACGCGATTATCAGATTAAACAGAACAATGGAAACGAAAATTGTGATTACACACAATTATTAGGAGTATATCCCTCCCATGGACAAGCAGAACATGGCATACAGGGTAGGAAGCCAGTACCCAACCATTCAGATAAAGAGGCAAGGATTAATCAAGATGTTACCCATACAACGGTGTTTGGATAACTGACCAAGAAACTTTTAGCATCGCGCCTCCAATGTTCTTGTTCATGAGCGGGGTATCATAGTCATGCTTCGAGGTAGCAATGATATGGTGTTTCAATCAAGGGCAAGACTTTGGATACACAAATGATCCATTAGGAGCAACTTATAAAATAAGTCCTACAATTTCCTCCAAGAAGAATGGTTATCCTTGCAAAAGAAATTATGGGGAAGTGGGAGGTGTCGGTGGGGGGTTACGGGTTAGGGTTCGGTCTCCAGGGGGGTTATGGAGGAGTGGAGGGGGGGGGGCCCGGGCTAGGTGGGCCGGTTGGACGGCCTGGTGGCCTGCTGGGCCAAAGGCCTGTGAGGGGGGATTCCTTTTCACTTCTGTTTTATCTTATACCCTTTTATTTATTTTCTTTTCTATTTTAATTTTATTTCCCAAATTGTTTTAGTTTGGTAAAATATTCAATTAGCACCTAACATAGTAACATTAATTATACCACTGCCACAATAACTTGGGCACCTAGCTAAAATAGTTTAGCATTTTGTAAAATATATTAGGAGTATAACTAATTGTTTTGTTGTTGTTTTAATCACTTTAGGGTATTTAATTATTTTATAAAGATGTTCTTTCTCCACCAATAATATCCTTGATTTATTTGTCAAATTAAGAACATTTTAGTTTTGACTTTTGAAAACTTTAATTGTTTGACTTGATTTTAAATTTGAAATTTGAACGGGATTTGAATCATCGCAAGATTAACAACAGTAATCGTGGTGACGTGGCATCATTAGCGGAGGGTTACTGTAGCGTAACTATCCGGGCGTCATAGTGCAGAATAAACTACAACAACTAGATTTGCAACCACGGGATGCTGACGATATCTTCAAAGAACATTGCAACAACAGCTAGGCTTCACAGCAACATATGGTAAGCCAGTGTGGTTTAGTACATGTGAAATGTAATGCGTGTGGGCTGCTTTCTTGGCTTGTGCCCTCAACCTGTAATCCTACAGAATTACAAATAGTTCAGTTGTCTGCTTTGTTGTATTGCTTGATTCGAATGCTTGTTTGTTACTACACAACCTTCTTCTTGTAGACGTTGTTGGGCCTCCAAGTGCAGAGGTTTGTAGGACAGTAGCAAATTTCCCTCAAGTGGATGACCTAAGGTTTATCAATCCGTGGGAGGCGTAGGATGAAGATGGTCGCTCTCAAACAACCCTGCAACCAAATAACAAAGATTCTCCTGTGTCCCCAACACGCCCAATACAATGGTAAATTGTATAGGTGCACTAGTTCGGCGAAGAGATGGTGATACAAGTGCAATATGGATGGTAGATATAGGTTTTTGTAATCTGAAAATATATAAACAGCAAGGTAACTAATGATAAAAGTGAGCACAAACGGTATTGCAATGCGTTGAAACAAGTCCTAGGGTTCATACTTTCACTAGTGCAAGTTATCTCAACAATAATAACATAATTGGATCATATAACTATCCCTCAACATGCAACAAAGAGTCACTCCAAAGTCACTAATAGCGGAGAACAAATGAAGAGATTATTGTAGGGTACGAAACCACCTCAAAGTTATTCTTTCAGATCAATCTATTCAAGAGTCCATAGTAAAATAAAATGAAGCTATTCTTTCCTTTCGATCTATCCTAGAGTTCGTACTAGAATAACAACTTAAGACACAAATCAACCAAAACCCTAATGTCATCTAGATACTCCAGTGTCACCTCAAGTATCCGTGGATATGATTATACGATATGCATCACACAATCTCAGATTCATCAATTCAACCAACACAAAGAACTTCAAAGATTGCCCCAAAGTTTCTACCGGAGAGTCAAGACAAAAACGTGTGCCAACCCCTATGCATAAGTTCACAAGGTCACTGAACCCGCAAGTTGATCACCAAAACATACATCAAGTAGATCACGTAAATATCCCATTGTCACCACAGATAAGCACATCCCAGACATACATCAAGTGTTCTCAAATCCTTAAAGACTCAATCTGATAAGATAACTTCAAAGGGAAAACTCAATCCATTACAAGAGAGTAGAGGGGGAGAAACATCATAAGATCCAACTATAATAGCAAAGCTCGCGATACATCAAGATCGTGCCAAATCAAGAACACGAGAGAGAGAGAGAGAGAGAGAGATCAAACACATAGCTACTGGTACATACCCTCAGCCCCGAGGGTGAACTACTCCCTCCTCATCATGGAGAGCGTCGGGATGATGAAGGTGGCCACCGGTGAGGGTTCCCCCTCCGGCAGGGTGCCGGAACAAGGTCCCAATTGGTTTTTGGTGGCTATAGAGGCTTGCGGCGGAGGAACTCCCGATCTAGATTATGTGTTGGAAGTTTGGGTATATATAAGAGGTTTTGGCGCCGGGAACAAGTCAAGGGGGTCTCCGAGGCAACCACGAGGTAGGGGGGCGCGCCCCCACCCTCGTGGGTGCCTCGGGACTCTTCTGGCCCATCTCCGATACTCCGTGGGCTTCTTTTGGTCCAAAAATAATCTCCGTGAAATTTCAAGTCAATTGGACTCCGTTTGGTTTTCCTTTTCTGCGATACTCAAAAACAAGGAAAAAACAGAAACTGGCACTGGGCTCTAGGTTAATAGGTTAGTCCCAAAAATCATATAAAATAGCATATAAATGCATATAAAACATCCAATATTGATAATATAATAGCATGGAATAATAAAAAAATATAGATACGTTGGAGACATATCAAGCATCCCCAAGCTTAATTCCTGCTCGTCCTCGAGTAGGTAAATGATAAAAACAGATTTTTTGATGTGGAATGCTACCTAACATATTTATCAATGTAATCTTCTCTATTGTGGCAAGAATATTCGGATCCATAAGATTCAAGACAAAATTTTAATATTGACATGCAAACAATAATACTTCAAGCATACTAACAAAGCAATCATGTCTTCTCAAAATAACATGGCCAAAGCAAGCTATCCCTACAAAATCATATAGTCTGGCTTTGCTCTATCTTCATCACACAAAATACTTAAATCATGCACAACCCCGATGACAAGCCAAGCAATTGTTTCATACTTTTGATGTTCTCAAACTTTTTCAATCTTCACGCAATACATGAGCGTGAGCCATGGACATAGCACTATAGGTGGAATAGAATGGTGGTTGTGGAGAAGACAGAAGATAGTCTCACATCAACTAGGCATATCAACGGGCTATGGAGATCCCCATCAATAGATATCAATGTGAGTGAGTAGGGATTGCCATGCAACGGATGCACTAGAGCTATAAGTGTATGAAAGCTCAAAAAGAAACTAAGTGGGTGTGCATCCAACTCGCTTGCTCACGAAGACCAAGGGCATTTTGAGGAAGCCCATCATTGGAATATACAAGCCAAGTTCTATAATGAAAGATTCCCACTAGTATATGAAAGTGACAACATAGGAGACTCTCTATCATGAAGATCATGGTGCTACTTTGAAGCACAAGTGTGGTAAAAGGATAGTAGCATTGCCCCTTCTCTCTTTTTCTCTCATTTTTTTGTTTTTGTTTTTTTGGTGGGCTTCTTTAGCCTCTTTTTTGGCTTCTTTGGCCTCTCTTTTTTCGTCCGGAGTCTCATCCCGACTTACGGGGGAATCATAGTCTCCATCATCCTTTCCTCACATGGGACAATGCTCTAATAATGAAGATCATCACACTTTTATTTACTTACAACTCAAGAATTACAACTCGATACTTAGAACAAATATGACTCTACGTGAATGCCTCCGGCGGTGTACCGGGATATGCATTGAATCAAGAGTGACATGTATGAATGATGAATGGTGGCCTTGCCACAAATACAATGTCAACTACATGATCATGCAAAGCAATATGACAATGATGAAGCGTGTCATAATAAACAGAATGGTGGAAAGCTGCATGGCAATATATCTCGGAATGGTTATGAAAATGCCATAATAGGTAGGCATGGTGGCTGTTTTGAGGAAGGTAATGGTGGGTGTATGGTACCGGCGAAAGTTGCGTGGCACAAGAGAGTCTAGCAATGGTGGAAGGGTGAGAGTGCGTATAATCCATGGACTCAACATTAGTCATAAAGAACTCACATACTTATTGCAAAAATCTATTAGTTATCGAAACAAAGTACTACGCACATGCTCCTAGGGGGATAGATTGGTAGGAAAAGACCATCGCTCGTCCCCGACCGCCACTCATAAGGAAGACAATCAATAAATAAATCATGCTCCGACTTCATCACATAACGGTTCACCATACGTGCATGCTACGGGAATCACAAACTTTAACACAAGTATCTCTCAAATTCACAACTACTCAACTAGCATGACTCTAATATCACCATATTCATATCTCAAAACAATCATAAGGAATCAAACTTCTCATAGTATTCAATGCACTTTATATGAAAGTTTTTATTATATCCCTCTTGGATGGCCATCATATTAGGACTAAATTCATAACCAAAGCAAATTACCATGCTGTTTAAGACTCTCAAAATAATATAAGTGAAGCATGAGAGTTCATCTATTTCTTCAAAATAAAACCACCGTCGTGCTCTAAAAAGATATAAGTGAAGCACTAGAGCAAATGACAAACTACTCCAAAAGATATAAGTGAAGATAAATGAGTAGTAGAATAATTATGTAACTATGTGAAGACTCTCTAACATTTAAGAATTTCAGATCTTGGGGTATTATTCAAACAGGAAGCAAAACTAAATAAAATAAAATGACGCTCCAAACAAAACACATATCATGTGGTGAATAAAAATATAGCCTCAAGTAAAGTTACCGATGAACGAAGACGAAAGAGGGGATACCTTCAGGGGCATCCCCAGGCTTAGGCTCTTGGTTGTCCTTGAATATTACCTTGGGGTGCCTTGGGCATCCCCAAGCTTGGCTCTTGCCACTCCTTATTCCATAGTCCATCGAATCTTTACCCAAAACTTGAAAACTTCACAACACAAAACTCAACAGAAAACTCGTAAGCTCCGTTAGTATAAGAAAATAAAACCAACACTTAGGTACTGTTGTTAACTCATTATAAATTCATATTGGTGTCATATCTACTGTATTCCAAATTATCTATGGTTCATACCCTCCGATACTACTCATAGATTCATCAAAATAAGCAAACAACACAATGAAAACAGAATCTGTCAAGAACAGAACAGTCTGTAGTAATCTGTATCATTCGAATACTTATTTAACTCCAAAAATTCTGAAATAAATCGGTGGACCTGAGGAATTTGTCTATTAATGATCTGCAAAAAGAATCAACCTAATATCACTCTCCAGTAAAAAATGGCAGCTAATCTCGTGAGCGCAAAAGTTTCTGTTTTTACAGCAAGATCGCAAAGACTTCACCCAAGTCTTCCCAAAGGTTCTACTTGGCACAAACACTAATTAAAACATAAAACCACATCTAAACATAGGCTAGATGAATTATTTAGTTATAAACAGGAGCAAAAAGCAAAGAACAAAAATAAAATTGGGTTGCCTCCCAACAAGCGCTAACGTTTAACGCCCCTAGCTAGGCATGATGATTTGAGTGATGCTCACATAAAAGATAAGAATTGAAACATAAAGAGCGCATCATGAAGAGTATGACTAGCACATTTAAGTCTAACCCACTTCCTGTGCATAGGGATTTTGTGAGCAAACAACTTATGGGAACAATAATCAACTAGCATAGGAAGGCAAAACAAGCATAACTTCAAAACTTTAAGCACATAGAGAGGAAACTTGATATTATTGCAATTCCTACAAGCATATGTTCCTCCCTCATAATAATTTTCAGTAGCATCATGAATGAATTCAACAATATAACCATCACATAAAGCATTCTTTTCATGATCTACAATCATATAATTTTTATTACTCTCCACATAAGCAAATTTTTTCTCATGAATAATAGTGGGAGCAAACTCAACAAAATAACTATCATGTGAGGCATAATCCAATTGAAAACTAAAATCATGATGACAAGTTTCATGGTTATCATTAATCTTTATAGCATACATGTCATCACAATAATCATCATAGATAGCAACTTTGTTCTCATAATCAATTGGAACCTCTTCCGAAATAGTGGATTCGTCACTAAATAAAGTCATGACCTCTCCAAATCCACTTTCATAATTATCACAATAAGATTCAACACCCTCCAAAATAGTGGGATCATTACTTACTAAAGTTGACACTCTTCCAAACCCACTTTCATCAATATATTCATCATAAATAGGAGGCATGCTTTCATCATAATAAATTTGCTCATCAAAACTTGGGGAACTAAACATATCATCTTCATGAAACATAGCATCCCCAAGCTTGTGGCTTTGCATATCATTAGCATCATGGGTATTCAAAGAATTCATACTAACAAATTTGAAATCATGCTCATCATTCAAATATTTAGTGCCAAACATTCTAATGCATTCTTCTTCTAGCACTTGAGCACAATTTTCCTTTCCATCATTCTCACGAAAGATATTAAAAAGATGAAGCGTATGAGACAAACTCAATTCCATTTTTTTTTGTAGTTTTCTTTTATAGACTAAACTAGTGATAAAACAAGAAACTCAAAGATTTGATTGCAAGATCTAAAGATATACCTTCCAGCACTCACCTCCCCGGCAACGGCGCCAGAAACTGCTTGATGTCTACTACACAACCTTCTTCTTGTAGACGTTGTTGGGCCTCCAAGTGTAGAGGTTTGTAGGACAGTAGCAAATTTACCTCAAGTGGATGGCCTAAGGTTTATCAATCCGTGGGAGGTGTAGGATGAATATGGTCTCTCTCAAACAACCATGCAACCAAATAACAAAGAGTCTCTTGTGTCCCCAACACACCCAATACAATGGTAAATTGTATAGGTGCACTAGTTCGGCGAAGAGATGGTGATACAAGTGCAATATGGATGGTAGATATAGGTTTTTGTAATCTGAAAATATAAAAACAGCAAGGTAACTAATGATAAAAGTGAGCACAAATGGTATTGCAATGCGTTGAAACAACGCCTAGGGTTCATACTTTCACTAGTGCAAGTTCTCTCAACAATAATAACATAATTGGATCATATAACTATCCCTCAACATGCAACGAAGAGTCACTCCAAAGTCACTAATAGCGGAGAACAAACGAAGAGATTACTGTAGGGTACGAAACCACCTCAAAGTTATTCTTTCGGATCGATCTATTCAAGAGTCCGTAGTAAAATAACATGAAGCTATTCTTTCCGTTCGATCTATCCTAGAGTTCGTACTAGAATAACACCTTAAGACACAAATCAACCAAAACCCTAATGTCATCTAGATACTCCAATGTCACATCAAGTATCCGTGGGTATGATTATACGATATGCATCACACAATCTCAGATTCATCTATTCAACCAACACAAAGAATTTCAAAGAGTGCCCCAAAGTTTCTACCGGAGAGTCAAGACGAAAACATGTGCCAACCCCTATGCATAAGTTCACAAGGTCACTGAACCCGCAAGTTGACCACCAAAACATACATCAAGTAGATCACATAAATATCCCATTGTCACCACAGATAAGCACATGCAAGACATACATCAAGTGTTCTCAAATCCTTAAAGACTCAATTCGATAAGATAACTTCAAAGGGAAAACTCAATCCATTACAAGAGAGTAGAGGGGGAGAAACATCATAAGATCCAACTATAATAGCAAAGCTCGCGATACATCAAGATCGTGCCAAATCAAGAACACAAGAGAGAGAGAGAGATCAAACACATAGCTACTGGTACATACCCTCAGCCCCGAGGGTGAACTACTCCCTCCTCGTCATGGAGAGCGCTGGGATGATGAAGATGGCCACCGGTGAGGGTTCCCCCCTCCGGCAGGGTGCCGGAACAAGGTCCCGATTGGTTTCTGGTGGCTACAGAGGCTTGCAGTGGCGGAACTCCCAATCTAGGATATGTTCTGGAAGTTTGGGTATATATAAGAGGTTATGGCGTTGGGAACAAGTCAGGGGGGTCTCTGAGGCTGCCACGAGGTAGGGGGTGCGCCCCCACCCTCGTGGGTGCGTGGGGACTCTTCTGGCCCATCTCCGATACTCCGTGGGCTTCTTCTGGTCCAAAAATAATCTCCGTGAAATTTTATTTCAATTGGACTCCGTTTGGTTTTCCTTTTCTGCGATACTCAAAAACTAGGAAAAACAGAAACTGGCACTGGGCTCTAGGTTAATAGGTTAGTCCCAAAAATCATATAAAATACCATATAAATGCATATAAAACATCCAAGATTGATAATATAATAGCATGGAACAATCAAAAATTATAAATACGTTGGAGACGTATCAGTGAGCATATTGTATTGGATGAAATAACTGTTTGACTCAATGTGTATCCAACCTACTGAATTCGAAGATCACGGCATTTCTAAATCATAATCATATATAAAGGTGGAATAAATCTTTGTTGTGGTTTTGAAGAAATAAATAACAAAACGTAGAATTATCGGTGGATATTCGTAATCGAATACAAATTGGATTTGAATTTAGTTGCCAGGGCCCAGGGCAAACGTGAATGCTAATTCTCCCAAGTTTTGAATGAAGCGGCTAAACACCCACTATCATTTGTGGGCTGCCCGAAGCAAGTGTTTGTGAGATGGAAATTACTGTCTACCCCTGACACTTTGACATCCTTATTGACCGGATTTACACTGCTGTCGATAGGGTAGACTAGTAACTTCAATCAGACGTGACACGACCGCCTCTGAGCCCATTTCGACATGGTGGCGCCAAACATGGGCGGCAAAACACATTTGATTCAAGCTCGTCCGAAAGACATGTCACTCGGCAAAAAAACTCTCCTCGCCCGAAATCGATGTAGGCAAATATTTTAAATAGGGGCAGATGTGTAACTTCCCTCAGACGTGGCACAACCACCCTACCTGTCAGCCCCGTCCATACACCGTGGGCGCCAACCGTGGGCGGCAAAACACCCTCTCCTAACCCGAAATCGCTACCGGCAAATATTTGGGAGATGCGAGATTACCGTCCTATCCCCAACCGACGTGATGTCCGAAATTTTAAACGGGGGATAAGTTCGTAACTTTCCCACATTTCAGACAAGCGCGTCCCAAAATTTGAGATCCCCCCTCACCCTCCACTTCCCCATTCATACACCGTCGGCGCCACAACAACCTCCCCACTGCGGCCAGCATCCTCCGTCCGCCACCCCATCCTCCACCTTGCCGGAGCCGCTACCCCGTCATCCACTGCAAGAGATGGACGTCTCTCATCCACGGTGCCGGACCAGGATCCTTTCATCGCGTCCTCTCGCTTCATCAGCGCCATCGTCCACCTTGTCGTTGCCGCTCCTACGACCGCCTCGTCCACAACAACAGGATTTATCCCCCGACCCGGCCGCCTGCCGTCTAAAGTCTTCTTCCCCGCCGCCGACAGCCATCGCACCCGCAGCACCCTCAACGTATCAGCAGGGGCCTACACGGCGTCGCAAGAGAGGTGGTACTCTTCCATATGTGCTTAAGTAATTGATCTCACCCGGAAAATAGATCGTAAATTGTTTACTGTACTTTTCTTGTCCGTACCAAATCGTAGTGGCTAGTTGAAAGCAAACATTGGTTGCGAAGTAGCTTTGTCCGGTTTGCACCTTTAGATCCGCCATGGCACGGTCACTATACTCGTAAAGCTTATGGTTTTCCCCTTTATATTCACTACCATCATCGTAGGTGCTTCGTGTCGTGCTAGCACTGCTCCCAAGACCTTCAACCCATCAAGCAAAACAACATGCCACTCATAATTCCAAAGCTTAGGTGTTGAAATACGATTCTGATATGATGCTCATATTACTAAAATAGAGAACGTTTAATTGGTCACCTAATGTTCCTATATTCGTTTCGAAAAGCATGTGCGCTACCCACTGATCCAGCTAGTTCCACTTTCCTGATTTTACTCTTGATGCTTAGGGTTTTCCCCTTTTATCTACTCTACTATGATCTGCGTAGGTGCTTTCTGTCATACTAGCATGATTCCACCCATCAAGCTAAACAACACAGGACTTAGTAGTTCAAATATGATTGTGATATGATACTCATATTAGTTAATAGACACATTTAATTGGTTAGCTAAAGGTCCCACTTGAGTTTCCAAATGCATGTCGCGACATATAGAGAGACAACAGAATTGCATTTGTTTGTCACTTGTTGACTGTACTTTCTTGTCCATACCAAATCTTAGTTGTTATTTCAAAGCAAGGATCGGTTGCTAACTACCCTTTGTGCGGTTTGCAGCTTCAAATCTGCCATCCCACTTCCACGGTCAACACTATACTCATCATGCTTACGGTTTCCCTATTTTATGATGACCACGATCAGCCTACGTGGTTCGCGTCGTAATAGCACTTCTCCACCCATCGAGCTAAACAAGCTTAGTTGTACAAATTCAAATCTGATATTATGCTGATATTAGTAAAACTGAGAGATGTTTAATTGGTCAGCTAAATGTTCCTACTTTAGTTTCGAAATGCATGTGAGCCACATATGGAGAGGCCGGAAGGAATACTATTTCTCTGTGTGCTCTGGTTCATAATGGGTGGTCAACCGACATTGTATAGAAAGACTTGTAATATCTTCAATCTGCTTGCTCTTCTGCTCTTCTTTAAGATGATCCTCTTCTCTTCTTTAATAAGTATGTTCCTTGTTGGGAAGAGTAGCACAGACATTTGCGGTCGACTGGTCAGGTCGAGTTGTTCTCCCTTAGTATATTTTGAATCTGTCAGGTCAGGTCGACTTGTTCTTCTTTACTATATGTTGAAGCTGTCATCTGTGAAGTATCATCACTTCTGGAGCTCTCATATTTTGAGTAGTAGGCCACATTATATTAATGCACACACCAAGTTACAGCATGCATGGCATCTCTGAGAAGAATTGCAGAGATAGCACAAAGGGGTTTACAGGGAGGCAGTATTGGATTAGAATCACTTTCGCATTACAAAGATAATCTCACCTATTTTTATGTTTTCATGCCTGTTAGGTACTGAGCATTATCAAATGAATATGAGAATGGGCGCACGAGAGGAATATTGCGGAACAATCCACTGGCTAACAAACTTGGCATGGTGGAGGATGGCCTATCTTATTCACCCATCAAGGTGCTTGCTCTAACTTGGCAAGGTTGTATTGGTCGCACATATTTTGCATTTGACCTCTTGCATTACTTCTACTTTCACCATCTGCTTAGTTTAAGCATCATATATGAGTATATGCCATACCTATCCATTTTCTGTACCTATTACATGTGTCTCATACTATGTTTTTCCAGTCAAATGTTGTTCTTTCGTAATAGATGTCCAAAAGGAAGAGGGTGAGTGCAGATCCTCAAGGAGTACAAACTAGGTATTTGGAAAAGGTAGTGATACCTGATAAATCAGATAGATCAGCAGCCACAGAGAACACAGGCCCAACTGTACCACACTCTACCCCTACTCCACTGGCCAAACCCCTATTAGAACTGCTGACAGCCCAGCGTCAGGTACTGTCTATGATATTAATTCAAAATTTGAACTCCTAAATTTCTGCATGTGTCTTACCTTCTCTCTTGTATGAAAACTAATTTCAGATGAAGCACCTTGCTCAAAGGATCATAGGATCTCACAACAATACTGGGCTCTGCACTGCTCTTGTCAGTACCTCTTGCCCTTTGTCAGCATACGTACACTCATTGATGTTTGATTATGTAGCATCACTGTAAATGTTTGCTTCTTTATCCTCCCTTTGCTTGAAATTATAAGATCTATATTTACTCTTAGATAAATGTAGAATTAACACAATGGTTATGAAGTTTTGGATTGCTCATGTATGTACCTGTTGTCATGTACTCCCTCTGTATCGAATTAATTGTTGATCAATTGGATGCATTTAGAACTTAATAGTGCTAGATACATCCATTTGAGCGACAAGTAATAACGGACGGTGGTGGTATTACTGTACATGCATCGCGAAATAGTTGATTGTCTAGCATTACTCTGCATCTTATTTGCCCTGCCCTCCACTTTCTCCAAATTATCATATCTACATTTACTCTTACCAAAATGTTGAATAAAGCCAATGCCACAGCACACGTTGATGTCTGCATTCCTCTTGTCAGTACCTTTTGCCTTGTAACCATGTACTTAATTAATTCCTATTTGATTATGTATCATCAGTCTGCACCTGAGCTTCATTATCCTTTGTTTCGTCCAATATTATTTGATCTATATTTACTCTTTGCAAAATGTAGAAAAATGGCAACGCTTATAAATAATTTTCTTTGGGGAATTTATTGAATTATCCTTCCATCAACATGGAGATGGGCTTTGTCCAGCCCGTGTTAACATGTAATGTAAGTTCATCCTTCTCAAGCCTTCAAACTTTGTTCTAGTATAGAGTTGGATAGGCATCATTTCCTCCACTTTTGTTTACTTTGTTGTTTACATCTGATTGGATGTTTGCAACAACTACCAGTTTTAAATTGTAGTTGTAAAAACATGTTCCTTGTGCAGAACAGATCCATTTATTTGCTTATATAATTGTGAAACCTGTTACGTGTCTCCTTGTTTCTCTTTCAGAGTCGTATCTCTTATGCCAGGCGGAACTTTAGGGAAGATAGTGAGCCAAATCATATTGAGGACAGCGAGATGACCCCAAGGTCCTGCCTTGATGAAGACAGTGAGTTGAAGCTACTCACCAGCAGGTGTCAGACAACCTCTGTGCAGTCGCTGCCTCAATCAGTTCGACTGGTTCAGTCTCAACTTAAAGCGGAAAGGCTTGCTTCAACTCAGCTCCGACTTGAAGTCAAAGATGCAAACAAGATGTCAGAGGACTGCCATATGCACTATCGTGCCATACAGCTAGGGATGGAGCATCTATCATTGACACAACTAAGGTCTCATCAGCTTGTTCGGCTGCTTGCGAGGCCCGTCCTGTAAAGGCCTAGTGCCTTCTGAAGTGCTCTCAGTTTTGTATATTCTTTTTTCGGCGCGTTTATATGCACTGGTGGCGACCTTTGATGCCCAGTGTATGTAATCCGCGGTCATGTTGCGCTTTATTATCACCGGTAGCGAACTTTGATTCCCAATGGATGTAATATGCCATAATTTATTTATTGTATAGTCTAGGTTTATTCTTTGGTCGGTATGCTGTAATTTGGGCCGGAAGGTTCAGTGGATCTCAGTGTTGTCGGTCTTCAGGCCGGCCAGTTACTCATATGGGCCAAAACGTGGGCCTATAATCATCTTGGGCCATTGGCAGGACTAAACCTATAGTAGTTTCCCGCCTTTAACACGCCGAGTAAAGTTCTAGCCAGCTGGGCCAGAGAATACCATGGGCTTTTAACAGGCTAAAACCTAGATTGGGCCAGCGTTCGGCCGAAAAATTCACGGGCCAATACAGGCGAAACTGCCTAAGGCCCATGTTTGGCCCAAATAGGACGAGTAGTTAACATGCCAAAATATATCTCGGGCCAGTTTGGCCCAATAAAATTATGGGCTTTAAGCAGGCCGGTATCCATGCGGGCCATAGGCCCAAAAGTGTCATGGGCCATTATCAGATGGGCTATAAGCAGGCCTGATTCAACGCGGGCTGTAATTAGGCCCAACTGTTCCACGGGCCATTAACAGGCCGATAGGCCTATTGGGCTGAAATTTATGCACGAAGACTACGGGCCGTTAAGAGGCCTAAAGTTACTTTGGGCAAGAAACAGCCCAGTTTCTGCATGGGTTGTTAAAGGGCCTAAAGTTAAACCAGGCCGATGGCGTCCCAGATGCACCACGGGCCGCTAACAGGCCGAAACTATTATCGGGCCGAACTGGTTAACGGGCATTTAACAGGCTGAAATACAAACATGTCTTAGAATGGGCCCAAAAGAACAGTGGCCTGTTAATGGGCCTGACCCGATATGGGTCGTAATTTGGCCCAAAACATGGCAGGATGTGAATGGGCCTGATCTGCTATGGGCCTCAATTTGGCCCAAAAGATGGCAGGCTGTTAACGGGCCAGCCCACTAGTGTCTAAAAAAACATGGTGGGCCTTTAGCTGGGCCGGCCTTTTCACCGGAATGGGCCTCTGTTGGGCCGTGCCACGTGTCAACGTATCATAGGCGCCTCTTGTCCAATGAGTGGATGACATTTGTCCGAACGTTGAGCCAACACGTGTTTCCTCCGGCCAATGAGAATTTTACACGTGGAAAATCCCCATCGGTCTGGGCTGTTAACGGGTTATCGGATCCAAAACCGGACCCGATAGCTTAACAGCGACCCGTTACGGTCAATGCCACGTGTCAGTCACCCTTGACGAAAGCACTTCTATGACACGCGATTTATCGTCATGGAAGTGGACACTTCCGTGATGATAATTTTGGTAATGTCATGGAACACTTCTACGACAGCACAGGTATGACTATCTTGATTCTGTCATAAAATTGTCATGGATGTACATGCATGACAGAAAACGTGACCTACTGTGACAAACACGTATCATCACGGAAGTGTCTTTTTTTGTAGTGATAGATGTTACTATTAAACTTGCCAATAGAGACACTATCACACCACTTGGGATTGTGAGAGATGTTGAAGTCCTGTGTGGGAAAATAAAATACCCTACTGATTTTCTAGTGCTTGGTTCCCCACAAGATGACTTTTGTCGCATTATCTTTGGTAGACCTTTCTTGGACACTGTCAATGATACTATAGATTGTCTTGAACAAGCTGTCAGTGTTAGCTTTGGTGATGAGTCTCATGAGTTTAATTTTTCCAAGTTTAATAGACAACCTGACAAGAAAGAATTACCTAGTAAGGATGAAATAATTGGTCTTGCTTCTATTGTCGTGCCTCCTACTGATCCACTAGAACAATATTTGCTAGACCACGAAAATGATATACATATGCATGAAAGAAATGAGATGGATAAAATATTATTTGAACAATGACCTCTGCTAAAACATAATTTGCATACTGAAACTCTAGGAGGTCCTCCTCAACCTAAAGGTGATCCTGTGTTTGAATTAGAACAATTTCCTAACACTTTGAAATATGCTTATCTCGATGAGAAAATGATATATCATGTTATTATTAGTGCTAACTGTTGGAAATATGCCCTAGAGGCAATAATAAATAAGTTATTATTATATTTCCTTGTTCATGATAATCGTTTATTATCCATGCTAGAATTGTATTGATAGGAAACTCAGATACATGCATAGACAACACCATGTCCCTAGTAAGCCTCTAGTTGACTAGCTCGTTGATCAATAGATGGTTACGGTTTCCTGACCATGGACATTGGATGTCGTTGATAACGGGATCACATCATTAGGAGAATGATGTGATGGACAAGACCCAATCCTAAGCCTAGCACAAGATCGTGTAGTTCGTTTGCTCAGAGCTTTTCTAATGTCAAGTATCATTTCCTTAGACCATGATATTGTGCAACTCCCGGATACCGTAGGAATGCTTTGGGTGTACCAAACATCACAACATAACTGGGTGACTATAAAGGTGCACTACAGGTATCTCCGAAAGTGTCTGTTGGGTTGGCACGAATCGAGACTGGGATTTGTCACTCCGTGTAAACGGAGAGGTATCTCTAGGCCCACTCGGTAGGACATCATCATAATGTGCACAATGTGACCAAGGAGTTGATCACGGGATGATGTGAGTTACACAACGAGTAAAGAGACTTGCCGGTAACGAGATTGAACAAGGTATAGGGATACCGACGATCGAATCTCGGGCAAGTAACATACCGATAGACAAAGGGAATTGCATACGGGATTGATTGAATCCCCGACATCGTGGTTCATCCGATGAGATCATCGTGGAACATGTGGGAGCCAACATGGGTATCCCGATCCCGCTGTTGGTTATTGACCGGAGAACGTCTCGGTCATGTCTACATGGTTCCCGAACCCGTAGGGTCTACACACTTAAGGTTCGATGACGCTAGGGTTATAGGGAATAGATATACGTGGTTACCGAATGTTGTTCGGAGTCTCGGATGAGATCCCGGACGTCACGAGGAGTTCCGGAATGGTCCGGAGGTAAAGATTTATATATGGGAAGTCCTGTTTTGGTTACCGGAAAAGTTTCGGGTGATATCGGTAATGTACCGGGACCACCGGGAGGGTCCCGGGGGTCCACCAAGTGGGGCCACCAGCCCCATAAGGCTGTGTGGGCCAAGTGTGGGAGGGGACCAGCCCCAGGTGGGCTGGTGCGCCCCCCACCAAGGCCCAAGGCGCATGGGAGAGTGGGAGGGGGCAAACCCTAGGTCCAGATGGGCCTTAAGGCCCACCCTAGTGGCGCCCCCCCTCTCCTCCCCTTGGCCGCCCCCCTAGATGGGATCTAGGGCTGGCCGCCACCCCTTGGGGTGGGAACCCTAGAGGGGGCGCAGCCCCCTCCCCCCCTATATATAGTTGAGGTTTGGGGCTGCCCATAGACACGAGAACGTCTCTCTTTCGGCGCAGCCCTACCCCTCTCCCTCCTCCTCCTCTCCCGCGGTGCTTGGCGAAGCCCTGCGGGATTGCCACGCTCCTCCATCACCACCACGCCGTCGTGCTGCTGCTGGATGGAGTCTTCCCCAACCTCTCCCTCTCTCCTTGCTGGATCAAGGCGTGGGAGACGTCACCGGGCTGCACGTGTGTTGAACGCGGAGGCACCGTTCTTTCGGTGCTTAGATCGGAATCAACCGCGATCTGAATCGCTACGAGTACGACTCCCTCATCCGCGTTCTTGCAACGCTTCCGCATCGCGATCTACATGGGTATGTAGATTCACTCCCCTTCCCCTCGTTGCTAGATTACTCCATAGATTGATCTTGGTGATGCGTAGAAAATTTTGAATTTCTGCTACGTTCCCCAACAGTGGCATCATGAGCTAGGTCTATGCGTAGTTTCTATGCACGAGTAGAACACAAAGTAGTTGTGGGTGTTGATGTTGCCAATTCTTCTTGCCGCTACTAGTATTATCTTGTTTCGGCGGCATTGTGGGATGAAGCGGCCCGGACCGACCTTACACGTACGCTTACGTGAGACAGGTTCCACCGACTGACATGCACTAGATGCATAAGGTGGCTAGCGGGTGTCTGTCTCTCCTACTTTAGTCGGAACGGATTCGATGAAAAGGGTCCTTATGAAGGGTAAATAGAAATTGGCAAATCACGTTGTGGTCATACGTAGGTAAGAAACGTTCTTGCTAGAAACCTACAAACCACGTAAAAACTTGCAACAACAATTAGAGGACGTCTAACTTGTTTTTGCAGCAAGTGCTATGTGATGTGATATGGCCAGAAGATGTGATGAATGATATATGTGATGTATGAGATTGATCATATTCTTGTAATAGGAATCACGACTTGCATGTCGATGAGTATGACAACCGGCAGGAGCCATAGGAGTTGTCTTTATTTTTTGTATGACCTGTGTGTCATTGAATAACGCCATGTAAATTACTTTACTTTATTGCTAAGCGTGTTAGCCATAGAAGTAGAAGTAATCATTGGCGTGACAACTTCATGAAGACACAATGATGGAGATCATGATGATGGAGATCATGGTGTCATGCCGGTGACAAAGATGATCATGGTGCCCCGAAGATGGAGATCAAAGGAGCAAGATGATATTGGCCATATCATGTCACTATTTGATTTCATGTGATGTTTATCATGTTATGCATCTTATTTGCTTAGAACGACGGTAGTAAGTAAGATGATCCCTCACTAAAATTTCAAGAGAAGTGTTCCCCCTAACTGTGCACCATTGCGAAGGTTCGTCGTTTCGAAGCACCACGTGATGATCGGGTGTGATAGATTCTTACGTTCGAATACAACGGGTGTTGACGAGCCTAGCATGTACAGACATGGCCTCGGCACACACGCAATACACTTAGGTTGACTTGACGAGCCTAGCATGTACAGACATGGCCTCGGAACACAAGAGACCGAAAGGCGTGGGAGACGTCACCGGGCTGCACGTGTGTTGAACGCGGAGGCACCGTTCTTCGGTGCTTAGATCGGAATCAACCGCGATCTAAATCGCTACGAGTACGACTCCTTCATCCGCGTTCTTGCAACGCTTCCGCATCGCGATCTACAAGGATATGTAGATGCACTCCCCTTCCCCTCGTTGCTAGATTACTCCATAGATTTATCTTGGTGATGCGTAGAAAATTTTGAATTTCTGCTACGTTCCCCAACAGTGGCATCATGAGCTAGGTCTATGCGTAGTTTCTATGCACGAGTAGAACACAAAGTAGTTGTGGGTGTCGATGTTGTCAATTTACTTGCCGTTACTAGTCTTATCTTGTTTCGGCGGCATTGTGGGATGAAGCGGCCCGGACCGACCTTACACGTACGCTTACGTGAGACAGGTTCCACCGACTGACATGCACTAGTTGCATAAGGTGGCTAGCGGGTGTCTGTCTCTCCCACTTTAGTCGGAACGGATTCGATGAAAAGGGTCCTTATGAAGGGTAAATAGAAATTGGCATATCACGTTGTGGTTTTACGTAGGTAAGAAGCGTTCTTGCTAGAAACCTATACAAGCCACGTAAAAACTTGCAACAACAATTAGAGGACGTCTAACTTGTTTTTCCAGCATGTGCTATGTGATGTGATATGGCCAGAAGATGTGATGAATGATATATGTGATGTATGAGATTGATCATATTCTTGTAATAGGAATCACGACTTGCATGTCGATGAGTATGACAACCGGCAGGAGCCATAGGAGTTGTCTTTATTTTTGTATGACCTGCGTGTCATTGAATAACGCCATGTAAATTACTTTACTTTATTGCTAAGCGCGTTAGCCATAGAAGTAGATGTAATCGTTGGCGTGACAACTTCATGAAGACACAATGATGGAGATCGTGATGATGGAGATCATGGTGTCATGCCGGTGACAAAGATGATCATGGTGCCCCGAAGATGGAGATCAAAGGAGCAAAATGATATTGGCCATATCATGTCACTATTTGATTGCATGTGATGTTTATCATGTTTACATCTTATTTTCTCAGAACGACGGTAGCATAAATAAGATGATCCCTCACTAAAATTTCAAGAGACGTGTTCCCCCTAACTGTGCACCGTTGCGAAGGTTCGTTGTTTTGAAGCACCACGTGATGATCGGGTGTGATAGATTCTAACGTTCGAATACAACGGGTGTTGATGAGCCTAGCATGTACAGACATGGCCTCGGAACACATGCAAAACACTTAGGTTGACTTGACGAGCCTAGCATGTACAGACATGGCCTCGGAACACAAGAGACTGAAAGGTCGAGCATGAGTCGTATAGAAGATACGATCAACATGGAGATGTTCACCGATGATGACTAGTCCGTCTCACGTGATGATCGGACACGGCCTAGTTTGACTCGGATCATGTATCACTTAGATGACTAGAGGGATGTCTATCGGAGTGGGAGTTCAATAATCAGATGAACTTCATTATCATGAACATAGTCAAAAGGTCTTTGCAAATTATGTCATACGCTTTTGTTCTACTGTTTAAGATATGTTCCTAGAGAAAATTTAGTTGAAAGTTGGTAGTAGCAATTATGCGGACTGGGTCCGTAAACTGAGGATTGTCCTCATTGCTGCACAGAGGGCTTATGTCCTTAATGCACCGCTCGGTGTGCTGAACCTCAGCGTCGTCTGTAGATGTTGCGAAACATCTGACATACCGTTTTGATGACTAGGTGATAGTTCAGTGAGTAATGCTAACGGTTTAGAATTGTGGCACCAAAGACGGTTTTTTGAAAACGTCGCAGAACATATGAGATGTTCCGAAGACTGAAATTGGGATTTCAGACTAGTGCCCACGTCAAGAGGTATGAGACCTCTGACAAGTTTCTTAAGCCTGCAAACTAAGGGAGAAAAACTCAATCGTTGAGCATGTGCTCAGATTGTCTGAGTACCACAATCGCTTGAATCGAGTGGGAGTTAATCTCCCAGATGAGATAGTGATGGTTCTCCATAGTCACTGCCACCAAGCTAGTATAGCTTCGTGATGAACTATAACATATCAGGGAAAGTTATGATGATCCTTGAGCTATTCGCGATGTTTGACACCGCGAAAGTAGAAATCAAGAAGGAGCATCAATTGTTGATGGTTAGTAAAACCACTAGTTTCTAGAAGGGCAAGGGCAAAAGGGATACTTCATGAAACAGCAAGTCATTTGTTGCTCTAGTGAAGAATCCCAAGGTTGAACCCAAACCCGAGACTAAGTGCTTCTGTAATGAGGGGAACGGTCACTGAAGAGGAACTACCCTAGATACTTGGTAGATGAGGAGGCAGGCAAGGTCGACAGAAGTATATTGGATATACATTATATGAATGTGTACTTTACTAGTACTCCTAGCAGCACCAGGGTATTAGATACCGGTTCGGTTGCTAAGTGTTACTAACTCGAAATAAAAGCTGCGGAATAAACGGAGACTAGCTAAAGGTGAGATGACGATATGTGTTGGAAGTGTTTCCAAGGTTGATGTGATCAAGCATCGCATGCTCCCTCTACCATCGAGATTTGGTGTTTGCGTTGAGCATGATTGGATTATGTTTATCGCAATACGGTTATTCATTTAAGGAGAATAATGGTTACTCTGTTTATTTGAATAATACCTTCAATGGTCTTGCACCTAAAATGAATCTCGATCGTAGTGATACACATGTTCGTGCCAAAAGATATAAAATAGTAATGATAGTACCACATACTTGTGGCACTGCAATTTGAGTCATATTGGTATAGAACGCATGAAGAAGCTCCATGTAGATGGATCTTTGGACTCAGTCGTTTTTGAAAAGATTGAGACATGCGAACCATGTCTATTGGTATATATGCATGAAGAAACTCCATGCAGATGGATCGTTTGGACTCACTTGATTTCGAATCACTTGAGACATGCAAATCATACCACATGGGCAAGATGACTGAAAGTCCTCGTTTTCAGTAAGATGGAACAAGAGAGCAACTTATTGGAAGTAATACATTTTGATGTATGCAGTCCAATGAGTGCTGAGGCATGAAGTGGATATCGTTATGTTCTTACTTCACAGATGATTTTAGTAGATGCTGAGTGTATTTACTTGATAAAACACAAGTCTGAATTATTGAAAGGTTCAAGTAATTTCAGAGTGAAGTTGAAGATCGTCGTGACAAGAGGATAAAATGTCTGTGATATGATCATAGAGATGAGTATCTGAGTTACGAGTTTGGCACACAATTAAGACATTGTGGAAAGTGTTTCACAATTAATACCGCCTGGAACACCACAGAGTGATGGTGTGTCCGAACATCATAATTGCACCCTATTGGATATGGTGCATACCATGATGTCTCTTATCGAATTACCACTATCATTTATGGGTTAGGCATTAGAGACAACCGCATTCACTTTAAAAGGGGCACCACGCAATTCCGTTGAGACGACACCGTTTAGAGAAACCTAAGTTGTCGTTTCTTAAAAGTTTGGGGCTGCGATGCTTATGTGAAAAAGTTTCAGGCTGATAAGCTCGAACCCAAAGCGGATAAATGCGTCTTCATAGAAAACCCAAAACAGTTGGGTATACCTCCTATTTCAGATCTGGAAGCAAAAGTAATTGTTTCTAGAAACGAGTCCTTTCTCGAGGAAAAGTTTCTCTCGAAAGAATTGAGTGGGAGGATGGTGGAGACTTGATAAGTTTATTGAACCGTCACTTCAACTAGTGTGTAGCAGGGCACAGGAAGTTGTTCCTGTGGCACCTACACCAATTGAAGTGGAAGCTTATGATAGTGATCATGAAACTTCGGATCAAGTCACTACCAAACCTCGTAGGACGACGAGGATGCGTGCTACTTCATAGTGGTACGTGATCCTGTCTGAGATATCATGTTGTTGGACAATACTGAACCTACGAGCTATGGAGAAGCGATGGTGGGCCCATATTCCGACAAATGGTTAGAAGCCATGAAATCCGAGATAAATGGATCTTTGAGAAGAAGACGGACGTGGACGGTAATGTTACCGTCTATGAAGCTCGACTTGTGGCAAAGAGTATTTCCACAAGTTCAAGGAGTTGACTACGATGAGATTTTCTCATCCGTAGCGATGCTTAAATCCGTCGGAATCATGTTAGCATTAGCTGCATTTGTGAAATCTGGCAGATGGATGTCAAAACAAGTTTCCTTACCAGTTTTCGTAAGGAAAGGTTGTATGTGATACAATCAGAAAGGTTTTGTCGATCCTAAGGATGCTAAAAGGTATGCTAGCTCCAGCGATCCTTCCATGGACTAGAGCAAGCATCTCGGAGTCAGAATATACGCTTTGATGGAGTGATCAAAGTTTTTGGGTTTATACAAAGTTTGTTAGAAACTTGTATTTACAATAAAGTGAGTAGGAGCGCTACAACATTTCTGATAAGTATATGTGAATGACATATTGTTGATCCGAAATGATGTAATATTTCTGGAAAGCATAAAGGGTTGTTTGAAAGGAGTTTTTCAAAGGAAAACCTGGATAAAAGCTGCTTACATATTGGGCATCAAGATCTATAGAGATAGATCAAGACGCCCGATGATACTTTCAAAGAACGCACACCTTGACATGATTTTGAAAGAGTTCAAAATAGATCAGCAAAGAAGGAGTTCTTGGCTATGTTACAAGGTGTGAGTATTGAGTAAGACTCAAGACCTGACCACAGCAGAAGAGAGAGAAAGGACGAAGGTCGTCCCCTGTGCTTTAGACGTAGGCTCTACAGTATGCTATGCTGTGTACCGCACATGAAGTATGCCTTGCCATGAGTTGGTCAAGGGGTACAATAGTGATCCGGGAATGGATCACATGACAGCGGTCGAACTTATCCTTAGTACCAAGTGGACTAAGGAATTTTATCGATTATGGAGGTGAAAGGGAGTTCGTCGTAAAGGGTTACGTCGATGCGAACTTTGGCACTAATCCAGATGACTCTGAGTAGTAAACCGGATTCCTATAGTAGAGCAATTATTTGAAATGGCTCCAAATAGCGCGTGGTAGCATCCACAAGATGACATAGATATTCGTAAAGCACACACGGATCTGAAAGGTTCAGACCCGTTGACTAATAACCTCTCTCACAAGCATAACATGATCAAACCAGAACTCATTGAGTGTTAATCACATAGTGATGTGAACTAGATTGTTGACTCTAGTAAACTCTTTGGATGTTGGTCACATGGTGATGTGACCTGTCAGTGTTAATCACATGGTGATGTGAACTAGATTATTGACTCTAGTGCAAGTGGGAGACTGTTGGAAATATGCCCTAGAGGCAATAATAAATAAGTTATTATTATATTTCCTTGTTCATGATAATCGTTTATTATCCATGCTAGAATTGTATTGATAGGAAACTCAGATACATGTGTCGATACATAGACAACACCATGTCCCTAGTAAGCCTCTAGTTGACTAGCTCGTTGATCAATAGATGGTTACGGTTTCCTGACCATGGACATTGGATGTCGTTGATAACGGGATCACATCATTAGGAGAATGATGTGATGGACAAGACCCAATCCTAAGCCTAGCATAAGATCGTGTAGTTCGTTTGCTCAGAGCTTTTCTAATGTCAAGTATCATTTCCTTAGACCATGAGATTGTGCAACTCCCGGATACCGTAGGAATGCTTTGGGTGTACCAAACGTCACAACGTAACTGGGTGACTATAAAGGTGCACTACAGGTATCTCCGAAAGTGTCTGTTGGGTTGGCACGAATCGAGACTGGGATTTGTCACTCCGTGTAAACGGAGAGGTATCTCTGGGCCCACTCGATAGGACATCATCATAATGTGCACAATGTGACCAAGGAGTTGATCACGGGATGATGTGAGTTACGAAACGAGTAAAGAGACTTGCCGGTAACGAGATTGAACAAGGTATAGGGATACCGACGATCGAATCTCGGGCAAGTAACATACCGATAGACAAAGGGAATTGCATACGGGATTGATTGACTCCCCGACATCGTGGTTCATCCGATGAGATCATCGTGGAACATGTGGGAGCCAACATGGGTATCCAGATCCCGTTGTTGGTTATTGACCGGAGAACGTCTCGGTCATGTCTACATGGTTCCTGAACCCGTAGGGTCTACACACTTAAGGTTCGATGACGCTAGGGTTATAGGGAATAGATATACGTGGTTATCGAATGTTGTTCAGAGTCCCGGATGAGATCCCGGACGTCACGAGGAGTTCCGGAATGGTCCGGAGGTAAAGATTTATATATGGGAAGTCCTGTTTTGGTTACCGGAAAAGTTTCGGGTGATATCGGTAATGTACCGGGACCACCGGGAGGGTCCTGGGGGTCCACCAAGTGGGGCCACCAGCCCCAGAAGGCTGCGTGGGCCAAGTGTGGGAGGGGACCAGCCCCAGGTGGGCTGGTGCGCCCCCCCACCAAGGCCCAAGGCGCATGGGAGAGTGGGAGGGGCAAACCCTAGGTCCAGATGGGCCTTAAGGCCCACCCTAGTGGCGCCCCCCCTCTTCTCCCCTTGGCCACCCCCTTAGATGGGATCTAGGGCTGGCCGCCACCCCTTGGGGTGGGAACCCTAGAGGGGGCGCAGCCCCCTCCCCCCCTATATATAGTTGAGGTTTGGGGCTGCCCATAGACACGAGAACGTCTCTCTTTCGGCGCAGCCCTACCCCTCTCCCTCCTCCTCCTCTCCCGCGGTGCTTGGCGAAGCCCTGCGGGATTGCCACGCTCCTCCATCACCACCACGCCGTTGTGCTGCTGCTGGATGGAGTCTTCCCCAACCTCACCCTCTCTCCTTGCTGGATCAAGGCGTGGGAGACGTCACCGGGCTGCACGTGTGTTGAACGCGGAGGCACCGTTCTTCGGTGCTTAGATCGGAATCAACCGCGATCTGAATCGCTACGAGTATGACTCCTTCATCCGCGTTCTTGCAACGCTTCCGCATCGCGATCTACAAGGGTATGTAGATGCACTCCCCTTCCCCTCGTTGCTAGATTACTCCATAGACTTATCTTGGTGATGCGTAGAAAATTTTGAATTTTTGCTACGTTCCCCAACACTAACCTTTCAGAACATGAAGAATAAAGATTATTGAAGTTATAAAGAAGCACCAAGCTACTATTGGATATACTCTTGATGATCTTAAGGGCATTAGTCCCACTCTCTGTCAGCACAAAATTAATATGGAACCCGATGCTAAACCCGTTGTTGATCATCAACGATGTTTGAATCTTAAGATGAAAGAAGTGGTAAGAACTGAAATACTAAAGCCTCTAGAAGCTGGTATAATCTATCTCATAGCTGATAGTATATGGGTGAGTCCCGTTCATTGTATCCCTAAGAAAGGAGCTATTACCGTTGTTCCCAATGATAAAAATGAACTTATTCCACAAAGAATTGTTACTGGCTATAGAATGGTAATTGATTTTAGAAAATTAAGTACAGCTACTAGAAAAGATAATTACCCTTTGCCTTTTATTGATCAGATGCTAGAAATATTATCAAAGCACACACACTTTTGTTTTCTTGATGGATATTCTGGTCTCAAATACCTGTTTCACAACCTGATCAAGAGAAAACCACTTTTACTTGCCCTTTTGGAACTTATGCTTATAGACGTATGCCTTTTGGTTTAGCAATGCACCTGCTACCTTTCAAAGATGTATGACTGGTATATTCTCTGATTTTTGTGAAAAGATTGTTGAGGTTTTCATGGATGATTTTTCTGTATATGGATCTTCTTTTGATGATTGCTTAAGCAACCTTGATCGAGTTTTGCAGAGATGTAAGCAAACTAATATTGTCTTGAATTGGGAGAAGTGCCACTTTATGGTTAACTAGTAGACTGCCCATGCGTTGCCATGGGCTTTTTAAAATTATATCGCTTGCATGTTAGAGAAATAAGGATAGAGAGTCGTTAAGTTCATCATAGTGTTCATTTGGTTATACTGGAGAAATAAGATAACATCCCCTCAGGCAAATTTATTTTTATTGATAAATGAATTCCCTCCTGCCTATGTGGTTGACTTGGAAGGCAAAGGAGAATTTCATAGCACTAGTAATTATGTACGTGCAATGCACGTATTAGGTAGGATATTAGTGGCACGTTATATTAGGTAAGGTGTATTTGTGGCACATTGATATTTGGTAAGATATTAATTGCTTTCTTCGTGGGAATGGTAAGATATTAATTACATGGAAGATTTCGAGATAGCGTTGAGTCTAAACATGTTTATAACCAATGGCAGTGGTGGGTAATTAGAGCGTTAAACGTGTTTGGTGCTCAACATTGAAGCAATTTGAACCGCTAGATCACATGATTTGACGGTTGAGATGATTTGGATCTGCCCCTTTGGGTCTTTTTATATTGGTATAGATGTATATGGTACCTTGCTAGAACAAAAAAAATAACTAATATATTTGCCTCAAAATCAGAATGGATGATAGAATTACATGACCAGTTTGTCCATGTCGAAGATACAACTTTTGTAAGGAACTGTGTCAATGAATTCCCACAGAAAATATAGCGTGCGATTACGAGGATTGGAATAGCACACCAAATCATATTTATGAATGTGTAGGACTGCAGAAGTGTTATTTCTTTGGAAAAAATGGACAGACCAAATGAGCACGGACCAACGCAGGTTTGACCGCTTCTATTGTACACGTGCTTTTATACAAAATCTGTTGGAAACAAAAAGGAACAAAATATGTTTGAGTAGGCAATAGTGTGTTTTAGAAGATGATGACTTCCTAATATTGAAGCACATAACTGAACTCTACTGAACAGTGGCAGATGAATCATAGGTATAGGAGAAGAGTGAAAAAAATAGGTATTATTTCAGTTACTCACAGTCTACATGTAGAACATTGAGAAGCTCCTCTTGAATCAAGCTTACAATAGTGAGCATTGAACAATCATTCTCTCTTGTTGCTAGCCGGTGTTGAGAACACCTGTGCAACAATTAGTATTGCAATGTTCTCCTTGATATGTTCATGAAGATTGCCAGCAATGAGAATCTCATCCAGTATTTACGCCTGAAAATCTCACCATAGGTACTCATGGGAATTAATCTGTACTAAAAAGAATGATATAGCTCTCGCAAGAAATTTCATATAACTTTAGTGCTGGTTCTTCAAAGTCAAAATTCAGCATTGGTCCTCCGAAGTCAAAATTTCAGCATATATATGAACATTAAATTGGCCTCGCATCCTAAAGAAGTTAGAAAAAACTGTACAGCTACAATGCAGTTTGCGCGCCTACTGATAACCCACAAGTATAGGGGATCGCAACAGTTTTTGAGGGTAGAGTATTCAACCCAAATTTATTGATTCGACACAAGGGGAGCCAAAGAATATTTTCAAGTATTAGCAGCTGAGTTGTCAATTCAACCACACCTGAAAGACTTAATATCTGCAGTGAAATATTTAGTAGCAAAGTAGTATGGAAGTAGCGGTAACGATGGCAAGAGTAACAATAGCAGTTTTTAAGATCATCAAGAGTATATCCAATAGCAGCTCGGTGCTTCCTTAGAACTTTCAATAATCTTTCTTCTTCATGTTCCGAAAGTTAGCACCAATAATAACAGGATATATCTTATTATCATCAAGATAAGCATATTTCAAAGTGATTGGCAATTGTTTTAATTAAAAGACTGGATCACTTTTAGGTGGAGGAAGACCTCCTAGAGTTTCAAGGGGCAAATTGTGTTTAAGCAAAGGACGTTGTTCAGATAAAATCTTATCTATTTCATTTATTTCATGCATATGCAAATCACTTTCATGGTCTAGCAAATATTGTTCTAATGGATCAGTAGGAGGTACAGCAATAGAAGCGAGAATAATAATTTCATCCTTATTAGGCAATTCTTTTTTATGAGGTTTTCTACTAAACTTGAAAAAATTAAACTCATGAGACTCATCACCAAAGCTGACACCAACAATTTGTTTCTCACAATCTATTTTAGCATTAACGGTGTTCAGGAAAGGTCTACCAAAGATAATGGGACAAAAGTCATCTTGTGGGGAACCAAGAACAAGAAAATCAGTAGGGTGTTTTATTTTCCCACACAAGACTTCAACATCTCTAACAATCCCAAGTGGTGTGATGGTGTCTCTATTAGCAAGTTCAATAGTAACATCTATGTCTTCTATTTCAGCAGGTGCTATGGCATTCAAAATTTCTTGATATAAGGTAAAAGGAATAGCACTCACGCTAGCACCTATGTCACATAAACCTTGATAACAGTGATCTCCTATTTTAACTGAGACAATAGGCATGCCAACAACGGGTCTATGTTTGTCCTTTTTATCGGGTTTGGTAATTCTAGTAGCTTCATCACATAAGTAAATAACATGCCCTTCTATATTTTCTTCTATGAGATCCTTAACCATAGAAACACTAGGTTCTACCTTGATTTGTTCAGCTGGATTAGGTGTTCTAATATAACTTTTGTTGACCACAGTTGAAACTTTAGCATGTTCCTTCATCCTAACAGGGAAAGGTGGTTTCTCAATAGAAGCAATAGGAACAACTGGATCAACATTATAAATAATAGTTTCATCTTTAGCTATTACCGGTTCTTTAATTTATTCTTTGATTGGTGGGTGATATTTAAACCACTTCTCCTTAGGGAGATCAACATGAGTAGCAAAAGATCACAAAACGAGGCTACTATCTCAGAGTGAAGTCCATATTTAGTGCTAAACTTTTGAAAAGCATCGGTATTCATAAAAGATTTAACACAATCATACTTAAGCTTGATACCTGACTCTTTACCTTTTCGAGTTCCCAGTCTTCAGAGTTGCGTTTAATTCTTCCTAAAAGATCCCATCGGAATTCAATAGTCTTCTTCATAAAGGAACCAACACAAGAAGTATCGAGCATGGATCGATCATTATGATAAAGCCGAGCATAAAATTCTGAATAATAATTTCTCTTGAGAGCTCATAATTGGGGCATGAATATAACATTGACTTAAGCCTCCCCCAAGCTAGAGTGATACTTTCTCCTTCATGAGGCCAAAAATTATGTATATAATTCCGATCACGATGAACTAGATGCATAGGATAATTTTTTGGGTGAAAATCCAATTTCAATCGATTCCAGTTCCAAGATCCAATATCATCGCATAGACTATACCATGCCAATGCTTTCCCTTCAAAGATAAAGGGAAAACCTTCTTCTTAACTTCATCTCCGGGTAAACCTGCAAGCTAAAATAATCCACAAATTTCTTCCACATATATCAAGTGCATATCAGGATGTTCGGTTCCATCTCCTACATAAGGATTAGCTAGCAGTTGTTCTATCATACCCGAAGGAATTTCATATTCAATATTCAGTAGGTGCAGTAGGTTGAGGGGTAACTAATTGTGGTCCCGGTCGAGGCGAAGATACCCCGTACAAACCCCTCAAAGGATTGTTCTCCATAGTAACAAGTGACAATAAATTTCACCACGTAGTAATAATTTTTCCTTACCAATTTCCACTTACCAAGAGCACTTCACTCCCCGGAAATGGCCCCAGAAAAGAGCCTTGATGACCCACAAGTATATGGGATCAATTGTAGCCTTTTCGATAAGTAAGAGTGTCAAACCCAACGAGGAGTAGAAGGAAATGACTAGTGGTTTTCAGCAAGGTGATGTCTGCAAGTTCAGAAATTGTAAGTAACAGAGTAGTTTGATAGCAAGATAATTTGTAACGAACAAGTAACGGTAATAGTAACAAAAGTGCAGAAGGTAGCCCAATCCTTTTGAGGCAAAGGACAGGCCAAAACGGTCTCTTATAATAAGCAAAGCGTTCTTGAGGGCACACGGGAATTTCATCTAGTCGCTTTCATCATGCTGGTTTGATTCATGTCCGCTACTTTGATAATTTGATATGTGGGTGGATCGGTGCTTAGGTGTTGTTCTTACTTGAACAAACCTCCTACTTATGATTAACCCCCTCGCAAGCATCCGCAACTACGAGAAAAGTATTAAGAATAAATTCTAACTATAGCATTAAACTTTTGGATCCAATTGGTCCCTTACGAAATAGTGCATAAACTAGGGTCTAAGCTTCTATCTCTCTCGCAACCCATCATCTAATTACTAGCCCACAATGCATTCCCTTAGGCCCAAATATGGTGAAGTGTCATGTAGTCGACGTTCACATGACACCACTAAGGGAATCACAACATACATACTATCAAAACATCGAACACATATCAAGTTCACATGATTACTTGCAACAAGATTTCTCCCGTGACCTCAAGAACAAAAGTAACTTCTCACAAATGATAATCATGCTCAAGATCAAAGGGGTATTAAATAGAATATTGGATCTGAACATATAATCTTCCACCTAATAAACCATATAGTAATCAACTACAAGATGTAATCAACACTACTAGTCACCCACAAGCACCAATCTATAGTTCTGGTACAAAGATTGAACACAAGAGATGAACTAAGGTTTGAGATGAGATGGTGTTGTTGAAGATGTTGATGGATATTGCCCTCCCCAAGATGGGTGAGTTGTTGGTGATGATGATGACGACCATTTCCCCCCTCTGGGAGGGAAGTTCCCCCGGAGGAATCACTCCTCCGGAGGTCAAAAGTGCTCCTGCCCAAGTTCCGCCTCGAGACGGCGGTGCTCCATCCCGAAAGTCCTCCCCTTATTATTTCTAGGTCAAAATGACTTATATACCAGAAGATGGGCATCAGAGGTGGGTTGGGCCAAGCTCAACCAACCAGGGCGCGCCTGGGGGGCCAGGCATGCCATGGTGTCTTGTGCTCACCAGGTGGCCCCCCTCCGGTAGTTATTTGCTCCAGTATTTCTTATTTATTCCATAAAAATTCCTCGTGAAGTTTCAGCTCATTTGAAGTTTTCTAGAATAGGTAGCCTGACGTAGCTTTTTCAGGTCTAGATTTCCAGCTGCCGGAATTCTCCCTCTTTGTGTGAACCTTGCATATTATGAGAGAAAAGGCATTAGAATTACTCCAAAAAGGCATTATTATGTATAAAAACTTTATAAATAACAGTAGGTAAACATGATGCAAAATGGACGTATTAGGAATCACCGCGTGAAACTGATCGGAATTACCGAAATGTGGTTCAGCCTATGCCATTGCACTTTGGTCTCACCGAGATGATCTAGTCGGTCCGCCGAGATCCCCAACATTCATATCTTTTGCATAGGTCGGTCTCACCGAGAATTCCAGTCAGTGCCACCGAGTTTGATCAAAAGTGTGTAACGGTTGGATTTCATGTTTAGGCTATTTGTACCCTCTCCAGCCCCTCTTACCCAGTAAGAGACCCATCAGAATAAACCACAACTTTCACCATTCATTTTCTGAGAGAGAACCACCTGCTCATGTGTTGAGATCAAGAGATTTCATTCCTACCATTTGAACCTTGATTTCTATCCTCTTCAAGTTGCTTTCCACTCCAATCCTTCTCCTACCCCAAGCCAAATCTGTGACAGAGAGGGAGAGGGAGAGAGAGAGAGTATTGAGGAGACTATCATTTGAAGCACAAGAGCAAGGATTTCATCACCAACACAACATCTATTACCTTTTGAAGAGTGATGTCTCCTAGATTGGTCAGGTGTCACTTGGGAACCTCCAAGATCATGTGGAGTTGAACCAAGGAGTTTGTAAGGGCAATGAGATCGTCTACTTCGTGAAGATCTACCCGAGTGAGGCTAGTCCTTCATGGACATAAGCCCTGGTGGAATAGAAAAGGTTGCTTCTTCGTGGACCCTTCTTGTGTGGAGCCCTCTGTGGACTCGTGCAACCGTTACTCTTCATGAGTTGAAGTCTCCATCAACGTGGACATACGATAGCACCACCTATCGAAAACACGCCAAAAATCCCCGCGTCTCCATTGCGTTTGCTCATTCCAATTTCTATCTCTTTTACATTCTTGCACTTGCATGCTTTACTCTTTCCGCTGCCTATACTCTTGCTATGCTTGTGTAAAATGTATTGTGTGCCCTTTAATATGTGCTAAACTCAACCTTAACTTGAAGAATCTTAAAATCTACTACATTTACTTATTAAGGGTCTAATCACCCCCTCTAGAACCCTCGTCTCGATCCTATAATTTGCTAATCTGTCAATAGCCAAATTGAGAAACTAAACACACGAAGTAGAGTCCAATAAAAGGGAATAGCATAACCGTGTCGATAGCAGATATGAAGATGCACAAATTAAATGGGATTTACCTTGCCCATGTACATCTTGAGGTACTGGCCAAAGCGGCCGTCGGGCGACCCGATGGTGGGGTGTCGTTGGGCTCGGACGCGCCCTTATCCCCCCTCCTCGCTGTCGGGGTGGTCGTTGGTGACGTGCCTGACCCAGGCGTGGAACTCCTCCTCCAGTCCTCGCTGAGGTGCGGCAATAAACATGAGCACATCAAATGAGCAGAGTGCTAGGCTGGTCAAACGGAGGGAGGCAGACAGAGTAGTCTAGACAAAAACCCCAAGGATGGAGCACGAACGCCGACAAATCTCTCCGGCGCAGGTACAGGAGCGGAGGAGTCGGTGTAGTCCAGCATGGGACAACCAACGACGACGACAAATAGGCGCACAGAGAAGCTGCACTAATGGGAGCGCTCATACGGACCGCCCGCTCAACAGCAAGCGCAGCAGCAGCAACAGTCCTAGGTCCAGCAACGACATGGATCGATCATTATGATAAAGCCGAGCATAACAATTCTGAATAATAATTTCTCTTGAGAGCTCATGGTTGGGGCATGAATATAATATTGACTTAAGCCTCCCCCAAGCTAGAGTGATAATTTCTCCTTCATGAGGCCAAAAATTATATATATATAATTCCGATCACGATGAACTAGATGCATATGATAACTTTTCTGGTGAAAATCCAATTTCAATCGATTCCAGTTCCCAGATCCAATATCATCGCATAGCCTATACCATGCCAATGCTTTTCCCTTCAAAGATAAAGGGAAAACCTTCTTCTTAACTTCATCTCTGGGTAAACCTGCAAGCTTAAATAATCCACAAATTTCTTCCACATATATCAAGTGCATATCAGGATGTTCGGTTCCATCTCCGACATAAGGATTAGCTCGCAGTTGTTCTATCATACCCGAAGGAATTTCATATTCAATATTTTCAGTAGGTGCAGTAGGTTGAGGGGTAACTAATTGTGGTTCCGGTCGAGGTGAAGATACCCCGTACAAACCCATCAAAGGATTGTTCTCCATAGTAACAAGTGACAATAAATTTTAGCACGTAGTAATAATTTTTCCTTACCATGAGCGCTTCACTCCGCAGCAACAGCCCCAGAAAAGAGCCTTGATGACCCACAAGTATATGGGATCAATTGTAGCCTTTTTGGTAAGTGAGAGTGTCGAACCCAACGAGGAGCAGAAGGAAATGACTAGTGGTTTTCAGCAAGGTGATGTCTGCAAGTTCAGAAATTGTAAGTAACAGAGTAGTTTGATAGCAAGATAATTTGTAACAAACAAGTAACGGTAATAGTAACAAAAGTGCAGAAAGGTGGCCCAATCCTTTTGAGGCAAAGGACAGGCCAAAACGGTCTCTTATAATAAGCAAAGCTTTCTTGAGGGCACACGGGAATTTCATCTAGTCGCTTTCATCATGTTGGTTTGATTCGTGTTCGCTACTTTGATAATTTGATATGTGGGTGGATCGGTGCTTAGGTGTTGTTCTTACTTGAACAAACCTCCTACTTATGATTAACCCCCTCGCAAGCATCCGCAACTACGAGAAAAGTATTAAGAATAAATTCTAACTATAGCATTAAACTTTTGGATCCAATTGGTCCCTTACGAAATAGTGCATAAACTAGGGTCTAAGCTTCTATCACTCTCGCAACCCATCATCTAATTACTACCCCACAATGCATTCCCTTAGGCCCAAATATGGTGAAGTGTCATGTACTCGACGTTCACATGAAACCACTAAGGGAATCACAACATACATACTATCAAAACATCGAACACATATCAAGTTCACATGATTACTTGCAACAAGATTTCTCCCGTGACCTCAAGAACAAAAGTAACTTCTCACAAATGATAATCATGCTCAAGATCATAGGGGTATTAAATAGAATATTGGATCTGAACATATAATCTTCCACCTAATAAACCATATAGTAATCAACTACAAGATGTAATCAACACTACTAGTCACCCACAAGCACCAATCTATAGTTCTGGTACAAAGATTGAACACAAGAGATGAACTAGGGTTTGAGATGAGATGGTGTTGTTGAAGATGTTGATGGAGATTGCCCTCCCCAAGATGGGTGAGTTGTTGGTGATGATGATGACGACCATTTCCCCCCTCTGGGAGGGAAGTTCCCCCGGCGGAATCACTCCTCCGGAGGTCAAAAGTGCTCCTGCCCAAGTTCCGCCTCGAGACGGCGGTGCTCCATCCCGAAAGTCCTCCCCTTATTCTTTCTAGGTCAAAATGACTTATATACCAGAAGATGGGCATCAGAGGTTGGCTGGGCCAAGCTCAACCCACCAGGGCGCGCCTGGGGGGGCCAGGCACGCCATGGTGTCTTGTGCTCACCAGGTGGCCCCCCTCCGGTAGTTATTTGCTCCAGTATTTCTTATTTATTCCATAAAAATTCCTCGTGAAGTTTCAGCTCATTTGATGTTTTGCAGAATAGGTGGCCGGACGTAGCTTTTTCAGGTCCAGATTTCCAGCTGGCGGAATTCTCCCTCTTTGTGTGAACCTTGCATATTATGAGAGAAAAGGCATTAGAATTACTCCAAAAGGCATTATTATGTATGAAAACTTTCTAAATAACAGTAGGTAAACATGATGCAAAATGGACATATTAGGAATCACCGTGTGAAACTTATCGGAATTACCGAAACGTGGTTCAGCCTTTGCCATTGCACTTTGGTCTCACCGAGATGATCTAGTCGGTCCCGCCAAGATCCCCAACATTCATATCTTTTGCATAGGTCGGTCTCACCGAGAATTCCAGTCAGTGCCACCGAGTTTGATCAAAAGTGTGTAACGGTTGGATTTCATATTTAGGCTATTTGTACCCTCTCCAGCCCCTCTTACCCAGTAAGAGACCCATCAGAATAAACCACAACTTTCACCATTCATTTTCTGAGAGAGAACCACCTGCTCATGTATTGAGATCAAGACATTTCAATCCTACCATTTGAACCTTGATTTCTATCCTCTTCAAGTTGCTTTCCACTCCAATCCTTCTCCTACCCCAAGCCAAATCTGTGAGAGAGATGGAGAGGGAGAGAGAGAGAGTATTGAGGAGACTATCATTTGAAGCACAGGAGCAAGGATTTCATCACCAACACAACATCTATTACCTTTTGAAGAGTGATGTCTCCTAGATTGGTCAGGTGTCGCTTGGGAACCTCCAAGATCATGTGGAGTTGAACCAAGGAGTTTGTAAGGGCAATGAGATCGCCTACTTCGTGAAGATCTACCTTAGTGAGGCTAGTCCTTCATGGATGTAAGCCCTGGTGGAATAGAAAAGGTTGCTTCTTCGTGGACCCTTCGTGTGTGGAGCCCTCCGTGGACTCGTGCAACCGTTACTCTTCATGAGTTGAAGTCTCCATCAACGTGGACATATGATAGCACCACCTATCGAAAACACGCCAAAAATCCCCACGTCTCCATTGCGTTTGCTCATTCCAATTTCCATCTCTTTTACATTCTTGCACTTGCATGCTTTACTCTTTCCGCTGCCTATACTCTTGCTATGCTTGTGTAAAATGTATTGTGTGCCCTTTAATATGTGCTAAACTCAACCTTAACTTGAAGAATCTTAAAATCTACTACGTTTACTTATTAAGGGTCTAATCACCCCCTCTAGAACCCTCGTCTCGATCCTATAATTTGCTAATCTGTCAATAGCCAAATTGAGAAACTAAACACACGAAGTAGAGTCCAATAAAAGGGAATAGCATAACCGTGTCGATAGCAGATCTGAAGATGCACAAATTAAATGGGATTTACCTTGCCCATGTACATCTTGAGGTACTGGCCAAAGCGGCCGTTGGCCGACCCGATGGTGGGGTGCCGTTGGGCTCGGACGCGCCCTTATCCCCCCTCCTCGCTGCCGGGGTGGTCGTCGGTGACGTGCCTGACCCAGGCGTGGAACTCCTCCTCCAGTCCTCGCCGAGGTTGTGCGGCAGTAAACATGAGCACATCGAATGAGCAGAGTGCTAGGCTGGTCAAACAGAGGGAGGAAGACAGAGTAGTCTGGACAAAAACATGATAAATCTCATACATCACAAATAGTGACATGAGCACATCGAATGGGCAGAGTGCTAGGCTACCGTCGTTCTAAGCAAATAAGATGTAAAACATGATAAACATCACATGCAATCAAATAGTGACATGATATGGCCAATATCATTTTGCTCCTTTTGATCTCCTTCTTCGGGGCGCCATGATCATCTTCGTCACCGGCATGACACCATGATCTCCATCATCGTGTCTTCATGAAGTTGTCACACCAACGATTACTTCTACTTCCATGGCTAACGTGTTTAGGAATAAAGTAAAGTAATTTACATGGCGTTATTCAATGACTCGGAGGTCATACAAAAAATAAAGACAACTCCTATGGCTCCTGTCGGTTGTCATACTCATCGACATGCAAGTCGTGATTCCTATTACAAGAACATGATCAATCTCATACATCACATATATCTCATTCATCACATCCTTTTGGCCATATCACATCACAAGGCATATGCTGCAAAAACAAGTTAGACGTCCTCTAATTGTTGTTGCATGTTTTTACGTGGCTCCTATAGGTTTCTAGCAAGAACGTTTCTTACCTACGTAAAACCACAACGTGATATGCCAATTTCTATTTACCCTTCATAAGGACCCTTTTCATCGAATCCGATCCGACTAAAGTGGGAGAGACAGACACCCGCTAGCCACCTTATGCAACTAGTGCATGTCAATCGGTGGAACCTGTCTCACGTAAGCGTACGTGTAAGGTCGGTCCGGGCCGCTTCATCCCACGATGCCGCCGAATCAAGATAAGACTAGTAGTGGTAAGAAAATTGACAACATCTACGCCCACAACAAGTTTGTGTTCTACTCGTGCATAGAAACTACGCATAGACCTAGCTCATGATGCCACTGTTGGAGATCGTTGCAGAAATTAAAAAATTTCTACGCATCACCAAGAACAATCTATGTAGTCTTCTAGCAACGAGAGGGAAAAGAGTGCATCTACATACCCTTGTAGATCGCGAGCTGAAGCGTTCAAGTGAACGGGGTTGATGGAGTCGTACTCATCGTGATCCAAATCACCGATGACCGAGCGCCGAACGGACGTCACCTCCGCGTTCAACACACGTACGATTGGGGAAGACGTCTCCTCCTTCTTGATCCAGCAAGGGAGAGGGAGAGGTTGATGGAGATCCAGCAGCACAACGGCGTGGTGGTGGAAGCAGCGGGGATCTCGGCAGGGCTTCGCCAAGCTCAGCGAGAGGGAGAGGTGTCACGGGAGGGAGAGGGAGGCGCCAGGGGCTTGGGGTGCTGCTCCCATGCTCCTCCCCACTATATATAGGGGTGGAGGGGGATGGTTTCTTGCCCTCCAAGTCCATTGGGGCGTTGGCAAAGGTGGGGGAAAGAAATCCCATCATTTCCCTTCCCCACCGATTGTTATCCCCCTTTTTAGGGATCTTCATCTTATCCCTTCGGGATATGATCTTATTCCTTCTAAGGTGGGATCTTGGTGCGCCTTGACCAGGGGTGTGGGGCCTTGCCCCCACTACCCACGTTCATGTGGGTCCCCCCATGCAGGTCGGCCCCACTTCGGAACCTTCTAGAACCTTCCCGGTACAATACCGAAAAATCCCGAACATTTTCCGGTGGCCAAAATAGGACTTCCCATATATAAATCTTTACCTCCGGACCATTCCGGAACTCCTCGTGACGTCCGAGATCTCATCTGGGACTCCGAACAACTTTCGGTTAACCGCATACTAATATCTCTACAACTCTAGCGTCACCGAACCTTAAGTGTGTAGACCCTACGGGTTCGGGAGACATGCAGACATGACCGAGACGACTCTCCGGTCAATAACCAACAGCGGGATCTGGATACCCATGTTGGCTCCCACATGTTCCACGATGATCTCATCGGATGAACCACGATGTCGAGGATTCAATCAATCTCGTATACAATTCCCTTTGTCAATCGGTACGTTACTTGCCCGAGATTCGATCGCCGGTATCCCAATACCTTGTTCAATCTCGTTACCGGCAAGTCACTTTACTCGTACCGTAATGCATGATCCCGTGACCAAACACTTGGTCACATTGAGCTCATTATGATGATGCATTACCGAGTGGGCCCAGAGATACCCCTCTCCGTCATACGGAGTGACAAATCCCAGTCTCGATTCGTGCCAACCCAACAGACACTTTCGGAGATACCCGTAGTGCACCTTTATAGCCACCCAGTTACGTTGTGACGTTTGGCACACCCAAAGCACTCCTATGGTATCTGGGAGTTGCACAATCTCATGGTCTAAGGAAATGATACTTGACATTTGGAAAAGCTCTAGCAAACGAACTACACGATCTTTGTGCTATGCTTAGGATTGGGTCTTGTCCATCACATCATTCTCCTAATGATGTGATCCCGTTATCAATGACATCCAATGTCCATAGTCAGGAAACCATGACTATCTGTTGATCAACGAGCTAGTCAACTAGAGGCTCACTAGGGACATGTTGTGGTCTATGTATTCACACATGTATTACGATTTCCGGATAACACAATTATAGCATGAACAATAGACAATTATCATGAACAAGGAAATATAATAATAACCATTTTATTATTGCCTCTAGGGCATATTTCCAATAGTCTCCCACTTGCACAAGAGTCAATAATCTAGTTACATTGTGATGAATCGAACACCCATAGAGTTCTGGTGTTGATCATGTTTTGCTCTAGGGAGAGGTTTAGTCAACGGATCTGCTACATTCAGGTCCGTATGTACTTTACAAATATCTATGTCTCCATTTTGAACAATTTCACGAATGGAGTTGAAGCGACGCATGATATGCCTGGTCTTCCTGTGAAACCTGGGCTCCTTGGCAAGGGCAATAGCTCCAGTGTTGTCACAGAAGAGAGTCATCGGGCCCGACGCATTGGGAATAACTCCTAGGTCGGTAATGAACTCCTTCACCCAGATTGCTTCTTGTGCTGCCTCTGAGGCCGCCATGTATTCCGCTTCACATGTAGATCCCGCCACAACGCTTTGCTTGCAACTGCACCAGCTTACTGCCCCACCATTCAAAATATACACGTATCCGGTTTGTGACTTAGAGTCATCCAGATCTGTGTCGAAGCTAGCATCGACGTAACCCTTTACGACGAGCTCTTCGTCACCTCCATAAACGAGAAACATATCCTTAGTCCTCTTCAGGTACTTCAGGATATTCTTGACCGTTGTCCAGTGTTCCATGCCGGGATTACTTTGGTACCTTCCTACCAAACTTACGGCAAGGTTTACATCAGGTATGGTACACAGCATGGCATACATAATAGACCCTATGGCCGAGGCATAGGGGATGACACTCATCTTTTCTCTATCTTCTGCCGTGGTCGGGCATTGAGCCGTGCTCAATTGCACACCTTGCAATACAGGCAAGAACCCCTTCTTGGACTGATCCATATTGAACTTCTTCAATATCTTGTGAAAGACCAATGAGGCGTCTTGATCTATCTCTATAGATCTTGATGCCTAATATATAAGCAGCTTCTCCAAGGTCCTTCATTGAAAAACACTTGTTGAAGTAGGCCTTTATGCTTCCCAAGAATTCTATATCATTTCCCATCAACAGTATGTCATCCACATATAATATGAGAAATGCTACAGAGCTCCCACTCACTTTCTTGTAAACACAGGCTTCTCCATAAGTCTGTGTAAACCCAAACGCTTTGATCATCTCATCAAATCGAATGTTCCAACTCCGAGATGCTTGCATCAGCCCATAGATGGAGCGCTGGAGCTTGCATACCTTGTTAGCATTCTTAGGATCGACAAAACTTTCCGGCTGCATCATATACAATTCTTCCTTAAGAAAGCCGTTAAGGAATGCCGTTTTGACGTCCATTTGCCATATCTCATAATCATAGTATGCGGCAATTGCTAACTTGATTCGGACGGACTTCAGCTTCGCTACGGGTGAGAAAGTCTCATCGTAGTCAACCCCTTGAACTTGTCGATAACCCTTAGCGACAAGTCGAGCTTTATAGATGGTAACATTACCATCCGCGTCTGTCTTCTTCTTAAAGATCCATTTGTTTTCTATCGCTCGCCGATCATCGGGCAAGTCTGTCAAAGTCCACACTTTGTTTTCATACATGGATCCTATCTCGGATTGCATGGCTTAAAGCCATTTGTCGGAATATGGGCCCGCCATTGCTTCTTCATAGTTCGAAGGTTCACCGTTGTCTAACAACATGATTTCCAGGACAGGGTTGCCATACCACTCTGGTGTGGAACGTGTCCTCGTGGACCTACGAAGTTCAGTAGTAACTTGATCCGAAGTACCTTGATCATCATCATTACCTTCCTCTCTAGTCAGTGCAGGCACCACAGGAACATCTTCCTGAGCTGCGCTACTTTCCGGTTCAAGAGGTAGTACTTCATCAAGTTCCACTTTCCTCCCACTTACTTCTTTCGAGAGAAACTCTTTCTCCAGAAAGGACCCGTTCTTGGCAACAAAGATCTTGCCTTCGGATCTTAGGTAGAAGGTATACCCAATGGTTTCCTTAGGGTATCCTATGAAGATGCATTTTTCCGACTTGGGTTCGAGCATCGCATCCCCAAACTTTTAGAAACGACAGCTTAGGTTTCTTCCCAAACCATAATTCATACGGTGTCATCTCAACGGATTTCAACGGAGCCCTATTTAAAGTGAATGCGGCAGTCTCAAAAGCATAGCCCCAAAATGAGAGCGGTAGATCGGTAAGAGACATCATAGATCGCACCATATCCAATAGAGTGCGATTACGACGTTCGGACACACCATTTCGCTGAGGTGTTCCAGGCGGCGTGAGTTGTGAAACTATTCCACATTTCCTTAAGTGTGTGCCAAATTCGTGACTCAAATATTCCCCTCCACGATCTGATCGTAAGAACTTTATTTTCCTGTCACGTTGATTCTCAACCTCACTCTGAAATTCCTTCAACTTTTCAAAGGTCTCAGACTTGTGTTTCATTAGGTAGACATACCCATATCTACTCAAGTCATCAGTGAGAGTGAGAACATAACGATAGCCACCGCGAGCCTCAACACTCATTGGACCGCACACATCAGTATGTATGATTTCCAATAAGTTGGTTGCTCGCTCCATTGTTCCGGAGAACGGAGTCTTGGTCATCTTACCCATGAGGCATGGTTCGCACGTGTCAAATGATTCGTAATCAAGAGACTCTAAAAGTCCATCAGCATGGAGCTTCTTCATGCGCTTGACACCAATGTGACCAAGACGGCAGTGCCACAAGTATGTGGGACTATCATTATCAACCTTACATCTTTTGGTATTCACACTATGAATATGTGTAACACTACGTTCGAGATTCATTAAGAATAAACCATTAACCAGCGGGGCATGACCATAAAACATATCTCTCATATAAATAGAACAACCATTATTCTCGGATTTAAATGAGTAGCCATCTCGAATTAAACGAGATCCTGATACAATGTTCATGCTCAAAGCTGGCACTAAATAACAATTATTGAGGTTTAAAACTAATCCCGTAGGTAAATGTAGAGGTAGCGTGCCGACGGCGATCACATCGACCTTGGAACCATTCCCGACGCGCATCGTCACCTCGTCCTTTGCCAGTCTCCGTTTATTCCGCAGCTCCTGCTTTGAGTTACAAATATGAGCAACCGCACCGGTATCAAATACCCAGGAGCTACTACGAGTGCTGGTAAGGTACACATCAATAACATGTATATCACATATACCTTTGGTGTTGCCGGCCTTCTTGTCCGCTAAGTACTTGGGGCAGTTCCGCTTCCAGTGACCACTTCCCTTGCAATAAAAGCACTCAGTCTCAGGCTTGGGTCCATTCTTTGGCTTCTTCCCGGCAACTGGCTTACCGGGCGCGGCAACTCCCTTGCCGTCCTTCTTGAAGTTCTTCTTACCCTTGCCTTTCTTGAACTTAGTGGTTTTATTCACCATCAACACTTGATGTTCCTTTTTGATCTCCACCTCCGCTGATTTCAGCATTGAATATACCTCAGGAATGGTCTTTTCCATCCCCTGCATATTGAAGTTCATCACAAAGCTCTTGTAGCTCGGTGGAAGCGACTGAAGGATTCTGTCAATGACCGCGTCATCCGGGAGATTAACTCCCAGCTGAGTCAAGCGGTTGTGTAACCCAGACATTTTGAGTATGTGCTCACTGACAGAACTATTTTCCTCCATCTTACAACTGAAGAACTTGTCGGAGACTTCATATCTCTCGACCCGGGCATGAGCTTGGAAAACCATTTTCAGCTCTTCGAACATCTCATATGCTCCGTGTTGCTCAAAACGCTTTTGGAGCCCCGGTTCTAAGCTGTAAAGCATGCCGCACTGAACGAGGGAGTAATCATCAGCACGCTGCTGCCAAGCGTTCATAACGTCTTGGTTCTCTGGGATGGGTGCGTCACCTAGCGGTGCTTCTAGGACATAATCTTTCTTGGCAGCTATGAGGATGATCCTCAGGTTCCGGACCCAGTCCGTATAGTTGCTGCCATCATCTTTCAGCTTGGTTTTCTCTAGGAACGCGTTGAAGTTGAGGGCAACATGGGGCCATTTGATCTACAAGACATATTGTAAAGATTTTAGACTAAGTTCATGATAATTAAGTTCATCTAATCAAATTATTCAATGAACTCCCACTCAGATAGACATCCCTCTAGTCATCTAAGTGAAACATGATCCGAGTTAACTAGGCCATGTCCGATCATCACGTGAGACGGACTAGTCAACATCGGTGAACATCTTCATGTTGATCGTATCTTCTATACAACTCATGCTCGACCTTTCGGTCTTCCGTGTTCCGAGGCCATGTCTGTACATGCTAGGCTCGTCAAGTCAACCTAAGTGTATTGCGTGTGTAAATCTGGCTTACACCCGTTGTATTCGAACGTTAGAATCTTTCACACCCGATCATCACGTGGTGCTTCGAAACAACGAACTTTCGCAACGGTGCACAGTTAGGGGGAACACTTTCTTGAAATTATTGCGAGGGATCATCTTATTTAAGCTACCGTCGTTCTAAGCAAATAAGATGTAAAACATGATAAACATCACATGCAATCAAATAGTGACATGATATGGCCAATATCATTTTGCTCCTTTTGATCTCCATCTTCGGGGCGCCATGATCATCTTCGTCACCGGCATGACACCATGATCTCCATCATCATGATCTCCATCATCGTGTCTTCATGAAGTTGTCACGCCAACGATTACTTCTACTTCTATGGCTAACGTGTTTAGCAATAAAGTAAAGTAATTTACTTGGCGTTATTCAATGACTCGGAGGTCATACAAAAAATAAAGACAACTCCTATGGCTCCTGCCGGTTGTCATACTCATCGACATGCAAGTCGTGATTCCTATTACAACAACATGATCAATCTCATACATCACATATATCTCATTTATCACATCCTTTTGGCCATATCACATCACAAGGCATATGCTGCAAAAACAAGTTAGACGTCCTCTAATTGTTGTTGCATGTTTTTACGTGGCTACTATAGGTTTCTAGCAAGAACGTTTCTTACCTACGTAAAACCACAACGTGATATGCCAATTTCTATTTACCCTTCATAAGGACCCTTTTCATCGAATCCGATCCGACTAAACTGGGAGAGACAGACACCCGCTAGCCACCTTCTGCAACTAGTGCATGTCAGTCGGTGGAACCTGTCTCACGTAAGCGTACGTGTAAGGTCGGTCCGGGCCGCTTCATCCCACGATGCCGCCGAATCAAGATAAGACTAGTAGTGGCAAGAAAATTGACAACATCTACGCCCACAACAAGTTTGTGTTCTACCCGTGCATAGAAACTACGCATAGACCTAGCTCATGATGCCACTGTTGGAGATCGTTGCAGAAATTAAAAAATTTCTACGCATCACCAAGAACAATCTATGGAGTCTTCTAGCAACGAGAGGGAAAAGAGTGCATCTACATACCCTTGTAGATCGCGAGCGGAAGCGTTCAAGTGAACGGGGTTGATGGAGTCGTACTCGTCGTGATCCAAATCACCGATGACCGAGCGCCGAACGGACGGCACCTCCGCGTTCAACACACGTACGGTTGGGGAAGACGTCTCCTCCTTCTTGATCCGGAGAGGGAGAGGTTGATGGAGATCCAGCAGCACGACGGCGTGGTGGTGGAAGCAGCGGGGATCTCGGCAGGGCTTCGCCAAGCTCAGCGAGAGGGAGAGGTGTCACGGGAGGGAGAGGGAGGCGCCAGGGGCTTGGGGTGCTGCTCCCATGTGCCTCCCCACTATATATAGGGGTGGAGGGGGCTGGTAACTTGCCCTCCAAGTCCATTGGGGCGTTGGCAAAGGTGGGGGAATGAAATCCCATCATTTCCCTTCCCCACCGATTGTTATCCCCCTTTTTTAGGGATCTTGATCTTATCCCTTCGGGATATGATCTTATTCCTTCTAAGGTGGGATCTTGGTGCACCTTGACCAGGGGTATGGGGCCTTGCCCCCACTACCCATGTTCATGTGGGTCCCCCCATGCAGGTGGGCCCCACTTCGGAACCTTTTAGAACCTTCCCGGTACAATACCGAAAAATCCCGAACATTTTCCGGTGGCCAAAATAGGACTTCCCATATATAAATCTTTACCTCCGGACCATTCCGGAACTCCTCGTGACGTCCGGGATCTCATCCGGGACTCCGAACAACTTTCAATTAACCGCATACTAATATCTCTACAACTCTAGCGTCACCGAACCTTAAGTGTGTAGACCCTACGGGTTCGGGAGACATGCAGACATGACCGAGACGACTCTCCGGTCAATAACCAACAGCGGGATCTGGATACCCATGTTGGCTCCCACATGTTCCACGATGATCTCATCAGATGAACCACGATGTCGAGGATTCAATCAATCCCGTATACAATTCCCTTTGTCAATCGGTACGTTACTTGCCCGAGATTCGATCGTCGGTATCCCAATACCTTGTTCAATCTCGTTACCGGCAAGTCACTTTACTCGTACCGTAATGCATGATCCCATGACCAAACACTTGGTCACATTGAGCTCATTATGATGATGCATTACCGAGTGGGCCCAGAGATACCTCTCCGTCATACGGAGTGACAAATCCCAGTCTCGATTCGTGCCAACCCAACAGACACTTTCGGAGATACCCGTAGTGCACCTTTATAGCCACCCAGTTACGTTGTGATGTTTGGCACACCCAAAGCACTCCTATGGTATCCGGGAGTTGCACAATCTCATGGTCTAAGGAAATGATACTTGACATTTGGAAAAGCTCTAGCAAACGAACTACACGATCTTTGTGCTATGCTTAGGATTGGGTCTTGTCATCACATCATTCTCCTAATGATGTGATCCCGTTATCAATGACATCCAATGTCCATAGTCAGGAAACCATGACTATCTGTTGATCAACGAGCTAGTCAACTAGAGGCTCACTAGGGACATGTTGTGGTCTATGTATTCACACATGTATTACGATTTCCGAATAACACAATTATAGCATGAACAATAGACAATTATCATGAACAAGGAAATATAATAATAACCATTTTATTATTGCCTCTAGGGCATATTTCCCACAAACTCCTCCTCCAGTCCTCGCTGAGGTGCGGCAGCAAACATGAGCACATCAAATGAGCAGAGTGCTAGGTTGGTCAAACGGAGGGAGGAAGACAGAGTAGTCTAGACAAAAATCCCAAGGATGGAGCACGAACGCCGACAAATCTCTCCGGCGCAGGTACAGGAGTGGAGGAGTCGGTGTAGTACAGCATGGGACAACCAATGATGACGACAAATAGGCGCACAGATAAGCTCCACTAATGGGAGCGCTCACACGGACCGCCCCCTCAACAGCAAGCGCAGCAGCAGCAACAGTCCTAGGTCCAGCAACGGCATGGATCAATCATTATGATAAAGTCGAGCATAAAAATTCTGAATGATAATTTCTCTTGAGAGCTCATGATTGGGGCATGAATATAATATTGACTTAAGCCTCCCCCAAGCTAGAGTGATACTTTCTCCTTCATGAGGCCAAAAATTATATATATATATATATATATATAATTCCAATCACGATGAACTAGATGCATAGGATAATTTTTTTGGTGAAAAATCCAATTTCAATCGATTCCAGTTCCAAGATCCAATATCATCGCATAGCCTATACCATGCCAATGCTTTTCCTTTCAAAGATAAAGGGAAAACCTTCTTCTTAACTTCATCTCCTGGTAAACCTGCAAGCTTAAATAATCCACAAATTTCTTCCACATATATCAAGTGCATATCAGGATGTTCGGTTCCATCTCCTACATAAGGATTAGCTAGCAGTTGTTCTATCATACCCGAAGGAATTTCATATTCAATATTTTTAGTAGGTGCATTAGGTTGAGGGGTAACTAATTGTGGTTCCGGTCGAGGTGAAGATACCCCATACAAACCCCTCAAATGATTGTTCTCCATAGTAACAAGTGACAATAAATTTCAGCATGTAGTAATAATTTTTCCTTACCAAGAGCGCTTCACTCCCCGGCAACAGCCCCAGAAAAGAGCCTTGATTGTAGGAAATATGCCCTAGAGGCAATAATAAAAGGGTTATTATTATATTTCCTTGTTCATGATAATTGTCTATTGTTCATGCTTTAATTGTGTTATCCGGAAATCGTAATACATGTGTGAATACATAGACCATAACATGTCCCTAGTGAGCCTCTAGTTGACTAGCTCGTTGATCAATAGATGGTTACGGTTTCCTGACCATGGACATTGGATGTCATTGATAACGGGATCACATCATTAGGAGAATGATGTGATGGACAAGACCCAATCCTAAGCATAGCACAAGATCGTGTAGTTCGTTTGCTAGAGCTTTTCCAAATGTCAAGTATCATTTCCTTAGACCATGAGATCGTGCAACTCCCGGATACCGTAGGAATGCTTTGGGTGTACCAAACGTCACAACGTAACTGGGTGGCTATAAAGGTGCACTACGGGTATCTCCGAAAGTGTCTGTTGGGTTGGCTCGGATCGAGACTGGGATTTGTCACTCCGTATGACGGAGAGGTATCTCTGGGCCCACTCGGTATTGCATCATCATAATGAGCTCAATGTGACTAAGTAGTTAGTCACGGGATCATGCATTACGGAACGAGTAAAGTGACTTGCCGGTAACGAGATTGAACGAGGTATTGGGATACCGACGATCGAATCTCGGGCAAGTAAAGTACCGATTGACAAAGGGAATTGTATACGGGATTGCTTGAATCCTCGACATCGTGGTTCATCCGATGAGATCATCGTGGAACATGTGGGAGCCAACATGGGTATCCAGATCCCGCTGTTGGTTATTGGCTAGAGAGGTGTCTCGGTCATGTCTGCATGATTCCCGAACCCGTAGGGTCTACACACTTAAGGTTCGATGACGCTAGGGTTATAAGGAAGGTTTGTATGTGATTACCGAATGTTGTTCGGAGTCCCGGATGAGATCCCGGACGTCACGAGGAGTTCCGGAATGGTCCGGAGGTAAAGATTTATATATGGGAAGTCACCATACGGTCACCGGAAATATTCGGGGGTATACCGGTATTGTACCGGGACCACCGGGGGGTTCCGGGGTCCACCGGGAGGGTCCACCTGCCCCGGAGGGCCTTATGGGCTGTAGGTGGAAGGGAACCAGCCCTTAGTGGGCTGGGCGCCAACCCCCCTAGGGCCCATGCGCCTAGGGTTTGGGGGGAACCCTAAAGGGGGGCGCCCCCCTTGCTTGGGGGGCAAGCTCCCTCCCCCCTTGGCCGCCGCCCCCCCTCTAGATCTCGTCTAGAGGGGCCGGCCCCCTTCCCCCTTCTCCCTATAAATAGAGGGGTGAGGGGAGGGCTGCAGCACGACATCCAAGGCGCAGCCCCTCCCCTCCCCAACACCTCTCCTCCTCCGCGTGTGCTTGGCGAAGCCCTGCCGGAGAACTGTCACTCCACCACCACCACGCCGTCGTGCTGCTATTGGAGCCTTCTTCCTCAACCTCTCCCTCCTCCTTGCTGGATCAAGGCGTGGGAGACGTCACCGCTCCGTACGTGTGTTGAACGCGGAGGTGCCGTCCGTTCGGCGCTTGGATCATCGGTGATTTGGATCACGACGAGTACGACTCCATCAACCCCGTTCTCTTGAACGCTTCCGCTCGCGATCTACAAGGGTATGTAGATGCACTCCTCCCCTCTCGTTGCTAGTAAACTCCATAGATTGATCTTGGTGATACGTAGAAAATTTTAATTTCTGCTACGATCCCCAACAGTGGTATCAAAGCTAGGTCTTTGCGTAGTTTCTATGCACGAGTAGAACACAAGTTGTTGTGGGCGTCGATTTTGTCAATTTACTTGTCGTTACTAGTCTTATCTTGATTCGGCGGCATCGTGGGATGAAGCGGCCCGGACCGACTTTACACGTACGCTTACGTGAGACAGGTTCCACCGACTGGCATGCACTAGTTGCATAAGGTGGCTAGCGGGTGTCTGTCTCTCCCACTTTAGTCGGATCGGATTCGATGAAAAGGGTCCTTATGAAGGGTAAATAGAAATTGGCATATCGCGTTGTGGTTTTGGCATAGGTAAGAATCGTTCTTGCTAGAAACCTATAGCAGCCACGTAAAAGTTTGCAACAACAATTAGAGGGCGTCTAACTTGTTTTGCAGCAAGTGTCATGTGATGTGATATGGACAGAAGGATGTGATGAATGATATATGTGATGTATGAGATTGATCATGTTCTTGTAATAGGAATCACGACTTGCATGTCGATGAGTATGACAACCGGCAGGAGCCATAGGAGTTGTCTTAATTTATTTATGACCTGCGTGTCAACTGGAACGTCATGTAATTACTTTACTTTATTACTAACCGTTAGCCATAGTAGTAGAAGTAATAGTTGGCGAGACAACTTCATGAAGACACGATGATGGAGATCATGGTGTCATGCCGGTGACGATGATGAACATGGCGCCCTGAAGATGGAGATCAAAAGGAGCAAAATGATATTGGCCATATCATGTCACTATTTGATTGCATGTGATGTTTATCATGTTTTACATCTTATTTGCTTAGAACGACGGTAGCTTAAATAAGATGATCCCTCGCAATAATTTCAAGAAAGTGTTCCCCCTAACTGTGCACCGTTGCGAAAGTTCGTTGTTTCGAAGCACCACGTGATGATCGGGTGTGAAAGATTCTAATGTTCGAATACAACGGGTGTAAGCCAGATTTACACACGCAATACACTTAGGTTGACTTGACGAGCCTAGCATGTACAGACATGGCCTCGGAACACGGAAGACCGAAAGGTCGAGCATGAGTTGTATAGAAGATACGATCAACATGAAGATGTTCACCGATGTTGACTAGTCCGTCTCACGTGATGATCGGACACGGCGTAGTTAACTCGGATCATGTTTCACTTAGATGACTAGAGGGATGTCTGTCTGAGTGGGAGTTCGTTAATAATTTGATTAGATGAACTTAATTATCATGAAGTTAGTCTAAAAAACCTTTACAATATGTCTTGTAGATCAAATGGCCCACGCTAATGTTGCCCTCAACTTCAATGCGTTCCTAGAGGAAACCAAGCTGAAAGACGATGGTAGCAACTACACGGACTGGGTCTGTAACCTGAGGATTATCCTCATAGCTGCCAAGAAAGCATATGTCCTTGAAGCACCGCTAGGTGATGCACCTGTTTTCCCAGCAACTCAAGACGTTCTGAACACTTGGCAGTCACGTAGTGATGATTACTCCCTGGTTCAGTGCGGCATGCTTTACAGCTTAGAACCGGGGCTCCAAAAGCGTTTTGAGCAGCACGGAGCATATGAGATGTTCCAAGAGCTGAAAATGGTTTTACAAGCTCATGCCCGGGTCGAGAGATACGAAGTCTCCGACAAGTTCTACAGTTGTAAGATGGAGGAGAATAGTTCCGTCAGCGAACACATACTCAAAATGTCTGGGTTGCACAACCGCTTGTCTCAGCTCGGAGTTAATCTCCCGGATGACGCGGTCGTTGACAGAATCCTTCAGTCGCTCCCACCTAGCTACAAGAGCTTTGTGATGAACTTCAATATGCAGGGGATGGAAAAGACCATTCCTGAGGTATATTCAATGCTGAAATCAGCGGAGGTGTAGATCAAAAAGGAACATCAAGTGTTGATGGTGAATAAAACCACTAAGTTCAAGAAAGGCAAGGGTAAGAAGAACTTCAAGAAGGACGGCAAGGGAGTTGCCGCGCCAGGTAAGCCAGTTGCCGGGAAGAAGCCAAAGAATGGACCCAAGCGTGAGACTGAGTGCTTTTATTGCAAGGGAAGTGGTCACTGGAAGCGGAACTGCCCCAAGTACTTAGCGGATAAGAAGGCCGGCAATACCAAAGGTATATGTGATATACATGTTATAGATGAGTACCTAACCAGCGCTCGTAGTAGCTCCTGGGTATTTGATACCGGTGCGGTTGCTCATATTTGTAACTCAAAGCAGGAGCTGCGGAATAAGCGGAGACTGGCGAAGGACGAGGTGACGATGCGCGTCGGGAATGGTTCCAAGGTCGATGTGATCGTCGTCGGCACGCTACCTCTACATTTACCTACGGGACTAGTTTTAAACCTCAATAATTGTTATTTAGTGCCAGCTTTGAGCATGAACATTGTATCTGGATCTCGTTTAATGCGAGATGGCTACTCATTTAAATCCGAGAATAATGGTTGTTCTATTTATATGAGAGATATGTTTTATGGTCATGCCCCGCTGGTCAATGGTTTATTCTTAATGAATCTCGAACGTGATGTTACACATATTCATAGTGTGAATGCCAAGAAATGTAAGGTTGATAATGATAGTCCCACATACTTGTGGCACTGCCGCCTTGGTCACATTGGTGTCAAATGCATGAAGAAACTCCATGCAGATGGACTTTTGGAGTCTCTTGATTATGAATCATTTGACACGTGCGAACCATGCCTCATGGGCAAAATGACCAAGACTCCGTTCTCCGGAACAGTGGAGCGAGCAACCAACTTATTGGAAATCATACATACTGATGTGTGTGGTCCAATGAGCGTTGAGGCTCGCGGTGGCTATCGTTATGTTCTCACCCTCACTGATGACTTGAGTAGATATGGGTATGTCTACTTAATGAAACACAAGTCTGAGACCTTTGAAAAGTTCAAGGAATTTCAGAGTGAGGTTGAGAATCAACGTGACAGGAAAATAAAGTTCTTACGATCAGATCGTGGAGGGGAATATTTGAGTCACGAATTTGGCACACACTTAAGAAAATGTGGAATTGTTTCACAACTCACGCCGCCTGGAACACCTCAGCGTAATGGTGTGTTCGAATGTCGTAATCACACTCTATTGGATATGGTGCGATCTATGATGTCTCTTACCGATCTACCGCTATCATTCTGGGGTTATGCTTTAGAGACTGCCGCATTCACTTTAAATAGGGCTCCGTCGAAATCCGTTGAGACGACACCGTATGAATTATGGTTTGGGAAGAAACCTAAGCTGTCGTTTCTAAAAGTTTGGGGATGCGATGCTTATGTCAAGAAACTTCAACCTGAAAAGCTCGAACCCAAGTCGGAAAAATGCGTCTTCATAGGATACCCTAAGGAAACCATTGGGTATACCTTCTGCCTCAGATCCGAAGGCAAGATCTTCGTTACCAAGAACGGGTCCTTTCTGGAGAAAGAGTTTCTCTCGAAAGAAGTACGTGGGAGGAAAGTGGAACTTGATGAGATGACCCCTCTCAAACCAGAAAGTAGTGCAGCACAAGAAAATGTTTCTGTGGTGCCTGCACCGACTAGAGAGGAAGTTAATGATGACGATCATGATCAAGTTACCACTGAACTTCGTAGGTCCACAAGGACACGTTCCGCACCAGAGTGGTATGGCAACCCTGTCCTGGAAGTCATGTTGTTGGACAACGGTGAACCTTCGAACTATGAAGAAGCAATGGCGGGTCCAGATTCCAACAAATGGCTTGAAGCCATGCAATCCGAGATAGGATCCATGTATGAAAACAAAGTATGGACTTTGACAGACTTGCCCGATGATCGGCGAGCGATAGAAAATAAATGGATCTTTAAGAAGAAGACGGACGCGGATGGAAATGTTACCATCTATAAAGCTCGACTAGTCGCTAAGGGTTATCGACAAGTTCAAGGAGTTGACTACGATGAGACCTTCTCACCCGTAGCGAAGCTGAAGTCCGTCCGAATCATGTTAGCAATTGACGCATTCTACGATTATGAAATATGGCAAATGGACGTCAAAACGGCATTCCTTAACGGCTTCCTTAAGGAAGAATTGTATATGATGCAGCCAGAAGGTTTTGTCGATCCTAAGAATGCTGACGAAGTATGCAAGCTCCAGCGCTCAATCTATGGGCTGGTGCAAGCATCTCGGAGTTGGAACATTCGCTTTGATGAGATGATCAAAGTGTTTGGGTTTACGCAGACTATGGAGAAGCCTGTGTTTACAAGAAAGTGAGTGGGAGCTCTGTAGCATTTCTCTTATTATATGTGTATGACATACTATTGATGGGAAATGATATAGAATTCTTGGAAAGTATAAAGGCCTACTTGAATAAGTATTTTTCAATGAAGGACCTTGGAGAAGCTACTTACATATTAGGCATCAAGATCTATAGAGATAGATCGAGACGCCTCATAGGTCTTTCACAAAGCACATACCTTGACAAGATATTGAAGAAGTTCAATATGGATCAGTCCAAGAAGGGGTTCTTGCCTGTATTGCAAGGTGTGAGATTGAGCACGGCTTAATGCCCGACCACGGCAGAAGATAGAGAAAAGATGAGTGCCGTCCCCTATGCCTCGGCCATAGGGTCTATCATGTATGCCATGCTGTGTACCAGACCTGATGTAAACCTTGCCGTAAGTTTGGTAGGAAGGTACCAAAGTAATCCCGGCATGGAACACTGGACAGCGGTCAAGAACATCCTGAAGTACCTGAAAAGGACTAAGGATATGTTTCTCGTTTATGGAGGTGACGAAGAGCTCGTCGTAAAGGGTTACGTCGATGCTAGCTTTGACACAGATCTGGATGACTCTAAGTCACAAACCGGATACGTGTATATTTGAATGGTGGGGCAGTCAGCTGGTGCAGTTGCAAGCAAAGCGTCGTGGCGGGATCTAGATGTGAAGCGGAGTACATGGCAGCCTCGGAGGCAGCACATGAAGCTATCTGGACGAAGGAGTTCATTGCCGACCTAGGAGTTATTCCCAATGCATCGGGGCCGATGACTCTCTTCTGTGACAACACTGGAGCTATTGCCCTTGCCAAGGAGCCCAGGTTTCACAAGAAGACCAGGCACATCAAGCGTCGCTTCAACTCCATTCGTGAAAATGTTCAAAATGGAGACATAGATATTTGTAAAGTGCATACGGATTTGAATGTCGCAGATCCGTTGACTAAACCTCTTCCACGAGCGAAACATGATCAACACCAGAACTCTATGGGTGTACGATTCATCACAATGTAACTAGATTATTGACTCCAGTGCAAGTGGGAGACTGTTGAAAATATGCCCTAGAGGCAATAATAAAATGGTTATTATTATATTTCCTTGTTCATGATAATTGTCTATTGTTCATGCTTTAATTGTGTTATCCGGAAATCGTAATACATGTGTGAGTACATAGACCATAACATGTCCCTAGTGAGCCTCTAGTTCAGTAGCTCGTTGATCAATAGATGGTTACGGTTTCCTGACCATGGACATTGGATGTCATTGATAACGGGATCACATCATTAGGAGAATGATGTGATGGACATGACCCAATCCTAAGCATAGCACTAGGTCGTGTAGTTCGTTTGCTAAAGCTTTTCTAATGTCAAGTATCATTTCCTTAGACCATGAGATCGTGCAACTCCCGGATACCGTAGGAATGCTTTGGGTCTACCAAACGTCACAACGTAACTGGGTGGCTATAAAGGTGCACTGCAGGTATCTCCAAAAGTGTCTGTTGGGTTGGCTCGGATCGAGACTGGGATTTGTCACTCCGTATGACGGAGAGGTATCTCTAGGCCCACTCGGTATTGCATCATCATAATGAGCTTAATGTGACAAAGTAGTTAGTCACGGGATCATGCATTACGGAACGAGTAAAGTGACTTGTCGGAAACGAGATTGAACGAGGTATTGGGATACCGACGATTGAATCTCGGGCAAGTAAAGTATCGATTGACAAAGGGAATTGTATACGGGATTGCTTGAATCCTCGACATCGTGGTTCATCCGATCAGATCATCGTGGAACATGTGGGAGCCAACATGGGTATCCAGATCCCGCTGTTGGTTATTGGCTAGAGAGGTGTCTCGGTCATGTCTGCATGATTCCCGAACCCATAGGGTCTACACACTTAAGGTTCGATGACGCTAGGGTTATAAGGAAGGTTTGTATGTGATTACCGAATGTTGTTCGGAGTCCCGGATGATATCCCGGACGTCACGAGGAGTTCCGGAATGGTCCGGAGGTAAAGATTTATATATGGGAAGTCACCATACGGTCACCGGAAATATTCGGGGGTATACCGGTATTGTACCAGGACCACCGGGGGGTTCCGGGGGTCCACCGGGAGGGTCCACCTGCCCCGGAGGGCCTTATGGGCTGTAGGTGGAAGGGAACCAGCCCTTAGTGGGCTGGGCGCCAACCCCCCTAGGGCCCATGCGCCTAGGGTTTGGGGGGAACCTTTAGGGGGGCGCCCCCCTTTCTTGGGGGGCAAGCTCCCTCCCCCCTTGGCCGCCGCCCCCCTCTAGATCTCATCTAGAGGGGCCGGCCCCCTTCCCCCTTCTCCCTATAAATAGAGGGGTGAGGGGAGGGCTGCAGCACGACATCCAAGGCGCAGCCCCTCCCCTCCCCAACACCTCTCCTCCTCCGCGTGTGCTTGGCGAAGCCCTGCCGGAGAACTGTCACTCCACCACCACCACGCCGTCGTGCTGCGATTGGAGCCTTCTTCCTCAAACTCTCCCTCCTCCTTGCTGGATCAAGGCGTGGGAGATGTCACCGCTCCGTACGTGTGTTGAACGCGGAGGTGCCGTCCGTTCAGCGCTTGGATCATCAGTGATTTGGATCACGACGAGTACGACTCCATCAACCCCGTTCTCTTGAACGCTTCCGCTCGCGATCTACAAGGGTATGTAGATGCACTCCTCCCCTCTCGTTGCTAGTAAACTCCATAGATTGATCTTGCTGATGCGTAGAAAATTTTAATTTCTGCTACGATCCCCAACATTGATGACCCACAAGTATATGGGATCAATTGTAGCCTTTTCGGTAAGTAAGACTGTCGAACCCAATGAGGAGCAGAAGGAAATGACTAGTGGTTTTTAGCAAGGTGATGTCTGCAAGTGCTGAAATTGTAAGTAACAGAGTAGTTTGATAGCAAGATAATTTGTAACGAACAAGTAACGGTAATAGTAACAAAAGTGCAGAAAGGTGGCCCAATCCTTTTGAGGCAAAGGACAGGCCAAAACGGTCTCTTATAATAAGCAAAGCGTTCTTGAGGGCACACGGGAATTTCATCTAGTCACTTTCATCATGTTGGTTTGATTCGTGTTCGCTACTTTGATAATTTGATATGTGGGTGGATCGGTGCTTAGGTGTTGTTCTTACTTGAACAAACCTCCTACTTATGATTAACCCCCTCGCAAGCATCCGCAACTACGAGAAAAGTATTAAGAATAAATTCTAACTATAGCATTAAACTTTTGGATCCAATTGGTCCCTTACGAAATAGTGCATAAACTAGGGTCTAAGCTTCTATCACTCTCGCAACCCATCATCTAATAAATACCCCACAATGCATTCCCTTAGGCCCAAATATGGTGAAGTGCCATGTAGTCGACGTTCACATGACACCATTAAGGGAATCACAACATACATACTATCAAAACATCGAACACATATCAAGTTCACATGATTACTTGCAACAAGATTTCTCCCGTGACCTCAAGAACAAAAGTAACTACTCACAAACGATAATCATGCTCAAGATCAGATGGGTATTAAATAGCATATTGGATCTGAACATATAATCTTCCACCTAATAAACCATATAGTAATCAACTACAAGATGTTATCAACACTACTAGTCACCCACAAGCACCAATCTATAGTTCTGGTACAAAGATTGAACACAAGAGATGAAGTAGGGTTTGAGATTAGATGGTGATGTTGAAGATGTTGATGGAGATTGCCCTCCCCAAGATGGGTGAGTTGTTGGTGATGATGATGACGATGATTTCCCCCTCCGGGAGGGAAGTTCCCCCGGCGGAATCGCTCCGCCGGAGGTCAAAAGTGCTCCTGCCCAAGTTTCGCCTCGAGACGGCGGTGCTCCGTCCCGAAAGTCCTCCCCTTATTATTTCTAGGTCAAAATGGCTTATATACCAGAAGATGGGCATCAGAGGTGGGTTGGGCCGAGCTCAACCCACAGGGCGCGCCTGGGGGGCCAGGCGCGCCACGGTGTCTTGGGCTCACCAGGTGGCCCCCCTCCGGTAGTTATTTGCTCCAGTATTTCTTATTTATTCCATAAAAATTCCTCGTGAAGTTTCAGCTCATTTGGCGTTTTGTAGAATAGGTGGCCTGACGTAGCTTTTTCAGGTCCAGATTTTCAGCTGCCGGAATTCTCCCTCTTTGTGTGAACCTTGCATATTATGAGAGAAAAGGCATTAGAATTACTCCAAAAAGCATTATTATGTATAAAAACTTTATAAATAACAGTAGGTAAACATGATGCAAAATGGACGTATCAGGAATCACCGGGTGAAACTGATCGGAATTACCGAAACGTGGTTCAGCCTTTGCCATTGCACTTTGGTCTCACCGAGATGATCTAGTCGGTCCCGCCGAGATCCCCAATGTTCCTATCTTTTGCATAGGTCGGTCTAACCGAGAATTCTAGTCGGTGCCACCAAGTTTGATCAAAAGTGTGTAACGATTGGATTTCATGTTTACGCTATTTGTACCCTCTCCAGCCCCTCTTACTCAGTAATAGACCCATCAAAATGAACCACAACTTTCACCATTCATTTTCTGAGAGAGAACCACCTGCTCATGTGTTGAGATCAAGAGATTTCATTCCTACCATCTGAACCTTGATTTCTAGCCTCTTCAAGTTGCTTTCCACTCCAATCCTTCTCCTACCCCAAGCCAAATCTGTGTGTGTGTGTGAGAGAGAGAGTATTGAGGAGACGATCATTTGAAGCACAAGAGCAAGGAGTTCATCACCAACACAACATCTATTACTTTTTGAAGAGTGATGTCCCTAGATTGGTCAGGTGTCACTTGGGAACCTCCAAGATCATGTGGAGTTGAACCAAGGAGTTTGTAAGGGCAGTGAGATCGCCTACTTCGTGAAGATCTACCCGAGTGAGGCTAGTCCTTCATGGACGTAAGCCCTGGTGGAATAAAAAAGGTTGCTTGTTCGTGGACCCTTCGTGTGTGGAGCCCTCCATGGACTCGTGCAACCGTTACTCTTCATGAGTTGAAGTCTCCATCAACGTGGACATATGAGAGCACCACCTATCGAAACCACGCCAAAAATCTCCGCGTCTCCATTGCGTTTGCTCATTCCAATTTCCATCTCTTTTACATTCTTGCACTTGCATGCTTTACTTTTTCCGCTGCCTATACTCTTGCTATGCTTATGTAAAATGTATTGTGTGCCCTCTAATATGTGATAAACTCAACCTTAACTTGAAGAATCTTAAAATCTACTGCGTTTACTTATTAAGGGTCTAATCACCCCCTCTAGAACCCTCTTCTCGATCCTATAATTTGCTAATCTATTAACAGCCAAATTGTGAAACTAAACACACGAAGTAGAGTCCAATAAAAGGGAATAGCATAACCGTGTCGATAGCAGATCTGCAGATGCACAAATTAAATGGGGGTTTACCTTGCCCATGTACATCTTGAGGTACTGGCCAAAGCGGCCGTCGGCCGACCCGATGGTGGGGTGCCGTTGGGCTCGGACGCGCCCTTATCCCCCCTCCTCGCTGCCGGGGTGGTCGTCGGTGACGTGCGTGACCCAGGCATGGAACTCCTCCTCCAGTCCTCGCCGAGGTTGTGCGGCAGTAAACATGAGCACATCGAATGAGCAGAGTGCTAGGCTGGTCAAACGGAGGGAGGAAGACAGAGTAGTCTAGACAAAAACCCCAAGGATGGAGCACGAACGCCGACAAATCTCTCCGGCGCAGGTACATGAGCGGAGGAGTCGGTGTAGTCCAGCATGGGACAACCAACGACGACAACAAATAGGCGCACGGAGAAGCTCCACTAATGGGAGCGCTCACACGGACCGCCCCCTCAACAGCAAGCGCAGCAGCAGCAACAGTCCTAGGTCCAGCAACGGCAGCCGAAAGCCCACCCCAGCCAGCGCAGCAGCAGCAGCAGACTCAGCAACATCAACGGCGACCGAAAACTGAGGGGAGGCAGCCGAGCAACACGTATCCCACGGGGCTGCGCTTCCCAGTCGGCACGATGCCTGGCTTGACCAGAAAAGCCCAGACCCACACACCCACACGCCGACCAAAGGGGTTGGCCCAGAGCGGCTGACCGGGTCAAAAATCGAGGGCATCGAGCGAAATCGATCACCTCTACCCTAGGAGCTTAGTGATATACGAGATTTATTTCCCTGGAATTTTTGCATTTCATATCTATCAATAGTTTTCCAAAGCATAAAATTGGTTTAAAAGTTGAAAAGTTGGTATACCTGTGACGTTTTTGAGAAATGTGAATCAATCTCTTGGTTTATGCAATGGAAAACAACTGATGGTGAGAAATCTTGATGAAAGAGTATTCGAGGGAGAGGTCATTGCTGGAACTAATAATGGACAACAGCGTTTGTATGCCCAGAATTGGCAAGGTGAGAGCAGAACTGAAGATTGCTGTTCTGATTGTCATACCTATCAGTGCACTGTAGCATAGGAATTCGTGTCCGGAGACATGTACATCTATCGATCTCACCTCATGCTTTTCTTCTCTGGCTATTCATAATTACTTTTTCTTTGCTGACCATAGGCACAATTTGACTTCAGGACTTTGTTTGTTGCATCATCTATCAGCGTGGATAGAAGAGTTTCTCCAGATGTTGGTCTTTTGCTTGGTCTGATTCAGAGGGTCCCTAAAGCTTCAGTTATCAGTCTTTACGTTGGCTGAATTCAATAAATAGGATTTCATGTTTTTTGCAGTCTGATCACACTTTTCTACTAAACATTCTTCTCTAGCTCTTCGTAATTACTTTTTCTCCGCTGAGCAGAGGCACAATTTAACTTACAGGACTTTGTTCGTTGCAGCATCTATCAGCATTGATGGAAGTGTAGTACGACAGTGTTTCTTCAGATGTAGATCTTTTGGTTAGTCTGATTCAGTGAACACCTAAAGTTTCAGCTATTAGTCTTTCGGCTGGCTGAATTCAATAGAGATGTACCCTGTGTTACTGTAACAACTAGGATTTTATGCTTTTTGCGATGTGATCTCACTTTTGTACTGAACAGACTTCTCAGGCATGAGTGTTGCATCTATCTATTTTTCAATGTACTCAACCGTCGGTATGTTAAATGGTAGAATGTGCCTTTCTTTTTTCCCTGTCAGTTCGAACAGATAATATACTTTCTGTAGTGCGAGACACCATTGAGTTCTTCAACTTTAAAATAAAATAAAATCTACGTATGTAGTTCTCTTCGTGGTTAGACAGACATAATTAACTTAACTAACATTGAATGTTTGGTTCGATCAACCGACAATTTGACTAAAAAAATCCCCATCGAACTCTTGCAACCCATTCCCTCCCAATGTCACCTAATAATTTAATTTCATACATGGATGCGAAATGTATCTTTCACTTAGGTAGCTATTTCACCCTGTATTCCATTCTTTTATTCACTTTTTTGCCACACTCTTTCCATGATCCATATTCATATGATAAAAAAAATGGTTCCAGAAAAAGCGGTCCTTCTGACACACAAACATGAAATAAATATTTGCCTGGTCCACAAGCAGAAATATAAAAGGACTTGTATGAATCAAAAAGTTTGCAAAACAAAAAACAGAGCCAAGAAATAAGCAGATTTAGCTATATTCGGATAAAAATAAAAGGACTTGCATGAATCGAAAAAAAGGGAACAAAGACACTAGGGCAACCAACCCATCGCCAAACCCACTAAATCCATTTCTCCTATTAAAAAAACACCATACAAAGACGAAAAAAATTAGGAGGAGCGCGGTTGTACATACATTTCATTATCGATGCTTGGTAGCTTTATTATGCATGGTCTAAGGAGATAGATAATGTTCTACAGATTGTTGTTGCGTTACCTGATCGCCATATCAAGTGATTGCTGAAAATATGAGAAATTTGGCATGACAGCTTTAGTTGAGATTAGTGAATTGTTTATGAAAGGGGCGATTTGGTTCCCGGGTTGAGATGAGCCCGGGCATGAACAGTACCAGCGTTAAAAATGTTATGATGCAACTTGTATTATCAGGACGCCAGAGCCAACATATATACACATACATGAGGATGCCAAAAGGCTACAGGACAATGCCAGGAGACTAGAATGCAAAAGGCCAAAAGACATCACTAATATAACTCTAACACCCCCCCTCAAACTCATGGTGGATCCACAGCACCGAGTTTGGAAAGGTGAAATCCATGTTGCGCTCTAGTCTGGGCCTTCGTGAAGAAGTCTGCTAGCTGTAACTCAGAAGGCACATACTGAAGAGCAACAACATGATCCTGCACTGCAGCACGCACATAAGAAGTATCAACACCAATATGCTTGGTAAGCTCATGCTTCACGGGATCCCGCGCAATACTGATAGCACCTGTGCTGTCTGACAAGAGGGTGGTAGGCGTAGTAATAAAAACACCAAAATCCTCCAATAACCATCGTAACCAAGTCACCTCTGCCGTCAGAAGAGACATAGCTCGCAACTCGGCCTCTGCACTCGAACGGGAAACTGCAGTCTGTTTCTTCGTCTTCCAGGCAATGAGAGAACCACCAAGAAAAACACAGTAAGCAGAAAGTGAACGGCGATCCGTAGGATCACTAGCCCACGTAGCATCCGAATAGGCCTGGAGCTGTAACGAGCTGGAGCGCGGAAAGAAGAGACGGTGAGAGATCATGCCACGAAGATATCGTAGTACACGAAGAAGGTGACTATAGTGTACCGAAGTGGGAGAAGAAACAAACTGACTCAAGATATGGACAGGATAGGAGATATCTCGACGAGTGACAGCGAGATAGACAAGACTCCAAACAAGATGACGATAACGTGTGGGATCAGAAAGGGGCTCACCATCAGAAGCGCGAAGGTGAACATTGAGCTCCATAGGAGTCTCAACAATGCGCTCATCACTAAGAGCCGCACGAGTAAGAAGATCCTGGATATACTTTTCTTGAGAAATAAAAAAGGCATCAGAGGTGGAGGAAACCTCAATCCCAAGTGATACGTCTCCGTCGTATCTATAATTTTTTATTGTTCCATGCCAATATTATACAACTTTCATATACTTTTGGCAACTTTTTATATTATTTTTGGGACTAACATATTGATCCAGTGCCCAGTGCCAGTTCCTGTATGTTGCATGTTTTATGTTTCGCAGAAACCCCATATCAAACAGAATCCAAACGGGATAAAAACGGACAGAGAATATTTGAAGAATATGGGAAGAATAATCAACGCGAGACGGTGCCCGAGGTGGCCACGAGGCAGGGGGCGCGCCCAGGCGCGCCCCTGACCCTCGTGGGCCACCGGTAAGGCGGTTGCTGCTCTTCTTCGGCCGCAAGAAAGCTAATTTTCAGAAGAAAAAAATCTCGGCGAAGGTTTCAATCCAATCGGAGTTACGGATCTCCATATATATACGAAACGGTGAAAGGGCAGAATACCAGAACGTAGAAACAGAGAGAGACAGATCCAATCTCGGAGGGGCTCTCGCCCCTCCCACGCCATGGAGACCATGGACCAGAGGGGAAACCCCTCTCCCATCTAGGGAGGAGGTGAAGGAAGAAGAATAAGAAGGGGGCCCCTCTCCCCCTCTCTTTCGGTGGCGCCGGAACGCTGCCGTGGCCACCATCATCATCACCGCGATCTTCACCAACACCTCCGCCATCTTCACCAACATCTCCATCACCTTCCCCCCTCTATCTACAGCGGTCCACTCTCCCGCAACCCGCTGTACCCTCTACTTGAACATGGTGCTTTATGCTTCATATTATTATCCAATGATGTGTTGCCATCCTACGATGTCTGAGTAGATTTTCGTTGTCCTATCGGTGGTTGATGAATTGCTATGATTGATTTAATTTGCTTGTGGTTATGTTGCTGTCCTTTGGTGCCCATCATATAATCGCGCGCGTGGATCACACCATAGGGTTAGTTGTATGTTGATAAGACTATGTATTGGAGGGCAAGAGTGACAGAAGCTTCAACCTAGCATAGAAATTGATGCATACGGGATTGAAGGGGGACCAATATATCTTAATGCTATGGTTGGGTTTTACCTTAATGAACATTAGTAGTTGCAGACGCTTGCTAATAGTTCCAATCATAAGTGCATGGAATTCCAAGTCAGGGATGACATGCTAGCAGTGGCCTCTCCCACATAAAACTTGCTATCGGTCTAGTAAAGTAGTCAATTGCTTAGGGACAATTTCGCAACTCCTACCACCACTTTTCCACACTCGCTATATTTACTTTATTGTCTCCTTCATCTAAACAGCCCCTACTTTTTATTTACGTGCTCTTTATATTCTTACAAACCTATCCAACAACACCTACAAAGTACTTCTAGTTTCATACTTGTTCTAGGTAAAGCGAACGTCAAGCGTGCGTAGAGTTGTATCGGTGGTCGATAGAACTTGAGGGAATATTTGTTCTGCCTTTAGCTCCTCGTTGGGTTCGACACTCTTACTTATCGAAAGAGGCTACAATTGATCCCCTATACTTGTGGGTTATCAAGACCTTTTTCTGGCGCCGTTGCCGGGGAGCAATAGCGTGGGGTGAATATTCTCATGTGTGCTTGTTTGCTTTATCACTAAGTAATTTTTTGCTGTTCTAAGTTGTTCTCTATCTTTAGTTATGGATATGGAACACAAAATACCAAAAAAATTAGGTATACTTGCTACTCATGGAGATGGGGAACCTCCTAAAACCCTCGATGATCATTATGTGAAAAATATTATGTACCATTTTGATAATCCTGAGAAAACCTCATTCAATTATGTAATGGGAGACACGTTGGACCAACGTGAATACTTTAGGGATTATCGCTTGACTCAAAAAGGGAAACTATTATGGGATCAAATTTATATGTTGAAGTGGTATGCTCGGCAAGTATGCTTGAGATATGATTATACTTGTTGCTCTAGGATGAAGGCTCCACACCTTCCCTTCTCATGCAAATTTAATTATAATGAAACATTGGCTTCTTATGCTAGAGGAATATATGATTACTATGATGTGGAACAAATAGAAGAATTTGTTGCTTTTATGGGTGCTTATGAAATTGAATCTATGTTCAAAGAGTTTGAAAATCTTTATGATGCTGTTTATAGACCTGAAAATTTAGCTATCCTTAAATATTGCTATGAGAATTATGAATTCAATTCTGATATTGATGCATTTATTGAGAAAGTCTCCGCTGTCCAAGAAGTGACTAATATTATGCAGGAATCTATGGAAGAAGAAATTGATGAAACTGTGAGCTCATTGGATGAAAAAGATGAGAAGGAGAGTGAAGAACAAAAGGAGGAAGAGAGGATTAGCTACCCGTGCCCACCTTCTAATGAGAGTAACTCTTCAACTCATACATTGTTTAATTTCCCTTCGTGCTTACCGAAGGATGATTGCTATCAGATTGTTATGATCTCGTTGATTCTCTTGAAATATCCCTTTTTGATGATGCTTGCTATGCTTGTGGTCAAGATGCCAATATGAATTATGCTTATGGAGATGAACTTTCTATAGTTCCTTATGTTAAACATGAAATTGTTGCTATTGCACCCACGCATGATAGTCCTATTATCTTTTTGAATTCTCCCGACTACACTATATCGGAGAAGTTTGCCTTTATTAAGGATTATGTTGATGGGTTGCCTTCTACCGTTGCACATGATGATTTTGATAGATATAATATGCATGTGCTTGCTGCTTCTACTTGCAATTATTATGAGAGAGGAACTACATCTCCACCTCTCTATGTTTCCAATACGATAAAATTGTAAGAAACTGTTTATACTATGCATTGGCCTTTACTATGTGTGCATGAATTGTTCTTTTATGACATGCCGATGCATAGGAAGAGAGTTAGACTTCGTCATTGTATGATATATGTTGCTTTGTGCTCACTACTAAATGCCAAATCATTGTTAATTAAAATTGGCTTTGATATATCTTGGGATCCGGGTGGATTCACTACTTGAACACTATATGCCTAGCTTAATGGCTTTAAAGAAAGCGTTACCAGGGAGACAACCCGGAAGTTTTAGAGAGTCATTTATTTCTGTTGTGTGCTTTTATATAGTTTAAAAACAAAAAAATAAAGAGGGGAACCCAAATCTTTTCAAAAAGAAAAGTGAAAGTGAGATGGACGAGCATTGTGAAAGTGGGGGACGTCCTTGAACTCTGTTCATGCTCAGGGAAACTTTGTGAATCTTGATTACAGAAACTTTTTCAACAAAAATAATTATCCCCTTGTACAATTCCATTGTATTATAATAATAATAATGTGCCAAGGTTTGCCTTTAGGATGTTTACAATGCTTGTTGGTTTGTGCGGTGCAGGACAGAAACTTTGGCTGTAGTGCGCGATTTTTAATTTTTTGCTGGAACGTCAAACGGTTATGATTCTTTTTTCACTGTCTTTCTATACAAAGTTTTTATTTTTACTAATTTTGGCAGAATTTTTCAAGTATCATAAGTATGGTGAATGTTCAGATTATTACAGACTGTTCTGTTTTAGACAGATTCTGTTTTTGATGCATAGTTTGCTTGTTTGATGAAACTATCAATTTATATCAGTGGATTAAGCCATGAAAAAGTTATATTACAGTAGCTACAATGCCAAAACAAAATATGAATTGGTTTGCAACAGTACTTAGAGTAGTGATTTTCTTTATTATACTAACGGATCTTACCGAGTTTTCTGTTGAAGTTTTGTGTGGATGAAGTGTTCGAGGATCGAGGAGGTCTCGGTGTGAGAAGGAAGAGAGGCAAGAGCTCAAGCTTGGGGATGCCCAAGGCACCCCAAGTAAATATTCAAGGACACTCAAGCGTCTAAGCTTGGGGATGCCCCGGAAGGCATCCCCTCTTTCTTCAACAAGTATCGGTATGTTTTCGGATTCGTTTCGTTCATGCGATATGTGCAAATCTTGGAGCGTCTTTTGCATTTAGTTTTCACTTTTCTTTTATGCACCATGCTGATATGAGATAGTCCTTGGTTTATTTATAGAATGCTATATGCACTTCACTTATATCTTTTGAGTATGGCTTTATAAAATGCTTCATGTGCTTCACTTATATCATTTGAAGTTTGGATTGCATGTTTCTCTTTACATAGAAAACCGCCATTTGTAGAATGCTCTTTTGCTTCACTTATATTTGTTAGAGCGTGGGCACATCTTTTGTAGAAAGAAATTAACTCTCTTGCTTCACTTATATCTATTTAGAGAAATGACAGGAATTGGTCATTCACATGGTTAGTCATAAAATCCTACATAAAACTTGTAGATCACTGAATATGATATGTTTGATTCCTTGCAATAGTTTTGCGATATAAAGATGGTAATATTAGAGTCATGCTAGTGGGTAATTGTGGATTAGTAGAAATACTTGTGTTGAGGTTTGTGATTCCCGTAGCATGCACATATGGTGAACCGTTATGTAACGAAGTCGGAGCATGAAGTATTTATTGATTGTCTTCCTTATGAGTGGCGGTCGGGGACGAGCGATGGTCTTTTTCTACCAATCTATCCCCCTAGGGGCATGCGTAGTAGTACTTTGCTTCGAGGGCTAATAAACTTTTGCAATAAGTATATGAGTTATTTATAACTAATGTGAGTCCATGGATTATACGCACTCTCACCCTTCCATCATTGCTAGCCTCTTCGGTACCGTGCATTGCCCTTTCTCACCTCGAGAGTGGGTGCAAACTTCGCCGGTGCATCCAAACCCCGTGATACGATATGCTCTATCACATATAAGCCTCATTATATCTTCCTCAAAACAGCCACCATACCTACCTATCATGGCATTTCCATAGCCATTCCGAGATATATTGCGATGCAACTTCCATCATCATCATATACATGACTTGAGCATTTATTTTCATATTGCTTTGCATGATCGTAAGATGGCTAGCATGATGTTTTCATGGCTTGTCCGTTTTTTGATGTCATTGCTATGCTAGATCATTGCACATCCTGGTACACTGCCAGAGGCATTCATATAGAGTCATATCTTTGTTCTAGTATCGAGTTGTAATATCAAGTTGTAAGTAAATAAAAGTGTGATGATCATCATTATTAGAGCATTGCCCCAAGAAAAAAAAAGAGGCCAAAGAAGCCTAAATAAAAAAGGGGGCCAAAGAAGCCCATTCAAAAAAAAGGCAATGTTACTATCCTTTTATCACAGTTGTGCTTCAAAGTAGCACCATGTTCTTCATGATAGAGAGTCTCTTGAGTTATAACTTTCATATACTAGTGGGAATTTTCATTATAGAACTTGGCTTGTATATTCCAACGATGGGCTTCCTCAAATGCCCTAGGTCTTCATGAGCAAGCAAGTTGGATGCACACCCACTTAGTTTCAGTTTGAGCTTTCATATACTTATAGCTCTAGTGCATCCGTTGCATGGCAATCCCTACTCCTCACATTGACATCAATTGATGGGCATCTCCATAGCCCGTTGATTAGCCGCGTCAATGTGAGACTTTCTTTTTTTGTCTTCTCCACATAACACCCACCATCATATTCTATTCCACCCATAGTGCTATATCCATGGCTTGCGCTCATGTATTGCGTGAGGGTTGAAAAGGCTGAAGCGCGTTAAAAAAGTATGAAAAAATTGCTCGGCTTGTCATCAGGGTTGTGCATGATTTGAATATTTTGTGTGGTGAAGATGGAGCATAGCCAGACTATATGATTTTGTAGGGATAACTTTCTTTGGCCTTGTTATTTTGAAAAGACATGATTGCTTTATTAGTAGGCTCGAAGTATTATTGTTTTTATGTCAAATGATAGACTATTGCTTTGAATCACTCGTGTCTTAATATTCATGCCATGATTAGATTATGTGATCAAGATTATGCTAGGTAGCATTCCACATCAAAAATTATCTTTTTAATCATTTACCTACTCGAGGACGAGTAGGAATTAAGCTTGGGGATGCTGATACGTCTCCGTCGTATCTATAATTTTTGATTGTTCCATGCCAATATTATACAACTTTCATATACTTTTGGCAACTTTTTATATTATTTTTGGGACTAACATATTGATCCAGTGCCCAGTGCCAGTTCATGTTTATTGCATGCTTTATGTTTTGCAGAAACCCCATATCAAACAGAATCCAAACGGGATAAAAACGGACGGAGAATATTTTTGGAATATTTGGAGAATATGGGAAGAAGAATCAATGCGAGACGGTGCCCGAGGTGGCCACGAGGCAGGGGGCGCGCCCCTGACCCTCGTGGGCCACCCGTAAGGCGGTTGCTGCTCTTCTTTGGCCGAAAGAAAGCTAATTTTCAGGAAAAAAAATCTCGGTGAAGGTTTCAATCCAATCGGAGTTACGGATCTCCATATATATACGAAACGGTGAAAGGGCAGAATATCAGAACGCAGAAACAGAGAGAGACAGAGAGACAGATCCAATCTTGGAGGGGCTCTCGCCCCTCCCACGCCATGAAGACCATGGACTAGAGGGGAAACCCCTCTCCCATCTAGGGAGGAGGTGAAGGAAGAAGAATAAGAAGGGGGCCCTTCTCCCCCTCTCTTCCGGTGGCGCCGGAACGCTGCCGTGGCCACCATCATCATCACCGCGATCTTCACCAACACCTCTGCCATCTTCACCAACATCTCCATCACCTTCCCCCCTCTATCTACAGCGGTCCACTCTCCCGCAACCCGCTGTACCCTTTACTTTAACATGGTGCTTTATGCTTCATATTATTATCCAATGATGTGTTGTCATCCTATGATGTCTGAGTAGATTTTCGTTGTCCTATCGGTGGTTGATGAATTGCTATGATTGATTTAATTTGCTTGTGGTTATGTTGCTATCCTTTGGTGCCATCATATGATCGCGCGCGTGGATCACACCATAGGGTTAGTTGTATGTTGATAAGACTATGTATTGGAGGGCAAGAGTGACAGAAGCTTCAACCTAGCATAGAAATTGATGCATACGGGATTGAAGGGGGACCAATATATCTTAATGCTATGGTTGGGTTTTACCTTAATGAACATTAGTAGTTGCGGACGCTTGCTAATAGTTCCAATCATAAGTGCATGGAATTCCAAGTCAGGGATGACATGCTAGCAGTGGCCTCTCCCACATAAAACTTGCTATCGGTCTAGTAAAGTAGTCAATTGCTTAGGGACAATTTCGCAACTCCTACCACCACTTTTCCACACTCGCTATATTTACTTTATTTCTCCTTCATCTAAATAGCTCCTACTTTTTATTTACGTGCTCTTTATATTCTTGCAAACCTATCCAACAACGCCTACAAAGTACTTCTAGTTTCATACTTGTTCTAGGTAAAGCGAACGTCAAGCGTGCGTAGAGTTGTATCGGTGGTCGATAGAACTTGAGGGAATATTTGTTCTGCCTTTAGCTCCTCGTTGGGTTCGACACTCTTACTTATCGAAAGAGGCTACAATTGATCCCCTATACTTGTGGGTTATCACCAAGAAAGTAACGAAGAGGACCAAGATCGGACATAAGAAACTGCTCACTGAGACGGGCCTTGACAAAGGCAATGTACTCAGGGTCGTCGCCAGTGATGATCATGTCATCAACATATAGAAGAAGAAGAGTCCGACCACGAGCTAAAAGGTGAACAAACAGTGCCGGATCATGAGCACTCGCTGAAAAACCAGCAGCGGTCACCACAAAGGCAAAACGCTCAAACCAGGCGCGAGGGGCTTGCTTAAGGCCATAAAGAGAGCAACGAAGATGGCATACCATGCCATCAGGAACAGAATACCCGGGTGGTGGCTGCATATAAACCTCCTCATGCAACTCACCATTAAGAAAAGCATTTTTAACATCAAGCTGAGAAACTGACCAATGGCGAATAGAGGCCACAGCGAGAAGTGTGCGAATAGTAGTCATATGGGCCACAGGAGCAAATGGCTCATCGTAATCACGACCATGCTCCTGCTGAAAGCCACTAGCCACAAGACGAGCTTTATAACGCTCAAGAGAACCATCGGAGCGAGTCTTAGCCTTGTAGACCCACTTACAAGTGATGGGACGAACACCGGGAGGAAGAGAAACAAGATCCCACGTGCCGGTGCGCTCGAGAGCAGCAAGCTCCTCTGCCATCGCAAACTGCCATTCAGGATGAAACAACAGCATCACGATAAGAGGTAGGCTCAAGTACAACCGAAAGACCATATCGACTAGGAGAATAGCGATAAGTGGGAGGGCGAGGCCGAGCCCGAAGACCATAAGTCGGCTGGGATGAGGAGGACGATGCACCAGAAGTAGATGGCACGTCAGTGGATTTATCCACAACACGTGGACGGCGAGTATAATGGAAAGGAAAGGAGGGAAGAGGTGGAATCACTGGAGGTGGAGACGAGGAATGTATCGGCGATGAAGGTGGAGAAGGGGAAGGTATCGATGATGAAGGTAGAGAAGGGGAAGATATCGGTGATGAAGATGGAGAGTCATGCGATGAGGGAGAAGAATCCGTATGAGAGGACAGTGTCGGATCTGCAACAGCAGGACGAGGAATAGGAATACTAGGCACAGAGGAAGGTGTATCCGGAAACATAAGAAATGAGATGTCCTCCGCTGAAAAAGCCGAGGAGGATGGACGCGGGTAGAAGGGACGAGACTCATCAAACGTCACATCTGAGAAATACGCATCCGGCGACCGACAGGATCCCAACACCGATAGCCCTTATGCTCATCACTGTATCCAAGAAAGACACACTCAACAGACTGAGCGGTCAGTTTGGTGCGTTCACGAGGGGCAAGCAAAACATAGCAAACGCAACCAAACAGACGAAGCGCCGAATAATCAGGAGGATGACCAGAAAGACGCTCAAGAGGAATACCACCCTGTAGAGCAGTAGAAGGCTGAATGTTGATGAGCTAGGTGGAAGTGGTAACAGCCTCAGCCCAAAAGTGAGGCGGAAGAGAGGCGGCGATCATCATCGCACGCGCCGTCTCAAGAAGGTGACGATGCTTGCGCTCAGCCGCACCATTCTGAGCATGAGCACCAGGGAAAGAGAACTGAGTAAGAGTACCCTGCTCAGCAAGAAATCCTCGCAGCGCATGAGAGATATACTCACCGGCTGAATCTGCGCGAAAAACACGAATAGAAGTGGAAAACTGGGTATGAACCATGGCAGCACATTTTTTGTATATAGATAAAACCTCACTACAAGAAGACATGAAATAGATCCAAGTGTACCGAGAAAAATCGTCTATAAAGATAATATAGTAGCGATGACCCCCTTTCGAAGTGAAGGGAGCCGGACCCCAAACATCAGAGTGAACGAGATCAAAAGGACGCTCAGACACTGATTCACTGTGAGGGTAGGGCAGCTGAATCTGCTTACCAAGTCCACAACCCAGACAATCCAACGAAGCGTTACTGGAGACAGACCCCAGAACACTGCGATGAACCAAAGACGAGAGGCGAGAACCACATAAATGGCCAAGACGATGATGCCACTGTTGAAAAGAGCTGGTAGATGCAGCAACAGGGGCTGTGAGACTGGCGACAGTGGCAGCGGAGGGAAGACGAAGCCAGTCAAGCTCCCAGAGACCATCAGAGCGTCGAGGGCCAGCACCAAGCAGAGCACCCGTGCGACGATCCTGAACAGAACACGAATCAAAGTCGAGAATGACCCTACAACTAGAGTCAATAATCTGACCACCAGATATGAGCTGCATGATAAGTCGAGGAACATGAGCTACAGAGGGAACATGAAATGAAGAAGTGCTAAGAGTGCCTCGACTAGCTACAGAGAGGGGAGTGCCATCAGCTGTAAGAACATGAATGGGAGACTCGACGGGTCAAATGGAGGTCAAAGTAGAAGAATCATAAGTCATATGGAAAGATGCTCCAGTATCAAGAATCCATGGGGATGTACCTGAATGGGTAGAAGGTGGTTTCTCAGTGCCAGAAGAGTCAGTCACGGAACATGCAGAACCTCTCGGTGAAGAATCCCAAGAAGCAAGCAGACATCGCAGCTGCGCAATCTCATGCGCAGACAGGGACATGACAGAAGAGGCCGACGATGAGCAGTCGCCACTTTCCGTGGAAGCCGTGTGTAGAGTCGACCGAGAGTAGCGAGTCGACACAGAGCAGTCATCGTCGTGCGCGAAAACCGCAAAAGGAGTCGACGTAGAGCGGTCACCGTCGCGCGCGGAGGCCGCGAAAGAGGAGTCGACATAGAGCGGTCACCGCCGCGCGCGGAAGCCGCGATAGAAGTCGGCGTAGAGCGGTCACTGCCGCGCGCGGAAGCCGCAAGAGGAGTTGACGTAGAGCGGCCACCGCCGTGCGCGGAAACCACACTCAATGCACTGAGCGACGGAGAGTGGCATGTGAAAGTCACCGACGAAGTCGACGAAGAGTAACCACCACCACATACGGCCGCCGCCGTGAGAGACGATGTAAAGCGCCCATCATCATGTGCGGAAGTCATCAAACGAGTTGACGAAGAGTGACCATAGCCGCAGTCGGAAGCCACGAGAGGAGTTGTGGAAGAGCGACCACCACATCCCCGTGTGGAGGACGGAGGGGGCAACGTCACATGTGGACGAGCATCCTAGAGACGGCAAGTTTGCAAGACAGGATCAATATAGGGAACATCGGACGATAGCGGCATTTTTTTTATGAGTAGGTAATTGGACAAAGCAGCTCAGCCAAAACGAACGAACTGACAAAAGGCAGCCTACGCGAACTTAGCCCAGCCTCAGAGCAAAGAGCCCAGCCGAACAGACAAAACTATCCTTGGAAAACAGATTTGGTGGGTGGCTCGATCGAATCGGCAGGGAGAACAGCACGCACTGGCTCGAAATCGAGCGCACGCGCACGCGTAAGAAGCAGCGGCCGGTGGAGCAGCTGGACGGGAGTAGGCAGCGCCCAGGATCTGGTGGGCCGGGGCCGGGCGGCGCGGATGGCCGATGGCGACCCGGGCGGCGCGGACGACCGGAGAGCGGACGACCAGAGACATTGGAGAGAAGCTGATCCGGCGAGTAGCACGTCCTGAAGCGCGACGGCCAGGGACCGGTCCGGCGACCAGCAACGTCGTGGAGACTGCTGCGGAAGACCAGCAGGCGGAGAAAGGCTGGTGGAGTCCAGATGAGCAGCGGCAGCAACGAGAGAAGATGAGCAGACCGGAAAAAAATCCGATCGGAATGATAGACGAGTTGCGGCGTCACGGGATGATCTAAAACCTAGGCAATGATACCATGTTATCAAGCAACTTGTAATATCAGAAAGCCAAAGCCAACATATATACACATACATGAAGATGTCAAAAGGCTAGAGGAGAATGCCAGGAGACTAGAATACAAAAGGCCAAAAAACATCAATAATATAACTCTAACAAAAAATAGAAAAAAATCCAAAAAAATTCACACGCCCGATTTTATCTTTTTTGCCGCGCGCTCCTCGAATGTCCAAACTTAATCAAATTTTGCACGGACACCACGCACATGCGCATCTTGCTTGCAGTTCTTTTTCAGATTTTTCTATTTTTATGGTGTTACTGTTCACCGGGCTCAGAGGTGGATTATCGATTGTTTTTGCATTATCTTGTGTATATTCAAAGTCCTTCGGCTCTTCTTTCTTACTACACTGACTAATTCTATTTGCTTCTGTGAAATAAATCAAATGTGTCTAAAGTATGCTAAACATGATGGAATTCACATGTTCATTATGTTGTTGAGATAGCATTTGGTTTATTGGCATCTATGATATTTTTTGGCGCATCATGAGTGAAGTGGATAAGCGGAAGGGAGCAAATCACTGGAGGATAATGTGCGCTGACAACTATCAAGCTAAATTAATATACTAAAACTAGATGCTAAGAAAATCAACTGCAAAATCTGGTTATTTTCATTTTACTATCAATGTTCGCTTTATTGTACTCATCCATTCATTTTTTTATGTATGCCATCAGATTTGTAATCGACCCAACAATTTGTACTCTTTTCGGCAGTTCGTAACCTTTATCACTACTTATTAAAACTTAAACAAAAAATAAACACGCTCAACCAACAAATTAAGCCGCAGTTTAGCCAACGACAGGCTCGTACGCCGCGCCTTCCGCTTGCTAGTGTAGTAATAAGCAATCTACAATCTGTTAGAAAAAGAAAGGGTCCATTTGATCCAGCTCCATACCCAACGGACGTTCACCAAGCGAAAAGTGACTAATGTCCCGTTCATGCGCATCCTCTACTTGTCTCCCATCAATAATTCCATCGCCCTCTACATGGAAAAAAGATGATCTCACTAGGCACCACACCCACGTGTACTGTCCTGTACATATCATATCACTAGCAGCGCACGCCACAGTGCCGGGCGGGACACGAAAACAACAACGCGAGGACAATGCAATGCACTTGCGTTCTATCCCCAGAGAGAGAGAGGGGGGAACTTTGAAAGATGACAGGCTTGTAGAAGAAGCTTGTCCCGGGCTCGTCCGTTTTCACCTGTCTTCTTTCTCCCTCTTCTCTCTCTAGCTTTTTATCGTCGTATAGCTTTGAACGTGTGTTTTTCGTGGCTTTGCTTTGCGCTTTTGTGGTTGCCATCGCTTTCTCTTTCCTTTAATTTCGAGGATCACGTGAGGCTGCGAAGAAGAGAGAGATAGAGGAACAAGTGGGCAAGCCAAGCACATCGAGTGAGGCGGAAAAAACTGGTGGTATATGGAGATCGATCGGGCAGTCAACCAACGGTAACATAGCACTTGGACAACAAAGCCTTTCTTTTGGGATTTGATCCATCGTTTTGTTGGTACAAGAGGCACCAGCCGCTCGACCTTCCCAGTGTCGCTTGGACAAAACAGATCCCCCCACACCCCCACACACACAGAGACACACACACACACCACACACACACACACGAGCCGCTCCCGCGACCGCCCTTGGGGAAACCCTAGCCGCCGCCCCCAGCTCCTCGCATCCGGCCCCTTCCTCCCCCGTCGCCGCCGGCCAGGCTACCCTTCCCCTCCTCGCGGATCCCCGACCGGTGCGGGACGGCTGCCGCAGGTGGCACCGACCTATGGTGGGGCCTTGTGGCGCCGGTACGGTGCTCCTGCCGGCGGCCGGTCGTCGTCCCGGTGGGGCCTCGGGGTGGCGCGGTGGCTGCCATGGAGGTGTGTGCGTGGGCGTGTTTCGGCGTCGGGCGGGCGGCGGATCTGGATCCAGGCGAAGCGGGCCGCGAGCGGTGTGGGTGGCAGCTGGGGTCCGGCTTCGGGCTCCCGGCGGCTACGATTGGGTCTTCCCGTCGCGGGCGCGCGGCGGTTCTCCTTAGGCAACGGCGGTTCCGGTGATGGCGTGGTCCCTCGGGCGGCGCAGATCCGGATGGTGAGGAGGTGGTGGCGCGGTGACTTGACGGCGGGCTAGCGCGCCGCCGGGCCCAGATCTGGGCCCTTTTGGGCCCCATCTTGGTCTGGGCAGTCCTGGCTCGGCTCTGGCGGACGGAGGTGCGGCTCGTGCGGGGGAGGGGGTGCAGAGACGACGACGCGCCCATTGCAACGCACCGACGGGAGCTTCATGAGCCATTTCGAGCTCAGCCGGACCCATGTGCCTAGTTTGCTCCTCTTGCCGCGTCCAGTCGGTGACCGCCGATGGTGGTGGAGGTTGTCCCCTCCCGTGTGGCTGTTGGCGCTGCCGCTCCTCATTCCCGGCTGCTCCCTCTCGGAACCATCGGTCCCGCTTCGGACTCCATGGTGAGAAGGCGGCGGTGACTCCAAGACTGTGGTGGCACATGTTGGTGGGCGGCAAGTGTGGTGAAGCGCGACAGATCAGTCGGGGTGGTGGGTGTGTGGCGGACGGGAGAAATCCCTGTCGGTTTGGCTGGCATCGACGCGGTGACGCCCATGGGCTCCATCGTTCCTTCCTGAAGGGCGTCGAGTATCCGCCTCACCCATGCCCCTCCATGTACCGGGGGAAACCCTAGGACCAGTGCGGGCAGCATCGTCGTTATCGTCGCGTTCCTTCCTGAAGGTGTTGCTTGGTATGCGGTGTCCAAAGTGCTAGGAGTGCGGTGAAAATCTCCGTAAGGCGCAGTGGCTACGGATCATTATTGTTTTCGTATGTCCGACTCTGTTGTAACTAGTTTCTTTTTCTTTCTCTTTAATTTCTTTTGGGTGTGTTTATGCTGTCTATCCTAGTAGTGAATTCTCAGATGTATTGGGTGGTTGCTATATCTATATAGCGGGAGAAAATCTATTTTGAGAGAGATGTTAGAAGATGGCATTCCATGCGGTCAGGTAGCTTTTTTACTCAATCAAGAGACTCCCAAATCATTTTGGCCAACGACTTATGTGCACACGCATGCACAATTGCGCATCACACGCGAGTGCACGCGCCTTTAACCATGCATCACGCGTCTATAATTTGCCGGGAATATATGTCGTGGAATTTTATATCGGAAAAGAAGTATGGACCAGAATCTGAACATCGCGAACAATTTGTTACCCCACAATCCACCGAAAACGATAAGATTGCATTTGGTAGCCTGCACCGTTCTGTACCCTTTGGCCCTTCACGTTTTTTTTCTTAACAAGGCAAAAAATTTGCCATTTCATTGATTAAGAAGAAAGTTTTGTTAGACATTCCGCATCAACAGTACAACACGAATGAACTACTTTCACATCATTACATTACTTAATTGCTTGGCACCTGTCAAGACCCAAAGCGATGCTTTCTCCTTAATAGCTCAAATCATCACCGCCATTGGCGCTGCTTTATTTTTGAAGACATGCATTTCTTTCTTTCCAAATCTCCCAAACAACAAGATAAATCAGGGAGGAAAAAGCCTTCTTTTCATTTGCATTCCCTGACCGTTGGAAAGTCATGTCAGGCCCCATGATGGTGTTGAGATCCAGCCAAGCGAACATCTCGTTCCAAACTCACGTGAACCGACACTTGAAGATGAGACAAGTCGCCGTTTTCTGCACTTGGTTGCAGAAGGGCATCGATCATAGTTAGGCCACCCTCGGCCTTGGAGTCTATCAACCGTTCAAATTCTGTTTTGAGTGACAAGCCAGACAAAGAATTTGCACTTTGAGGTGACCATACCTTCCAAACCAAGTCATGTAAGCTAGAGTGCACAAGACCAGTGAATTGGGTTTTGTAAGCCAACGATGCACTACACTAGTGGTTGGGGCGCACCCCTGGTGCGCTGCCCGAGAGGAAGTTCGGTGGTGCCAGGTGGGAGGCGCCTCTTTCACTTTTTTATTTGTACTATATGTAATGTTAGCCTATGCTATGTGCGGTTATGTCTGAGCGATGTCAGGGTAGGACACGCTATTATGGTAGTCGTTTCATCAGCTTCATGACATGTGCGATAGGGTAGCTTACAAACTGAACTCATTAGTACAATACATTTGTATGAATAGAATATGAATGGCTAGGTTATAAAAAACACATTAAGTGTAAGATCTGATTAAAGAACTACATGCAATCCAGATCACACTTCATTCAAAAAGTCATTCGACAAAGAGCAGGCAAACCTTTATATTTTGTACAACATTGATTGCTACAAAAAGTCTACATAGCCAATAGGGACAACACTATACACTTCAAAGAGGAGTCTTCACGTTTAGCTAGCAGAGCTTCTAGCTGAGTGGTACCACTCCCCCACCACCCAGGGTATCAAGTGTGGAATCAACCACAAGTTCCCTCTCATGAACTTCTACCTGAAGTATATCACATAACTTGGAAATCTTGTGAAGTTGCTCCAGAGATATAGGAATCAACCAAGTACCTCTGTTCTTCCAGAGATATAGGCTCATTCTGTATATATCTTGACATCCTAAACCTGCCAGAATAGGGGGGGGGGGGGAGTTACATGCATCTCTTAATCCAGAAGTTGACCAAATAATGAAAACTTGATGAAACAAGACTACCTACATACAAGACGAGGTAACTTCCACACATATACTTCTAAAAAATGCATACTTTATGGACGCGGAGGAATTGATCCCGAGCTCATATGCTCCCGCATGAACAGTAAAATCGAAAAAATATTGAAAATTTTTAAAAAATTCCAATTTTTTTTTGGAGAAACATTGACAAAAGTTCTAAGTGCGTGCAAAAATTCGTCGTGAAATCACATTCCTAGAAGGCATGGCAAAAAAAACAAAAACAGTACTATGAAAAAGCTACTTTCAAAAGCATTTTGAAGCACCGAATTTGTTTTTTTTTGCCACGCCTTACATGAATGTGATTTCATGATGAATTTTTGCAGGCACTTAGAACTTTTGTCAATGTTTCTCTAAAAAAAATTGGAATTTTTTGAATTTTTTTATATATTTTTTCGATTTTACTGTTCATGCGGGAGCATATGAGCTCGGGATCAAAAGATGACTTTCGATACTTTATACACAACCTAAGTGTTAGACTATTGTAAGCAAATAATCTTGTATTGTAAGTGAGTGCAACAAAATTATGTATAATTCTCTTGTTGATCTCTGTAACATCAATATAGATGACGTTCAAGGAGAAGCTGAATGGAAAGAAGCGGTCACGTGCCACACCATCAATCTTCTGGACTATTGTGAGCATTTAAGTATTAATGTATTATGTAGAAACCACTAGATGTTGAACATTTAAATCTCTAAAATCTAGAAGAACAAAGATAACAAGTTGAATCCTTTAAAATAAAAGAAACGAACCAACTTAACTGAAGAAACCTCTCCCATCCCTTCCCGTACTCGGGTGCAGTCTGCTACTTGTGAGTTGCATTGGGATTTCCCCGAAGAGAAGAGGATGAAGCAGTATAGTAGAGATAAGTATTTCCCTCAGTTAAGAATCAAGGTTATCAATCCAGTAGGAGAACCACACATAATCTCGTGAACAACACCTGCACGCACAAAAGAAAATACTTGCACCCAATGGAAACAAGGGAGTTTTCAATCCCCTGGTCGGTTACTTGCAAGGATTAAATCTTGTAGTGGTAGATAATAAAGTAAATTGCAAAACAAAATAAAAGAAATAAAATTGCAGCAAGGTATTTTTGTGTTTTAATATATGATAAAAGTAGACCCGGGGGCCATAGTTTTCACTAGAGGTTTCTCTCTCGAGCACATAGCATACGGTGGGTGAACAAATTACTGTTGGACAATTGATAGAAAAGCGCATAGTTAAGACGATATTCAAGGCAATGATCATGTATATATGCATCACATCCGAGACAAGTAGACCGACTCCTGTATGCATATACGACTACTACTCCACCAATCGATCACTATCCAGCATGCATCTATGGTATTAAGTATAAAACAGAGTAATGCCTTAAGCAAGATGACAAGATGTAGACAAAGTAAACTGTGGGAGTCCTGGACTAAGGGGTCCTCGAGTGTCTGGCCTGTTAGCCATGGGCCGGATTGATGGGCTGTGAAGATACGAAGACCGAAGACTGCACCCGTGTCCGGATGGGACTCTCCTTGGCGTGGAAGGCAAGCTTGGCGACCGAATACGTAGATTCATTTCCTTTGTAACCGACCTTGTGTAACCCTAGATCCTCCCGGTGTCTATATAAACCGGAGGACTTAGCCCGGAGAGGACATACTCATTACCGTAGTCATACAGGCTAGGCCTTTAGGGTTTAGCCATTACGATCTCGTGGTAGATCAACTCTTGTAATACTCATATTCATCAGGATCAATCAAGCAGGAAGTAGGGTATTACCTCCATAGAGAGGGCCCGAACCTGGGTAAACATCGTGTCCCTTGTCTCCTGTTACCATCGACCTTAGACGCACAGTTCGGGACCCCCTACCCGAGATCCGCCGGTTTTGACACCGACATTGGTGCTTTCATTGAGAGTTCCACTGTGCCGTCCCCAAAAGGTTCGATGGCCCCTTCAATCGTCAACAATGACGCTGTCCAAGGAGAAAACTTCCTCCCCGGACAGATCTTCGTGTTCGGCGGCTTCGCGCCGCGGGCCAACTCGTTTGGCCACCTGGAGCAGATCGATAGCTACGCCCCTGGCCATCAGGTCAGATTTGGGAGCTTGAATTATGTTGCGGACATCCGTGGAGATTTGATCTTCACCGGATTCGAGACCGCGGCGACCGCTCCTGGTCACCTTGACGAACATGACCTAAATCTGCCGTCAGACCGCATCCAAGAGATAGCTCATGTGACCACTCTGGCCTTAGATCCAAAGCACACTGCGGCATCCAAGGATTGGAGGCTCAACCCCACCATGGAGGCCACAGATTCCCCGGCGTTGGAGCCGCACATGGACTTAACCTCACGCAATACTCGTGTTACCGGAACTCCGGACTCTTCTCCGGGTATAAGTTCCGAACCATGTGAGTCCGCGGATACCAAACTTGGTCGCTTATCGATCTTCGAGTTCAGCGCCGCAAACATCTTCCAGCACTCACCCTTGGGCGATGTGCTGAACTCATTAAAGAACTTGTCCTTGGCGGGGGACTCACAGCCGAACTATGTACGGTTCAAACTAGAGGCTGATGATGGGGAATTTTGCTTCCCACCCACCACCCACTTCATAGCCACTGTCGATGACTTAACCGACATGCTTGACTACGGCTCCGAAGACATCACCAGTACGAACAACGATGCCGACAAGGAGCAAGGCCAAAACCCGCCATTCACTGGACGACGTACGACCACTTCTTCCTACGACGTATACATGGTGGACACACTTGAAAAAACTAACAACGATGACAAAGAGGATCCAGTTGAGGATAAACCTCCTGAGAGACAGCCCAAGCGCCAGCTTCCTCGACACCGCTACAAGTCACGTTGTTCCAAAGACTACGATACGGGCACCGGAAAAAATAATACTCCGGACGATGCCGAAAATAATGAAGACCCCGTCAAGGTAACCTCCGAACAGGAGGAACGGGAAAATGGGCAAGTTAGCCCTGATGAACAGGCCATACACGGAGACTCGGAGGACAGTAATTATCTTCCGCTCTCTGAGGAAGAGGAGAGCCTCGGCAACGAGGATTTCATCGTGCCTGAGGAACCTCTCGAGCAGGAGCGCTTCAAACGCCGGCTAATAGCCACTGCAAGGAGCCTGAAAAAGAAGCAGCTGCAGCTTCAAGCGAACCAAGATCTGCTTAATGATAGATGGATCGAAGTCCTGGCCGCCGAAGAATACGGCCTTAGTGGCCCAGCCAAAAGCTACCCGAAGCATAGATTGCTACCTCAGTTCGGTGACGAGGCGCTGGAGCCCGTACCATCATCGCACAATGCGGCAGGCCGACCACAACTTGGTCCGGATAAAGCGGCAACTCAAGCCGAACACCAGTCCGCCCCACCTCGCTGTAAAGGCAAGAATAAAACAGCTCGGGGTTGTACATACGACCTTCGACAGGACTTGGACAGTAGAGCAGGACACGCAAGATCGATCTACGGATCGCGAGGACGTGCCTCGACACGCGACGACGGCTACCTATTCGGACGTGACAAACCTAGCCACGCCCGGGCCGAAAACCGCAAATGGACTCCATCGGAGGTACGTCGCAGTGTGGCCCAACATAGAGGCGCCGCACACCCTCTTTGCTTCACAGACGAAGTAATGGAGCATGAATTCCTAGATGGGTTCAAACCCATGAATATCGAATCATACGACGGAACAACGGATCCCGCGGTATGGATCGAGGACTTCCTCCTCCATATCCACATGGCCCGCGGAGATGACCTTCATGCCATCAAATACCTACCACTAAAACTCAAAGGACCAGCTCGGTACTGGTTAAACAGTCTGCTGGAAAATTCTATTGGCAGCTGGGAAGATTTGGAAGACGCCTTTCGCGACAACTTCCAAGGAACATATGTCCGGCCACCGGACGCCGATGACTTAAGTCACATTATCCAGCAGCCCGGAGAGTCAGCCAGGAAACTCCGGACTAGGTTCTTAGTTAAAAAGAACCAAATCGTCGATTGTCCGGACGCGGAAGCCCTTGCAGCCTTCAAACACAGCGTCCGGGATGAATGGCTTGCACGCCACCTCGGTCAAGAAGGACCTAAATCCATGACAACCCTTACCGCTCTAATGACCCGCTTTTGCGCGGGAGAAGACATCTGGCTCGCTCGTAGAAGCAACAACGCCAGCGACTCGGGCACTTCTGAAATCCGAGACGGCAATGGCAAGCCACGACGAAGCAAACACAACATTCGCAATGATAATGAAAGATCACGCGACACAACGGTCAACACCGGATTCAGCAATCCCAAACCCCGTCAACGGAAAAAGCCATTCAAGGTGAACCGAGACGGACCATCCAACCTAGACAGGATATTGGACCGACCCTGCCAGATTCACGGCCACCCCGATAAACCAGCTAATCATACCAACAGAAGCTGTTGGGTCTTCAAGCAGGCCGGCAAGCTCAACGCCGAACACAAGGGGAGGAGGCCGCCAGGCGACAGGGACGATGGAGAGGTTCACCAACCAAATACCGGGGGTCAGAAGCAATTTCCCCCCGAGGATCGACCAATCCCGGAGCGGAAATAGCAGTTCGGCTTCCGCCGCCCACCTCATACACCCGCAAAATTTGTACCACGCATACATCACTACGCACTTAAGATACCATGGCCATTGGCGGAAGCACAATACGGACAAGCCTGCAAGCATTCCCGTAACATTTTTATCTACTTTCCTTTTTCTTTCTTCATTATCTCTTACAAACAGGTGACGCAAAGGACAAACATCTAAACTGACTCTACCGGAGTTCGGATCCGTACACTCACCTAAGGGGCTACTTCCGTCAAGGATTCCCCTCGCCGAGGACAGGCGGTGTAGACGTGCGACAGGAGGTCCAAAATAACTTTTTGTAGACCGCACTCTTTATTTCGAGCCTGTAATATGCCTTTTTCCTCCGCCTTCGACCCCGGGCATGTCAAATAGCCGGGGTTGTGGTCTTTTTATATATAAAGTAATCGTTGGCATATCGCTCAGATCCCAGTAAACATTATCCGAATTAATCATTCGTGTCTTTTCACAAATGAATATGGCTCCTATGCTTGTTTCACAGATATACCTCGGCATAACCTGCCAGGGGCTCGGTATGGGAACAAATGAGTTGCCAACAAAGTCCGAACAGCTTTACAGCGTACTTCAGTGTCGCGAGTTTGGCCTTATATGCATCAGCTCCGAATCATGTCTTGGGTAAATGGTTGGGTTGCCCGGCTCCTGTGCTTGCTACCTTACGTTCCGCTCTATCGGCTAGGGTAGTAAAGGGAGAACTACTGCGATTGTGCTTCCGGTTCATCTGGTCAAGCACCTCAGTAGAGAAAGTCGAAAACCGATTGTCATGATGCTACGAGAGCTGGTCAACCACTCAATGACTTATCGGAATTTGTCGCGATTCCCTCCGTATCACACGAAGGACCTTTTTTCTTCAGGTCATATATGTAACGCACCATATTGGAATAAGCCGTACACATACCAGGGGCTATATCGTGGTCCCCCCTATAAAACTCCTATGGCTAAGTGAAAGTGTTAACGCCCTATAGTCTGATTGCCTAGTTTGCCGCATTATCACCCCCTTCATGGACCAAGACGTCGGGTCAAGAGTGATCAAATGCTTTTCCGAACACCCCCGTACTTCCTACGAGGGGGCTGAAGCCGATGACTGGAAAACTTTCAGATTATATTAAAACGGCCGCACAGGAGGAACACAAGCTTTTGAGCAAAACATAAAAATAGATTAACTATAAAATTGTCTTTTACAATTCCCATACACCTCACTCGAATATTATGTCTTTCGAGCATTGACCCTCTATTAAGCGGGCGGCCTCTAAGACGTCTTCAAAATAATGCTCCGGTGTGTAACGGTCCTTGCCCTTGGGTGGACTCTTCGCCGCAACATCGATGGCCTTCATCTTCCCCCAGAATGTCTTGACTCGGGCAAAGGCCATCCGTGCACCCTCAATGCACACCGACCGCTTCACGGCATCGAAACGTGGCACCACATCAACAAGCCGCTGCACCAAGCCGAAGTAGCTATTCGGAACAGGCTCAGTTGGCCACAACCAGATTATGACGTTCTTCATGGCAGCACCGGATATCCTATGAAGTTCGACCCATTAGGACATCTGTTCATTCAGCAACAGAGGGCGCTTTGACGCGCCAAATTGTGACCAGAAATGCTTCTCCATTGCATACCCCTCTCACGCTTGGTAAAACTGCGCCGCATCGAAAGAACTCTTCGGCAAGTCTAAAAACTTATCCGGAGAACTCCACACTTGGTTAAGCTGAGCATAGTTCGGATTGCCGAACTTAGTCTGTAGCAAAAAGGGCTTACTGGCCGCAATCTCCCCAGCTTGGCGGATCTCCTCACGGGCTGCTCTGGATTCAGACCGCGCTTCTCTCGCCTCTCGTAAGGCCTTGTCAAGTTCAGCCGTTTTGGTTTCATTCTCCTTCTCAAGAAGTTCACAGCGGCTAGCAGCATTTTTTAATTCGAGCGGCATCGTGGATATCTTCTCCTCATCTTGGCGCGGAACAGCTTGTTTGGCTTTTAACTCAGCTAATGCCTTTTCGGCAGCCGCATTACTAAACCGGGCCAGCTCCGCCCGAAGAATTTCAACGGCGGCAACACCATCTGCAGCCATGCATATTCCAGTATATAACCTTCAGGGTCATGCTTATATCACAAAAATGTATGTGAAGGGACTGCCCCGAATACATACCTTGCGACTCGTCAAGACGCATATTGATTAACGCAATGTCATCCCCTGCCACATCAAGCTTCCGCTGCAGCTCGGCAATATCCGTAGTCTGGGAAGTAGCCAGGGGGGAAGCAGCCTGTGTTCCAGTTAATCAGATTAGTCCTTGAGTATTTCTTCTTGATCCTCCGTTCGCCTCCCATGGGAAGCCAACCCGAGTCTCAGGGGCTACTACCTATACACAGGTGCATCTTTGCAAATAAAATATAGTTGAAAACATTACATTACAAACCTCGAAGCCTCTTAGCAGGCTCATGAAGGCTTCATTCAATCCGCTCTTCGCGGACAGAATCTTCTCAACCACCGTACCCATCAAGGTACGCTGTTCCCCCGAGACAGATGCTTTTCGCAGCATATCCCTCAAGATATCCAGCGCCGCCGGGTCTCTGGAAGCCGCTGTAGGAGCACAACCATCCTTTGAAGGAACCCGTTCACCCGTCTCCAGAATCATCGTTGGCTGAAAACCGGACAGTCCGGGGCCTTCATTATTGGCCCCCGAATCCTGAACGATCGGAGGTCCACCTTCGGGTACTGCCTCTTTCATCCCCTGCACCGCTTGTTGATCAAGAAAAACCCTCCGAGATGACACTTCGGAGTCGTCCGCCTTATTGGGCGAGGAGATCGGGGGAGGCGTCTCGCTTTCCATTATCTCGGGGAGGAGATCTCCCGAAGAAGAGGATTGCCCAGAAAAACTTTGGGCCGAACTGTAAAAATACACAGGCACGTGATGACCCACAAGTATAGGGGATCTATCATAGTCCTTTCAATAAGTAAGAGTGTCGAACCCAACGAGGAGCAGAAGGAAATGATAAGCGGTTTTCAGCAAGGTATTCTCTGCAAGTACTCAAATAAGTGGTAACAGATAGTTTTGTGATAGGATAATTTGTAACGAGCAACAAGTAATAAAAGTAAATAAAGTGCAGCAAGGTGGCCCAATCCTTTTTGTAGCAAAGGACAAGCCTGGACAAACTCTTATATAGAGAAAAGCGCTCCCAAGGACACATGGGAATTATCGTCAAGCTAGTTTTCATCACGTTCATATGATTCGCGTTCGGTACTTTGATAATTTGATATGTGGGTGGACCGGTGCTTGGGTGCTGTTCTTACTTGAACAAGCATCACACTTATGATTAACCTCTATTGCAAGCATCCGCAACTACAACAAAAGTATTAAGGTAAACCTAACCATAGCATGAAACATCTGGATCCAAATCTACCCCTTACGAAGCAACGCATAAACTAGGGTTTAAGCTTCTGTCACTCTAGCAACCCATCATCTACTTATTACTTCCCAATGCCTTCCTCTAGGCCCAAATAATGGTGAAGTGTTCATGTAGTCGACGTTCACATAACACCACTAGAGGATAGACAACATACATCTCATCAAAATATCAACGAATACCAAATTCACATGACTACTAATAGCAAGACTTCTCCCATGTCCTCAGGAACAAACGTAACTACTCACAAAGCATATTCATGTTCATAATCAGAGGGGTATTAATATGCATATAGGATCTGAACATATGATCTTCCACCAAATAAACCAACTAGCATCAACTACAAGGAGTAATCAACACTACTAGCAACCTACAGGTACCAATCCCGGACTTGAGACAAGAATTGGATACAAGAGATGAACTAGGGTTTGAGAGGAGATGGTGCTGGTGAAGATGTTGATGGAGATTGCCCTCTCCCGATGAGAGGAGCGTTGGTGATGACGATGGCGATGATTTCCCCCTCCCGGAGGGAAGTGTCCCCGGCAGAACAGCTCTGCCGGAGCCCTAGATTGGTTCCGCCAAGGTTCCGCCTCGTGGCGGCGGAGTCTCGTCCCGAAATCTTGCTTATGATTTTTTTCTTGGATGAAAGACTTCATATAGCAGAAGATGGCCACGAGAGGACCAACAGGGGGCCCACGAGGCAGGGGGCGCGCACTGGAGGGTAGGGCGCGCCCCCACCCTCGTGGACAGGTGGTGGCCCCCCTGACGTATTTCTTCCGCTCAGTATTTTTTATTATTTCCAAAAATAACTTTCGTGGAGTTTCAAGACTTTTGGAGTTGTGCAGAATAGGTCTATAATATCTGCTCCTTTTCCAGCCCAGAATTCCAGCTGCCGGCATTCTCCCTCCTTATGTAAACCTTGTAAAATAAGAGAGAATAGGCATAAGTATTGTGACATAATGTGTAATAACAGCCCATAATGCAATAAATATCGATATAAAAGCATGATGCAAAATGGACGTATCAACACCCCCAAGCTTAGACCTCGCTTGTCCTCAAGCGGAAGCAGATAACGATAAATATGTCCACATGTTTAGAGGTAGAGGTGTCGATAAAATAAAATACGGACATGAGGGCATCATGATTGTTCTCATAACAACATATATGGATATTGTCATATGATTTCTTATGCTCAAGTAATAATCTATTCACAATGCAAAGTATGAATCATAAACTTTATTGAGAACTAACAAACTATAATCTTAGTCATTGAAGCAATTGCAATTTATCATAACATCAGAAAGAGTCTATGTCAGAGCTTCTAGCAAGTCCACATACTCAACTATCATTTAGTCTTTCATAATTGCTAACACTCACGCAATACTTGTGGTTACGGAGTTTTAATCGGACACAGAGAAAGATAGGGGCTTATAGTTTCGCCTCCCAACCTTTTACCTCAAGGGTAATAGTTCATGCTAACCCACATCCAATTATATATATATATATATATATATATATATCAGGATCTTTCCAACGCCCTGTGCTTGCCAAAGGATCAATTATAAAAAGGAAAGGTGAAGATCACCATGACTCTTGCATAAGGTAGAAGATAATAATAAAATATAGGCCCTTCACAGAGGGAAGCACAGGTTGCCATGCGCTTTTATGGTTGGATGCACAAAATCTCAATGCGAAAGAATGTCAGTTTATATTGCCACTTGTGATATGAACCTTTATTATGCAGTCCGTCGCTTTTATTTCTTCCACATCACAAGATCGCATAAAGCTTATTTCCTCCACACCAATCAATCATACATATTTAGAGAGCAATTTTTATTGCTTGCACCGATGACAACTTACTTGAAAGATCTTCCCCAATCCATAGGTAGATGTGGTGGACTCTCATGGCAAAACTGGTTTAAGGGTTTTTGGAAGCACAAGTAGTATCTCTACTTGGTGCAAACAATTTGGCTAGCATGAGGGGGAAAGGCAAGCTCAACATGTTGGATGATCCATGACAATATACTTTATCTCAGATATAAGAAAACATAACCCATTACGTTGTCTTCCTTGTCCAACATCAACTCTTTAGCATGTCATATTTTAATGAGTGCTCCCAATCATAAAAGATGTCCATGATAGTATATTTATATGTGAAACCCCTCTTTCTTTATTACTTCCTATTAATTGCAACGATGACCAAAGCTATGTTTGCCAACTCTCAACAATTTTTAATCATCATACTCTTTCTATGTGAAGTCATTACTCTCAATAAGATCAATATGATCTCTTTGTTTCTTTTTATTCTTTTTCTATTCTTTTATTCACTCAAGATCATGGCAAAATAATCAAGCCCTTGACTCAACACTAATCTTTATTATATAGCTCACGGACTCGATTACATAGAGGGATCATAAAGCAAAACTCAAAACTAGATCATGCCATAAACTTTATTCTTACTAGATCAAGATACTACTAATAGGATCGAACTAAGAAAAAGGTAAAGATAGGAGTGTGATGGTGATACGATACCGGGGCACCTCCCCCAAGCTTGGCAGTTGCCAAGGGGAGTGCCCATACCCATGTGATTATGTCTTCTTTGCTGGTGAAGAAGGTTGAGGTGATGGTTTAGTTGATGGCGTAGGCTTCTCCCTTAATTTGCGCTTGAGAACAGAATTTTGACCCCTCAAGTCATCAATCTCCTGCTCCAGTATTAATATCTTTTTGCATAGTTCCTGCTTGTTTTCCTGCAAGAGACGAAAAGGGATAAACTCGATCTTAAGTTTCTTCGCCCTATCAGGGAGGCTTGACTTTTTGAACTCCACATGCATGTCCCCAGGTTGAGGTAACGGGACTTCATCTTCATCTGAGCTCGTCTCCTCCTTTCTCTTGGGTTCATAGTCCTCTTCTTCCTCCGTGGTCCAACCACAATGCTCCACATCTCCATAGACCTTAGGATCTGCAAGGTAATCATCCACATAGCTTTCTCCTTCCGAATCCTGGGACGACATGTTGCTCTAATGTGCAGCAGGACAGCTCGAAACAAGAACAGAGGATAATTGCGTGATACAGGAGTCAAAACCTTCGGGAGATTATATAATGAATTTGTACCAACCAAAATACGTAACGTGCAAGAAAATGGAGTCCGGAGAGCACACGAGGTGCCCACGAGGTAGGGGGCGCGCCCAGGGGGGGTAGGGCACGCCCTCCACCCTCGTGGAGGCCTCGTGTCCTTCCCGGACTGCTTCTTATTTTTCTATTTTTCTAAATATTCCAAAACAGAGAAATATTGCCATAAAAACTGTTTTGGAGTCGGTTTACTTACCGTACCACATACCTATTCCTTTTCGGAGTCTGAAACGTTCCGGAAAGTGTCCCTTATGTATTCCTCCGGGGTTACGGTTTCAATAACATTGGTTTCAACATTTATGGGATTACCTGAGATATAATGTTTGATTCTTTGACCGTTCACCACCTTCGGATTTGTGCCTTCGAAGTTGTTGATTTTTATGGCACCGGAACGATAGACCTCCTCGATAACGTAAGGGCCTTCCCATTTAGAGAGAAGTTTTCCTGCAAAAAATCTTAAACGAGAGTTGTATAGCAATACATAATCACCTACATTAAACTCACGCTTTTGTATCCTTTTGTCATGCCATCTTTTAACTTTTTCTTTAAACAATTTGGCATTTTCATAAGCTTGGGTTCTCCATTCATCAAGTGAGCTAATATCAAATAACCTCTTCTCACCGGCAAGTTTGAAATCATAATTGAGCTCTTTAATAGCCCAATAAGCCTTATGTTCTAGTTCGAGAGGTAAGTGACATGCTTTTCCATAAACCATTTTATACGGAGACATACCCATAGGATTTTTATATGCAGTTCTATAGGCCCATAATGCATCATCAAGTTTCTTGGACCAATTCTTTCTAGATCTATTGACAGTCTTTTGCAAAATTAATTTGAGCTCTCTATTACTCAATTCTACTTGACCACTAGACTGTGGGTGATAAGGAGATGCAATTCTATGATTAACATCATACTTAGCAAGCATTTTACGGAAAGCACCATGAATAAAATGTGAACCACCATCAGTCATTAAATATCTAGGGACTCCAAACCTCGGAAAAATAACTTCTTTAAGCATTTTAATAGAAGTGTTATGATCAGCACTACTAGTTGGAATAGCTTCTACCCACTTAGTAACGTAATCAACAGCAACTAAAATATGTGTGTATCCATTAGAGGCAGGAAAAGGTCCCATATAATCAAAGCCCCAAACATCAAATGGTTCAATAACAAGTGAATAATTCATAGGCATTTCTTGACGTCTACTAATATTACCAATTCTTTGACATTCATCACAAGATAAGACAAACTTACGGGCATCCTTGAAGAGAGTAGGCCAATAAAAACCGGATTGCAATACCTTATGTGCAGTTCTATCTCCAGCGTGGTGTCCTCCATAAGCTTCGGAGTGACACTTGCGTAGGATCTGTTCCTGTTCATGCTCAGGTACACAACGTCTAATAACACCATCTACTCCTTCTTTATAAAGATGTGGGTCATCCCAAAAGTAATGTCTCAAATCATAGAAAAACTTTTTCTTTTGCTGGTATGTGAAACTAGGTGGTATAAATTTAGCAACAATGTAATTAGCATAATCAGCATACCATGGAGCAGTACGAGAAGCATTTATGACATTTAATTGTTCATCAGGAAAGCTATCATCAATAGGTAGTGGGTCATCAAGAACATTTTCTAACCTAGACAAGTTGTCTGCAACGGGGTTCTCAGCTCCCTTTCTATCAACAATATGCAAATCAAATTCTTGTAGCAAGAGAACCCATCTAATAAGTCTAGGTTTAGCATCTTTCTTCCATAAGATATTTAATAGCAGCATGATCCGTGTGAATAGTTACTTTAGAATCAACAATATAAGGTCTGAACTTATCACAAGCAAATACGACTGCTAAGAATTCTTTTTCAGTAGTAGCATAATTTCTCTGAGCATTGTCTAGAGTTTTACTAGCATATTGAATAACATTTAATTTCTTATCAACTCTTTGCCCTAGAACAGCACCTACAGCATAATCACTAGCATCACACATAATTTCAAAGGGTAAATTCCAATCAGGTGGCTGAACAATAGGTGCAGAGATCAATGCTTTCTTAAGTATTTCAAATGCTTCTACACAATCATCATCAAAGACAAATGGTATATCTTTTTGTAATAAATTAGTCAGAGGCCGAGAAATTTTTGAGAAGTCCTTAATGAACCTCCTATAAAACCGGCGTGACCAAGGAAACTTCTTATACCTTTGATGTCCTTGGGACATGGCATCTTTTCAATAGCATCAACCTTGGCTTTATCAACCTCAATACCTCTTTCAGAAACTTTATGCCCCAAGACAATACCTTCATTAACCATAAAGTGGCACTTTTCCCAATTCAAGACAAGATTAGTTTCTTCACATCTCTGCAAAACTCGATCAAGGTTGCTCAAGCAATCATCAAAAGAGGATCCATAGACGGAAGAAGTCGTCCATGAAAACCTCACAAATCTTTTCACAAAAGTCAGAGAATATAGCCATCATGCATCTTTGAAAGGTAGCAGGTGCATTACATAAACCAAAAGGCATACGTCTATAAGCAAAAGTACCAAAAGGGCAAGTAAAAGTAGTCTTTGATTGATCATTGGCTGACACAGGTATTTGAGAGAAACCAGAATAACCATCTAGAAAGCAAAAATGTGTATGTTTGGATAATCTTTCTAGCATTTGATCGATAAAAGGTAAGGGGTAATGATCTTTTTAGTAGCCTTATTTAATTTGCGGAAATCAATTACCATCCTATAACCTGTAATAATTCTTTGCGGAATCAATTCATCTTTATCATTAGGAACGACGGTAATACCTCCCTTCTTAGGGACACAATGGACAGGACTTACCCACTGACTATCAGCAACGGGATAAATTATACCTGCCTCAAGGAGCTTTAGTATTTCTTTTCTTACCACTTCTTTCATCTTAGGATTCAGCCGTCGTTGATGATCACGAACTGGTTTGGCATCTTCTTCCAAATTTATTTTATGTTGACATAGAGTGGGACTAATGCCCTTAAGATCATCAAGAGTATATCCAATAGCAGCACGGTGCTTCTTCAGAGTTTTCAATAATCTTTCTTCTTCATGCTCTGAAAGGTTAGCACTAATAATAACAGGATATATCTTCTTTTCATCAAGATAAGCATATTTAAGAGTATGAGGCAACGGTTTAAGCTCAAACACGGGATCACCCTTGGGTGGAGGAGGATCCCCTAGGATTTCAACAGGTAAATTGTGTTTCAGGATGGGTTCCTATTTAAAGAATACTTCATCTATTTCCCTTCTTTCATTCATAAACATATCATTTTCATGGTCTAGCAAATATTGTTCTAAAGGATCACTAGGAGGTACGACAATAGAAGCAAGACCAATAATTTCATCCTTACTAGGCAATTCTTCTTCACGGTGTTGTCTACTAAATTTAGAGAAATTAAACTCATGAGACATATCACCTAGACCGATAGTAACAACATCCTTTTCGCAATCTATCTTAGCATTAACGGTGTTCAAGAAGGGTCTACCAAATATAATGGGACAAAAACTATCTTGTGGGGAACCAAGAACAAGAAAATCAGCAGGATATTTAGTTTTCCCACACAAGACTTCAACATCTCTAACAATTCCCATTGGTGAAATAGTATCTCTATTGGCAAGTTTAATTGTGACATCAATATCTTCTAACTCAGTAGGTGCAATATCATGCTTAATTTGTTTGTATAAATCAATAGGTATGGCACCAGCATTAGCACCCATATCACATAAGCCATGATAACAATGATCTCCTATTTTAACAAAAATAACAGGCATGCCTACAACAGGTCTATGTTTATCTTTAGCACAAGGTTTGGCAATTCTAGCAATTTCCTCACAGAAATAAATAACATGCCCATCGATATTATCAGACAAGAGATCTTTAACAATAGCAACATTAGGTTCAACTTTAATTTGCTCAGGAGGTGTATAAGTTCTAATATTGCTTTTACGGACCACAGTTGAAGCTTTAGCATGATCCTTTATCCTAACAGGGAAAGGTGGTTTCTCAACATAAGAAGTAGGAACAATAGGATCATTATAAGTGACAGTCTTTTCTTCAACTTTAATAGGTGCAGCTACTTTTACTTCTATGGGAGGATGATATTTAAACCACTTCTCCTTGGGGAGATCAACATAAGTAGCAAAAGATTCACAGAAAGAAGCTACTATCTCAGAGTCAAGTCCATATTTAGTGCTAAACTTACGGAAAACATCGGTATCCATAAAAGATTTAACACAATCAAACTTAGGTGTCATACCTGACTTCTTACCTTCGTCGAGACCCCAATCTTCAGAGTTGCGTTTAATTCTATCCAATAAATCCCATTTGAATTCAATAGTCTTCATCATAAAAGAGCCAGCACAAGAAGTATCGAGCATGGTGCGATTGTTATCAGAAAGCCGAGCATAAAAACTTTGAATAATTATTTCTCTTGAGAGCTCATGATTGGGGCATGAATATAACATTGATTTAAGCCTCCCCCAAGCTTGAGCGGTGCTTTCTCCTTCGCGAGGCCAAAAATTATATATATAATTGCGATCACGATGAACAAGATGCATAGGATAAAATTTCTGATGAAATTCCAATTTCAATCGTTTGTAGTTCCATGATCCCGTATCATCACATAGCCTATACCATGTCGATGCATCTCCCTTCAAAGATAAAGGGAAGACCTTCCTCTTAATAACATCACCGGGTATACCTGCAAGCTTAAATAATCCACAAACTTCGTCCACATATATTAGGTGCTCATCAGGATGCTTTGTTCCATCTCCTGCAAAAGGATTAGCTAGTAATTTTTCTAACATGCCCGAAGGAATCTCAAAATGAATATTTTCATTTTCATTTTCAGTAGGTTCAGTAGGTTGAGGAGCAACTCTTTGCTCTACTGGTCGGGGTGAAGATACCCCGAACAAGCCCCTCAGAGGATTACTTTCCATAGTAACAAGTGACAGTAAATTTCAGCACACTATATAAATTTTTTCTTACCAAATTCCACCTACCAAAGGCGCTTCACTCCCCGGCAACGGCGCCAGAAAAGAGTCTTGATGACCCACAAGTATAGGGGATCTATCGTAGTCCTTTCGATAAGTAAGAGTGTCGAACCCAACGAGGAGCAGAAGGAAATGATAAGCGGTTTTCAGCAAGGTATTCTCTGCAAGTACTCAAATAAGTGGTAACAGATAGTTTTGTGATAGGATAATTTGTAACGAGCAACAAGTAACAAAAGTAAATAAAGTGCAGCAAGGTGGCCCAATCCTTTTTGTAGCAAAGGACAAGCCTGGACAAACTCTTATATAGAGAAAAGCGCTCCCGAGGACACATGGGAATTATCGTCAAGCTAGTTTTCATCACGTTCATATGATTCGCGTTCGGTACTTTGATAATTTGATATGTGGGTGGACCAGTGCTTGGGTGCTGTTCTTACTTGAACAAGCATCCCACTTATGATTAACCTCTATTGCAAGCATCCGCAACTACAACAAAAGTATTAAGGTAAACCTAACCATAGCATGAAACATATGGATCCAAATCAGCCCCTTACGAAGCAACGCATAAACTAGGGTTTAAGCTTCTGTCACTCTAGCAACCCATCATCTACTTATTACTTCCCAATGCCTTCCTCTAGGCCCAAATAATGGTGAAGTGTTCATGTAGTCGACGTTCACATAACACCACTAGAGGATAGACAACATACATCTCATAAAAATATCGGACGAATACCAAATTCACATGACTACTAATAGCAAGACTTCTCCCATGTCCTCAGGAACAAACGTAACTACTCACAAAGCATATTCATGTTCATAATCAGAGGGGTATTAATATGCATATAGGATCTGAACATATGATCTTCCACCAAATAAACCAACTAGCATCAACTACAAGGAGTAATCAACACTACTAGCAACCTACAGGTACCAATCCCGGACTATGAGACAAGAATTGGATACAAGAGATGAACTAGGGTTTGAGAGGAGATGGTGATGATGAAGATGTTGATGGAGATTGCCCTCTCCCGATGAGAGGAGCGTTGGTGATGACGATGGCGATGATTTCCCCCTCCCGGAGGGAAATGTCCCCGGCAGAACAGCTCTGCCGGAGCCCTAGATTGGTTCCGCCAAGGTTCCGCCTCGTGGCGGCGGAGTCTCGTCCCGAAAGCTTGCTTATGATTTTTTTCTTGGATGAAAGACTTCATATAGCAGAAGATGGCCACCGGAGGACCAACAAGGGGCCCACGAGGCAGGGGGCGCGCCCTCGCGGGTAGGGCGTGCCCCCACCCTCGTGGACAGGTGGTGGCCCCCCTGACGTATTTCTTCCGCTCAGTATTTTTTATTATTTCCGAAAATAACTTTCGTGGAGTTTCAGGACTTTTGGAGTTGTGCAGAATAGGTCTTTAATATTTGCTCCTTTTCCAGCCCAGAATTCCAGCTGCCGGCATTCTCCCTCCTTATGTAAACCTTGTAAAATAAGAGATATAGGCATAAGTATTGTGACATAATGTGTAATAACAGCCCATAATGCAATAAATATCGATATAAAAGCATGATGCAAAATGGACGTATCAGCACGTTACGTATCTCTTCGGTAACAGGAAAGAAGCGGGACGCTATCAAAGCACCCCGGATTCACTTACGGTTTGGTTGAGGGCTTGTCCTCATGACGGAGCTGTTCAACGGCGTCGCCTTCCAATCCCGAGCCGCTCGACGGTGGCATCTTGCCCCTCTTAGGAGACCGCCCCTCCCAACCTTCGGAGGCGGCCCTTTTCTTCCTGAATGGAGAAGGGATACTGGCTTCTCCTTCGCCTTCGTCTTCGGGCGAGGAAATGTCGATTTCTCCGGACTCAGTATCTAATTTACCTACGAAACGAAGGTCACCCCTGGTCTTCTCACTCTCCACCTTGCCCTCCCCTGCCGGCGTCTGGTACAGTTGCGGTGCCAGCATCCTTGTTAACACGGGGTCCGCTGAGTCTTCGGGAAGAGGGGCCGGACACCTAATCCGTTCCGCTTTCTTTATCCAGCCCTGGAAAAAGATGGTTTGCTTAGTGTCTTACCACAGGATATCTGATTATGAGGTGTTCGGCGGACGAGTACTTACCGGGGTGTCCGGATGGTTACAGTCTAGGCCGGTATCTTCGGTGGTGTCCGGCCATTGTTTTCGTCTCCCGAAGAATAATTTCCACATTCCTTCGTGCGTAGTGCCGAAGAAGTGCTGAAGAGTCCGTGGCCCTTCTGGGTTAAACTCCCATAGGCGGAGAGGCCGTCGCTATCACGGCAGGGTCCGGCGGACTGGCATTACCTGAATAACGTTGACAATATCGATATCCTTCTCAATGAGGCTTCGGATGCGACTTTGCAGAGTCCGCACCTCGTCAACTGATCCCCAGTCCAACCCCTTATTAATCCACGATGCAAGCTGAGTTGGGGGGCTGGATCAAAACGCAGGCGCAGCTGCCCACTTGGAACCGCGGGGCTCGGTGATATAGAACCACTCCTGCTGCCATAAGTCGGAAGATTCTTTGAAAGATCCTTTTAGCCAGATAGCGCTGGTAAGCTTGCTCACTGAGGCGCCACCGCACTCCGCCTGCCCCCCTCTATCCTTTGCGGTTTCACATTGAAAGTCTTGAGCCACAAGTCGAAGTGTTGAGGAGTTCAGAGGAAGGCTTCGCACATGACGATAAACACCGAGATGAGAAGAACAGAGTTCGGGGCGAGATCGTGAAAATCTAATCCGTAATAGAACATGAGCCCCCGGACGAAGGGATTGAGGGCGAACCCTAATCCTTGCAGGAAGTGGGAAACGAACACGACCCTCTCACCGGATCTGGGGGTAGGGATAACCTTCCCCTCCGCGGGAAGCTGATGGAGGATTTCTGCGGTCAGGTATCTTGCCGCCCGAAGCTTTGCGATATCCTCTTCTGTGACAGAAGAAGCCACCCACCGGCCTTGACGGCTGGATCCAGACATGACTGAGGCTTACGAAGGGTGAAACCTGGGTGTCGGAACTCGAGGTAGTAAGAGTCGAGGAAGAAGCAAGCATGGAGAGGAAGGGCGGGTCTATGCCCCTTTATAAAGGCCGAGAATATCGAACGCCTCCTCCCGGGCTTTAAAATTTGCCTATTCCCAAGGAGTTGTGCCCTAAGGATGGTTGGGTTACCCAGTCTGTGTCGATAAAAGAATTCCTTAATAAGGGGACATGATCTCTGCTTGGATAAGACGTGTCAATGACAACCCCGTTTCGAAACGTGGGGCCGCAGGCGAAACAATGGTTCGACATAATGCCATGTTGTAAAAAGTTGCCAGAGGATTGGACTTATAAATTATCATGCCCTCTGTGGAAGTATATGCTGCTCGTGCTGCCGAGCCGAACTCGATCGTTCGAAGACCATTGTGAAGTATCCGGAAAGAAGGGAACCCGCCTTGCAATGCCGAAGACAAATCTGCGCACCGAACTCCTCGTCATTGAAGCCAGGTTCAGGGGCTACAGAGGGAGTCCTGGACTAAGGGGTCCTCGGGCATCCGGCCTGTTAGCCATGGGCCGCACTGATGGGCTGTGAAGATACGAAGACCGAAGACTGCACCCGTGTCCGGATGGGACTCTCCTTGGCGTGGAAGGCAAGCTTGGCGACCGAATACGTAGATTCCTTTCCTTTGTAACCGACCTTGTGTAACCCTAGATCCTCCCGGTGTCTATATAAACCGGAGGACTTAGTCCGAAGAGGACATACTCATTACCGTAGTCATACAGGCTAGGCCTTTAGGGTTTAGCCATCTCGATCTCGTGGTAGACCAACTCTTGTAATACTCATATTAATCAAGATCAATCAAGCAGAAAGTAGGGTATTACCTTCATAGAGAGGGCCCGAACCTGGGTAAACATCGTGTCCCTTGTCTCCTGTTACCATCGACCTTAGACGCACAGTTCGGGACCCCCTACCCGAGATCCGCCGGTTTTGACACCGACATAAACCCAATCAATATGAATAAACCCCATCATTTTATCCTTAATGGCAACAATACAAATATGTGATTTTTACTGAAGTTGTTTTTGTTGCTTGCTGGAACATCTGCATAATCAGGAATGCAAGAGTGTTCAGGCATGAGAGGCAGAGTTTTAATAAATGGAGAAGTGCATTTATCCATGATATTACACTCATGCAGCACAGAGTCAAGGCTGGATACAAGGAGGACCTGCTAAAGTGGATTTCATTCTTACCCCCTTGAGGTTCTTTTTGTTTTATTAGTAGCTTAGTTCCCTTTCTTCTTTCTTTTTTATGTTCTGATTACCACTTGTAATCTTTGTACATTGTTTTATCTATTTTGAATAAAAGTTAAATGATGTGGGGGGTTCTCCCTACAGTTTCCAGTCAAAAAAAAAACAATACAAATATGTGTCTTGTCCCTTTCTATCACTAGGATATATAGCACCGCAAGGTTAAACCCATCACAAAGCACCTCTCCCATTGCAATATAAATCAATCTAGTTGGCCAAATCAAACGGATAAATTGGAGAAAAATACAAATCTATAACAATTATTCATAATAAAGTTCAAAGAAGACTCAATTAATATTCATGAATAATCTAATCATAAACCCACAATTCGCGGGATCCCAACAAACACACCGCAAAAGAAGATTAGATCAAATAGAACACCAAGAACATCGAGGAGAACATTGTATTGAAGATCAAATAGAGATAAGAAGCCATCTAGCTACTAGATATGGACCCGTAGGTCTATGGTGAACTACTCACGTATAACTGGAAGGCAACAAGGATGATGTAGAAGCCCTCCATGATCGATTCCCCCCGCAGCAGAGTGCCGGAAAAGGCCTCCAGATGGGATCCCGGAAGAACAGAAACTTGCGGCGGCGGAAAAAGTGTTTTGGGTGGCCCTTTGTTAGTTTCCCGGTTTTAGAGAATCTATAGAGGTGGAATTAGGTCAGACGAAGCCACGAGGGGCCCACAAGGCATCTGGGCGCGCTGAAGGAAATATGCCCTAGGGGCAATAATAAAGTTGTTATTTTATATTTCCTTATTAATGATAAAGGTTTATTATTCATGCTAGAATTGTATTGATCGGAAACTTAAATACATGTGTGAATACATAAACAAATATCGTGTCCCTAGTATGCCTCTACTACACTAGCTCGTTGATCAAAGATGGTTAAGGTTTCCTAACCATGGACATGTGTTGTCATTTGATAACGGGATCACATCATTAGGAGAATGATGTGATGGACAAGACCCATCCGTTAGCTTAGCATAATGATCGCTCAGTTTTATTGCTATTGCTTTCTTCATGTCAAATACATATTCCTTCGACTATGAGATTATGCAACTCCTGGATACAGGAGGAATACCTTGTGTTCTATCAAATGTCACAATGTAACTGGGTGATCATAAAGATGCTCTACAGGTATCTCCTAAGGTGTTTGTTGAGTTGGCATAGATCGAGATTAGGATTTGTCACTCCGAGCATCGGAGAGGTATCTGTTGGCCCTCTCGGTAATACACATCATAAGCTTGCAAGCAAATGACTAAGGAGTTAGTCACGAGGTGATGTGTTACGGAACGAGTAAGGAGACTTGCCGGTAACGAGATTGAACTAGGTATAGAGATACCGACGATCGAATCTTGGGCAAGTAACATACCGATGGACAAAGGAATTATGTATTTTGTCATAACGGTTCGACCGATAAAGATCTTTGTAGAATATGTAGGAGCCAATATGGGCATCCAGGTTCCTCTATTGGTTATTGACCGGAGAGGTGTCTCGGTCATGTCTACATAGTTCTCGAACCCGTAGGGTCCGCACGCTTAACGTTCGTGACGGTATAGTATTATATGAGTTACGTGATTTGGTGACCGAATCTTGTTCGGAGTCCCAGATGAGATCACGGACATGACGAGGAGTCTCGAAATGGTCGAGAGGTAAAGATTGATATATAGTACAATCGTATTCGGACACCGGAAGTGTTTCGGAGGGTACCGTGTACTTATCGGGTCACCGGAAAGGAGTTTTGGGCACCCCCGGCAAATATATGGGCCTTATGGGCCAAGAGAGGGAACACACCAGCTCATAAGGGGCTGGTGAGCCCCTATAGAGTCGGCCCTATGAGGAGGAGAAGGAAAGAGGGGAAGGGAAAAAAAGTGTGGAGTAGGACTCCCCCTTCCTTCCCTCTCCCCCCCTCTTTCCTTCCCCCTTCTTCATACAAGGAAAGGGGGCGCAGGAGGGCCGGAGCCCTAGGGTCGGTGGCCAGCCCCTTGGGGCGCGCCCTGGCTGCCCTAGGCTGCCTCCTCCTCCCTCCCACCTATATATTTATGGGGAGGGGGCGCCACACAAGGACACGACATTGTCTTAGCCGTGTGCGGCGCCCCCGTCCACCATTTACTCCCTCGGTCATATTTTCATAGTGCTTAGGTGAAGCCCGGCGGAGATCACATCACCATCATCGTCACCATGCCATCGTGCTGACGGAACTCATCTACTACCTTGCCGTCTTGCTGGATCAAGAAGGCGGAGGACGTCACCGAGCTGAACGTGTGCAGAATGCGGAGGTGTCGTGCATTCGGTACTAGATCGGTTGGAGCGCGAAGAAAGTTCGACTACATCAACCGCGTTGTGAAATGCTTCCACTTGCGGCTACAAGGGTACGTAGACACACTCTCCCCTCTCGTTGCTATGCATCTCCATGGTAGATCATTGTGTGTGCGTAGAATTTTTTTTGTTTTCCATGCAATGATTCCCAACACGCGCCCTGTTGCCTTGTTGTCTCCTCGCTTATCTACTAGTCTCCGCCCGAAGCTTCTAGGGCCTCTCTTGTCCCGAAAAAACCCGTCAAAAAGTTTCATAGCGTTTGGACTCCGTTTGGTACTGATTTCCTGGAAAACCAAAAACAAGCAGAAAACAACAACTGGTACTTGGCACTGGGTTAATAGGTTAGTCCCAACAAATGATATAAAATACCACAAAAAGTTATATAAAACATCTAAGATTGATACTATAATAGCATGGAACCATAAAAAATAATAGATACATTGGCGACGTATCACAGTCTAGAATGAATAGAGCAAGCAACAAGATGCAACAACGTCCACGACAACCCAGCTTAAGCACGCAATTTCAAAATAAAAAGGTGACCCTGTCAATGACCCGATGCCACACTCCACAATGAGCTTGGCGAGGAAGAAATCCCTCATCCCTTCAAACTGCAGCAACCAACGAAGAAGAATCAAAAAAGCCTCACAAAGCACCGAGATAATTAGAAAATCCCATTAGGCATATCCCCGTCAAGCTCTTTTGCTGTACACCATAAAGTTCCTAGATTATCAATAGAATAATTATGATAATAGCCTAGTAATAACAACTTTTCTTTATGATACATAAACTTTGAGACGAGATAGCTAATCTGAATTTAGGGAAGGCTATGCCCTAAGACATGATCGTGTGTCTCTTAAAAGTGAAAATGTAAGCTAATATGACATGATGGTCTTAAGTTGTAGCAAGAACAAAAACAAATCAAAGTACACAAAAGATTTCACGACAAAGAATCGCTAGGGGACTGACCAATGTACAAATCAAAATGAAATTACACATTGATCAAATTTAATACTTGCAGTAGTACCTCTTAAACAACAGAGTAGTTGCAGAGTCACTGGCCCATTGTGTTGGGGGGCAACATTTGATGCCTCTCTTGGTATAAGGGTTTGCTGACGAATTAATGGATTCAATGCATCTTTTGCAGCTGAGGAGGAGAACATTTGCCTTCTATTCTCATAAAGCTTCAAATTCTGCACATTCAGAAAGAAACACGATAAGTACATCATTTATAATGAAGATACTATCCAAAGAAAAAGAAAACATGGTGACAACCTATTTGAATCAGGAAACCATTACTAATTTTATTTTATGTGACCCCTGTCCGCATGGTAAGAACTTCTTTGAATTTGTTTGTTGCACTCATCAGGCAATTTTTTAGGTTGTCCTCAACGGTAGTGGAAAGATTTGGTGTATCCTTGGAAAGATTGCCACTCTCATTTTGTGAATTGCACGGAACCTGTAAGTCTAACATCATTATTCAAGCATTGATATCCTTCTTAACAACTGCATTCAACTCTTGCATCTCTAAGGTAGGGTCATAAAAAGAGATGCCTTATTTGCCACATAGACCAGGATATTTCTCCCATCTCCATGATAGTATCCTATGAATGCCATCGGATTCACGTGGTGCATTATTGAGAACTTGGACAAACTAATAGCATCCGTTGGTGTCAAGAATCATTCAAAACACTATATTCATTGTGTTGGCAAATTAAACATCTTGGTTGACCCTCTAAGTATTCATAAACAGAACCAAGAAGCTCCATGCAGTTATTAAGACTATAAGCCAGACAAAAAGATAGTGTGCAGTATCCACAAGCCCAGACCACTTAAAAGGTCGCTGTAATGCACAATGCTTTACAGAAGAAGAAAAACTGTAAGCATAGTTACATTAGACTGTAATGAGAGCAAATGACAAAAAGTCAATGGTCTATTACTCATGCATCAAAGGAAAATCATGAAATAATTACTATCATATTGTGCTTATTAAAGAGGAATAAATTTGAGATGATGAAACTTGTGGTTAAAATAAGGGCCTTGAAAGTTTTTTGGCAGTTCGCTAAAAATATACCAATAACTAGGGCCTTTTGCCAATAGAACGGACACTCTCAATATCAAATTCATTAGCACAATCACCCCGGAGAACAAATCTGATTTCATTGCCACTACATATTTTGATAGAGAATGAGTCTAAAAGTCAATGGCAAACGCCATAATTGAAAAGCAGAAAATAAATAGGTTGCAGAACCCACAACCAATCTTTGAGCATTATTGTCCTTATCTTTGAGTGCTCTGCCTGATGCATTTCAAGACATAATCTGCCACAACCTCGAGATTTCTGCTTGTCAATGACCATTGAGCACATCGAAACAAATAAATTTATGTGGAGTTCGGCAAAAATAAAAGGGAGCTCTCTAAAAGTAAACTGACATGAGAAAAACATAAACCATGGCCATGGGGACGGGGGTGGACCTACTGGCCTGCTTTTCCTCAGGTTCCTTGGTCCTGCACAACACCTTCATCCCCTAAAGAAGAAGAGAAACACATATAGAGACTCAGAACAAGTAGAGTCAAATTGGAAGAGAAATAGATAAATCGAAAAGGGTGGGATTTATGCATTTGCGTCAATCATGTACCCGGTGATAACCTCTTAGATGAAATAGTCGGCCATGGAGATGTGGTATGAAAACTTCTTCCTCAAGGCTTTTCCTTGCAGAGTATAGACTGGTGTATCATGGACAAACAAACAATAACAAAATTAGAATTATGTCATCCTTTGTAGAATAGCAAGGTAACTTGTTTAGTGAAATTTGAATTAACCAGGTATGTTTGAGATATCAAGTTAGTATGAGTATGAAAGTTGTACTAATATAGACAAATTTAAACAGGAACGGATGTTGAAATGGTGAAGTGCTGAAGAAAATTATCATATACTATCTTACAAATTAAATGTTGGAAGGATGACCAAACATATAGCTTATACATCACAAAAATGAGCACATCCATTATAATAAATAAAAGATCTAGTGTTCTCCAAATATTTGAAGGAAACAATACTCTTTTTTTGGCCTCACTAAACTTACATCCATACATCCATTATAATAAATAAAAATCCCAATCTACTTCTATCCAGATGAGAATGTGTGGAAAAGAATTTTCATTTTTTACTTGCCGATTGATGAATACATATACATTATAATTTAAGGAATATAGTTGCCATGTCCTCCATGATGGTTCTACAAGTAGCAAGCTGAACCTTAACAATCAATGGGTTAGAAAAACACTACCAAATTTAAGGGAAAATGGCTTAGACGCCGTCTCCTTGTATTGTTTGGCTTCTGCATCCAAACTATTTTGTAAAACATGCATTCTTATGGTTCAAGATAGCAGCTCAGAACCTATTCAATCTCCCCTTTTCAATTCCTGGACGGTTGATTTATAGTTGCACAACAAATAGCAAATTTATGTCCTTATCTAGTTCCTATCATGCAACCGGCCATTCACACTAACTGAACTAACACGAAAGAAGCAGACGTGCAACCCAATCGGAATCAAAGCATTGGTATGCTACCTTCCTTTGACAAGAACTTACCTTTCTGATCTAGGCATTGTATGGAGCAGTCCGTGCCCATCAAAGCATTGGAGCAGCTCGTGCTTACCGTCCATGTGTGGAGTAGCCTGTGCCCATCAACCGCGCAAGCGCAAGCATGGTGGACCTATAGCCGAACTCTGTCGGACCACTGCTAGAGAAGAACCTCGCGGAGCAGCCCATGTCGATGGAGCACCGCGCGATGCCGTCAGAGATGTGGCTGCACAAGAGTGGAGGAGCTACCCCTCCTACCACCGCGACCACGTAACTCCACACCCCCTGGTCCGTCCTTCCCTAATACTTCAGCAACGCCAAACACAGCCAACCCTGTCTCTACCTCGCCTCCACTGCCTTGGCCCATCCCGGTACGGCCACATCGCCTCGCTCCTACGTGCTCCGGAGATCTAGATTGAGAAGACCGCTGGAGATAACGCTGGGGAGTGGAGCTTGGGGCGGGATGGAGAGGGCACGAGCGTCGGGGTGGCTGCCAGCGGCGGCGGTAACCCTGGCTAGGAGGAAATGAAAGAGGGGATGTTGGGTCATGGAGGAGACAGAGAGTCACTGCCCAATCCGGGTCGATGAAGTCGCATTTTGGTTTTCTCTTTGTTCGATATATACAGTAGAACTTGACACGGTAAATGAACACGTGGACTACATAAGCGAGCAACCTTACCCTGCACCTTATTGTGTTCGATTCCCCTCCAATAGTAAGCTTCCGCACTATAGAATCTTGGACCCCTGGTTGTATGGTGAGCTTTCACACTATAGAATCACATGCCCGTGCACGCGCCTTTATCCATGTGACATGCATCCATAATTTGATAGAGTTTTAACAATTCATAATAGAAAACTATCACTTAATATACTACAGTTTCATATACACATGCACATCAGTAAAACATTTCAAGCATATATACACATGCACATTTGTACAACTGAGAGCATTGCAATGAACGACATATATACACATGCACATGAGTAACACATTGCAAGCATGCAATGAACACACCGGAAATATGCAGCGGCACACAGCTACTAAGCCCTGCCCGGCCGCTCGAATGCCTCGCTATTCGCGTAGTAGTTGAATCTCGCACGAGGGCACAATAAGTTTTAGTCGTTGAAACTTATGGCTTTCTATCCGAGACTTGTGATTTTCTCGCTCGCTCTTACCAAGTTTCATAGATAATTTTGAAGAATATTTTTTTGTCATTTGTAGGCACAAAAAACGTGATTTTATCGGCCGCTCATACTAAGTTTCAAGAGTTGAAACTTGCAATTTATTTTCAAAATTCATCAAAATGTATTCAAAATGGATCTTATTTGAAAGCCCTCGTCACCAGAAACACAAATATGAAAACATAAATTAAATATTTCAAAATTGGAAGCCAAAAATAAAAGCATGCGTCGGGGACTCGGTACTCCCGCACTTGCGTGCCCCAAATCCGCTCCCATGAACACACCGTAATTGATAGAGACGCTGCAATTGAAAGAGAGCACCACATATATGCATTGGCAGAGAGCAATGTCAATGTAATTGACAAAGAGCATAAAAATACAATTTATACAATGGGATCTTGAATGCGGAAAGCGAAATATATAGTGGGCATAGACCAATACTTTCACTTGATTTAAACTACAATCTGCCTAAAATTCTATCTTGGCATATCATTAACACAAGTGAAAGTGCCAGTTATCAACTAGGGGGTGAATAGGCGATTATTATGAAAGTCTTCGAAACATGCAATGTCTTTGAAGACGCGGAAGCAAAACAATAATTGAATATGATAGTGCAGAAGATAAGATACACTAGACATGCTGGCAGAACAAAATAATTGAAGTGAGAAGTGAAGACAGACAACAGACTAGGTAGCAATGAACAATAGTAACAGTTAATGTGAAGACAAAGATATGATCAGAGGGATTGTCTTCATGCGATGTCATCAAACAAGATGAGCAAGCAAGGCCTTCACGATACAAAATAGTAAGTAAAAGGGTGATGTGATAGAACCGGTTGCTCGGAGAAGACGGTGATTTATTTGACTAGTTCTAGCTGCTGGGACAGTTGTACGTCTAGTTGGGGAGGCTGAGATTGAACTTTGAAGACCTGGTCTTCACCTTATTCCCCTTGAGCTAAGGTCATTATAGACCTCACCCAATCACTCAAGTAAGTCTTCAAGGGAGACTTCCAAACCTTTACAAACTTCGTTCACCGGCAATACATAATGGCTCTTGTATGCTCAAAACGTAATGCCTAACCGTCTAGAAGATCACATTCTTCAAGTGTAACAAGTCTTCGGTTCACTCAGAATAGAATGTCTTTAGTGATGCTCAATCACTTTGGGCTCTAGGTGTTTCGTTTTTCCTCGCATGAAATCTCTCTCAAAGGCTTTGGAGGTTGGTTGCTCTCAAAAGATAAAAGTTGTGCAATAACTCAGAGTAGCCATCAACTTATGGTGGAGGGGAGTGGCTATTTATAGCCAGGGGCAACCCAACATGATTTGAATGAAATGACCCTGGGCCATCAATCAACCACACGTGTCCCAATGGTTAGATTTCAAACACACGCGACAGCATTACTTGGGCTACAAGCAATGTCGACTCATCCAACTCTGGACGATATTTTCTCTCATTGTCTTTGCTAGGAAGACATAGGCCTTTTGGTTGAGCAATCACTTCAACAACTGTCTTCGTATTGCCTCGACCCCACTTAACAGTGTGGTGGTTCCTATGACTCAATAAAAACAAAATGAAGACTACGAAGAAGCTAAGTCTTCAAGTTCCATTGTCTTCACTCATTATCTTCAAAGGTAACCATTGGCTACAATGTCTTCAGACATTTTTAGGGTTCTTCTTCGATAGTTAAACTGAATCTCCCGGGACTTCTATCTGTGTTATCTCGCGTATCTCACAAACACATTAGTCCCTCAACTAGTTTGTCGTCAATACTCCAAAACCAACAAAAGGGTGGCCCTAGATGCACTTACAACAAGCATTTCCAGTACATAGACATAGATCAAAATATCAAAATGGACAAAGAGCACTATATTTACAACAAATTACTCACATAGATCATGATGTAACAAGAGCAGGGATTCAAAGAGAGTTCAAGAGCAGACATGGAGGCAGAGAGAGAAATGACTTACATTCTTAGGACATCCATAAAACCTCCTACCAGTGAGGCTGCCTTCGAATGCTACCAGTTTTGTAGGATTTGTCTTCTCGTAGGACAAGATAGTGACCTTCTCGAACTCCATAATGCCCTCAAAGTCCAAGTCTTCAATTTTGAGAGGGTTATGCATTCGAATGGAGCAAGTCAAATCGACTGGATTCAGTTCAAAATCCCCAAATCAGCAAGAGGCCTAACCCTATCCTATGAGAAAGAAGAGAGGGGGGGCTTACATTTTAATCGAGCTCCTAAAAGGAGTCGTCCCTGGTACGTCGAGTCTCTACCATAGATAGGACCATATGTGTAATGTATTTCCATATAAAAATACCGTATTGGAGTGTTTTTCAAGTACAAGGACCATTCATGCACCAACAAGTTTGAGGACAATTTGTATGATTTTATCCTTTGCAACTGATCTCGTTTTGCTCATAACATTTTTCAGTGGGAGAAAAACAAAGAGACCTCCCCGAATTTGTATACTTTTCTCCTTTTCAAATGGTCTCCTTCTAACTCATAATATTTTGGTAAACGATTCTAATCGGTTGGCCGGTCGCGTCGCACACATGCCTTTGATTGGTCGATCCACCCATGAGAGCCACATCTCCTATGGCCCCGCGCCCACTGGTAACACCTTATCCCGTCGCCCCTCATCTTCTTCTTTTCACCAGGACCATGTGTTGCGTCTGGACGATGAGTTGTGACCCAAATGGAGGGTGCTGGGAATCCAGGTTTTCGACACCGACAAGCGGACAGTCGCTCGCCACGGTGACGCCATGGTTGTGCGCCTTCCATCCTCGTCACCGTGATGCCATGGTCGTGCGCCATCCACCCCCATCGTCCTCGTAGGCACGGTGACACCATGGTCGTGCTGCAAGCTCCAGCCGCCATGCTGGAATCGGCGACACACGAGACACTTTTTTGCTGCAAGTTCCAGCGCACGTGCTGGAACCGGCAATGCCACATGCTGGTATCGATGACAAAAATTGCTTGAACTAACGACCATGTTTGATGCGTGCCTGTTGGCACCCATGCATTGTGCCAATGACTTTTGCTCCAATGGACGATTTGATTTGCTGGAACCGGCGAGCAGTGATGCTGTATCAAAGAGTGAGGATGACACAACAACAGCACCCATGTATCCTGCCGGTGATGTTTTGCTGCAATCGATGTTCTGAATTGTTTGGGACCACAGATCGAGGAAGCAACAACAACACATGGTGTGCCAACGGCTGACCTGTGAGATGCTGCAATTGTCAAGCTGAAATGATGGAACCGACAATGTCAGGAGCTACGACGGGCAGGGGGCATGTCAATGTTTTGATGGGACCAGAGATCCCAGGGAGCTATGACGGCGTGGTGATGCGGAACCATTGTGTGGCATGCGAGAACGGTGTGCCGATGTTTGCTGCATCCAGGGTGTCGCCGTAAGCTGCGCAAGGAGCGGGGGCAGCTTTCCCGCGATTCCAGCGACGAGAGTTGTGAGCGGCGATGCTTTGGGGACCAACGACAAGGGTGCATCAGTGTCGCTGAGTTTTACTGCAAACAGTCACGTACGACAATGCGGTGGGAAGATAGGGATTGGAATCAAGGTGGTTGGGGGAGATGAACATTGAAGCACGAGGGAGGCATGCGAGACATGGAGGCAATGGAAGATGGACCAGATTCGACGGATCAAACGACGAGAGTGTTCCTGTGGCTTGCTCTCCGGGGACGGCTAAATACCAGGGATAAGATGATGAAAAAACATTGGACCACAGTTATGCAACACAACGGATGTGATCTATGTCTAGCGATAGAGTCAAGCTACCACATCATTCTTTGATGCAAACTTGCAACTGCAGTATGGGGCAAGCTTGGGCTGCCTCAAGATTCGCTAGATCTACACAGCTTTCTTCTCTCACCAGCTGCAACATCCAAGTACAACAAGCTTGGCATATCCTGTTCACGGCCTGTGCAATAGCTCTTTGGACTGTCCGTAATGCTAAGGTCTTTCGTAACAACAGACGGTTATCTGCAAAAGTCTTCTCTGAGATAGCAATTCTACTCAGCTGTGGTGTTCTAGAGCTTTAAGAGATGATGATCGGACAACTTTAGGTAGCTGGCCGCGACAGGAGCTCGAGGAATGAACACATTTTTTAGAAAAGGAGGATGAACCCCGGCCTCTGCATCTGGGAGATGCATACAGCCATTTTATTGATTATTCTCGAGGACCTTACAAAGTATTACAACAATATGCCTGAATCCACCATCTTGGCAACATATGCCGCTACTCCTATCCATACGATGAAGGGGTGCTAGCTGGGCCACTCAGACCACTCACCTAAGCCTAACATCAAAACCCGGAAGCCCCAGCCGAGCCACATACCTGGTCTGGGGCACAATCCGGTCAGACGCACTCGTGTGTCGTCGCCGCCATCTTCCACAGGTCCATCTTCAGATCATATTGAGGCATCTACCTTGTCTGGCCACTCAGCCATCGACGTCACCATGACGCCAGACAGCTACCTCCTCCTGCGCGAGTCCATCCCACGCATCGGACGCCGAGCCTCCACAGCGCCATGCCGCCGATAACTACCGCCATCAATGTGTGAGATGAAGCACCGCTCCGCCGAGTCCGGCAGGGCTGCTGAAGACCAAGCACCGTGGAAGAAGGACTCCGAGGCTAAGCACATAGGCGGGAGAGCGCCAACGCACCGCCACCAGACGAACTCCGACCACGCCACCAACCGCCGCCAAGCAACCAAAGCATCACATCCACCCCAAGCTCACCACAAACGACACCCTCAAGAGGGTGACGACGCTCGGAGCGCCGCTGTCGCTCGATCCGGCAAGGATTTGGGCTTTCGCCCGGCATACGAGCTGGGTGGAAGGAGGAGGGGAAGGAGGCAACCTGGATGGCGCCTACAAGAAGGGTACGGCGCCCTCGGGCGTCGCCGCCGTCGTGCCCAGCACTGCTGGCCTCGGATTTCTCCGGAGCCACCTCCCACCTCCAGCCGCCAAACAGGTACAACTCCGGCGACAAGGGCCGCCCAAAGCAGGACCATCGGAGGCAGCCCTGGTTGAAGTAGACGGAGGCCTTCACATCTGGATCGGGCGCCGCCGAGATGCCCGCACCACAGCCACCACCTGCCGCCGCCTCGCCGCCCCCGCGGCCGAGGAAGAACGGCCAGCACCAACGAGCATGGGTCATCGCAGAGCCGGTGTCGATCCACCAGCCGAGGCCGCCGCCATGGATCCAAAGCCCCCCGAGGAAGAACGTGGCGGCCAGATCCTCGCCGCCACCTTCACCGGCGGCCGAGCGGCGAGCCGGCGGCCACCTCTGGTGGCGGCGAGGGAGAGGAGAGGTGGGGGAGAGGGCCGGCGGCGGGCTAGGGTTACGCCGCCCGAGTCGCCCCTGCGGGAGCGACGCGGGGGCCAGGAGTAGTGAGGAATGAACACATGCTTACTTGTAACCTGATTTTGATCTTTGGGGGCTGAGCAACCCCTGTCTCCTGCTCATTCCGACGCCATAGCCTCGCCAGCTCTGTGTACGTGGCTGTGGTGTCCACCCTATACCTCGTACGCTTTTCTGCCCCTATCAATGCAATGATACGTTGCTAGGCGTATTTGAGAAAAAAAACTTTAGATAGCTGGCTGATATAGTTGATTTACATGTAACAAACTCCTAATCTCTAGCTCTCTCTTTTCCTGATCAGGCTTGGTGACGGTCTATTGCATGATCTGTGCAGCATTGACATCACCTTCATGTAATTTGACTAGGGTCAGTCGGGCTCTTGCCCGTTTTGAATGCATAATATTTTGGACACCGATAACTGCCACACGTGTGGTGTATCGGGTGGTTGTGCCGCACGCCTCGTGTGGCATGGAGAAGAACCCGCCCGCACGACCGCGTCCGGGTGCGCGCAGCCACAGCCCGCACGTCCGATGTGTGGCAAAACCGCCCACACGTCTGGGCCAAACGACCGCGCTGCCCGCACGACCCAGCACGTCAGCCGTCCCGGGCTCCTACCGATCCCCAGTCCGCCCTGCCGCCATTGTCTCGCACCTCTCGATCCCCTACCTCCGTCGCCTTCCTTCTCTGGTTGCCATGGCAACCAGAGCAGATCCCTAGCGCCTTTCCCACCGCTGACCACCCACCCCACCTCCCTACCCCCTCCCACCCCAACCCCGCCCTCCCAAGACGACGAGCTAAAACAGATGGATCTCCGATCTCCTTCTGTTTCTCGACCTTCTTTTGTCCAGAAATCTGAATTTGCAAAATTTGCCCACGAAGATGGCGACTGGATCCACGCTATCAGGGCAAACACCCCATGAATTTGTGTGTCTTTGCATTTGCCCACCAACATATGCCAGATCTGCCATATACTATGCTAGACTTGTGCCAAGCTTCTGGGTTGGCTTGATGCGAGTCGTTGGTAGCGTAGTAATCACTATAAAATAGGGAGAGAAAGGAGGAATTTGGCATGGGGAGGGAGGAAAAATAATTGCCAGTTGTATCTAACGTCAGTTGCCATCTATCGCTGTCTGTAGTTGCCACCATGTTATATTATTGCTTGCCATCCTATTTTATTTTCTGTTGCCATCGCTTCAAAATGATAGATGGCATCCAGAATTCAGAAAAGAAAATGGATGTGCATGTCCTACTTGCCATGAGGTGTTGGTTGCCTACGCAAGAAATGTTATGAGATTGTCGTGTTATCTTCTACGTGCAAACAGCAAGAACGCTTTTTGCGGATTGTTGATGCGTTCTTGTTCATGCAGTGACTAAAAGCACACTGGCAGAAAATAAAAATCAGAAGAATGAATCACGAAGATGGCACTGATCCTTGGCTTTCTCAAAGGCCGGAAACGCCACCTTGGGATGCAGCAGAGTACAATCAACTCATTTCTTCAGGGCCATTGCTGCCACTACTAGAGCACTACGTGGGCATCGGTACGATGCATGATAAACAAAGAAGAAATAGTTGCCATGTTCGTGACGATGAAGATGTCATTCTACTTATGTCCTACAATCTATTTTTAGCAGGTTCTTATGACCAAACCACAATCAGGAGGGCAACATGGCAAGTTTCGTCTAATGCTGACAAATGTACGGGCAACCAACTTCAGCTAGCTAATGTGGCAAATCAAGGTAACGCATACGAAAAAGGAACTTATTGTTGTGGACATGAAATTAAACTTGCAAGGATGGCAAAAGACTCACGAGTTATATCAGAAAAAATGTAGGACCTTCATGCAGCACGTGGCATCAGGCAGCAACCATGTACCTGCCATCAACGTCGTACACAGGTGAGTGCATGAAAGTGAAGTTGTGGACAGTGAGTTAGGAGAAAGGAACCTATATGACAGCTGCAGTTGCCATGCCTGGAAAACTGCAGTTGCCATGTATAATCAAATGTGACTGCAATGTCTAAACAACCGTGGATGACAAGTGTGAACAAATCTGTGTGGCATGGTTGGACCACTACATGTGCCATGTTGAACAAACTACAGTTGCCATGCAATGACCAACTGCTACCATGATCGCAGGTTGTTACGTGGAACCACATCGGCAAACATCTCATGGCAAGCTTCACAGTTGCAGGAAAGCGCTATTGCAGATAGAGCACATCAAATTGGAATGACAGACCACACAAGATCGGCACATGCGGCACAACAAGGTAAAAAAAGTGAAAACAGAAAACAGTACTGCATTTGCTTTTGTGGGGAATAGCATGTGAAGAAAAGTAGATTTGTAACGGTGGTGGTGGAAAAAACAAACAAAAAATGCTACCAAGTGATCATGTGCAAAAGAGTCGTATATTGTCTTCGGGATTTGCCAATTGCTATAAGAGTGTGTGCAACATTCATGATTGTTCACATTTGCGTATTGAGCTCAAGCCTAGAATACAAGTTTTGATGCTAGAGTATACTGGTTGCCATGTGTTGGCAACAGTAGTTGCCATGTATGTTGGACTGTATCTGCCATTGCTATGTGCTGCAAGTTCTGATGCTGAAAGAAGCTGGTTGCCATGTGTGGGCAACAGTAGTTGCCATGTGTGTTGGACTATTTCTACCATTGCTATATGCTACAAGTTTTGAAGCTAAAAGACGCTAGTTGCCATGTGTTGGCAACGGTAGTTGCCATGTGGTTGGACTGTAGCTGCCATTACTGGAGAATTACAGTTGCCATGCATGGCCATATGCAGATTCACAACTTGCTGTGTGAAATGATGTCATGCAAAATCACATGCAGTTGCTGTACTCCGTTACGATACACATGACATTCAAGCAAAATCTTACGCTCGTACCTGATTTTTTAATGCAGGTCCTTCAACTACAATTAACAGCGGCGCGGGGACATCTACTGCGGGGAGCTCTGAGCGCACGGAAGACGCGTTCCACCAGCCAGCCAACACTCATGCCACAAACAATGCGGAGTCAGTGTCAGAAATGGCAATCGTGCCAGCAATACCGACAAGCACACCTGTGCACACCAGCACAAGCAACACTCAAGCAGGTGAAACAGCCGCCGATATTGAAGTGAATGATGAAACCGATGATGAAGCACAAGGGGATGAAGATGGTGGGCAATCAGAAATCATGGTACCCCACCACCGTATCTTGGGCATAGATTTGATTCGTTTGAAGATGCAAAGAAATTCTACCAGACATATGCAAAGTTCCATGGGTTTGCGGTCAACACCGAATACCATAGGAAAATTAAAAAAACTAACGAGTACAGCAGAGGTGAGATGAGGTGCTACAAGGCACGAAGAAACAAGAAGGGCAAAGGTGATGCGCCTGTCGTTCCGGAACAAAAGAGAGGTATCATTGTCAAGACGGAATGCCCTGTCCGGTGTAAGCTGAACGTAGATGGAGCACAGTGGGTGGTCACTGAATATTTGATGAGCACAACCACGAGCTAATAAAGAAGTTTGACCTGGTAAAATTTCTGACCGCCCACAGAGGATTCACCCCCCTCGAGAAGAAATTCATAAAGCTGCTACATGATTGTAACGTCGGTCCATCAAGAATGGTGCAGATACTCTCCCTCATCCACAGCAAAAAGGGGTCTCTGAGTAGCATGCCCTACCTACCAGCAGACGTCACAAACCTAAAGGCAAAGTACCGTAGAGAAAGCTAGTTGGCTGACATAGAAGCCACGATAGCCTACTTCGATGAGAAAGCAAAAGAAGATCAAGATTTCTTCTACAGGATAAGATTGGACGATGAGGACCGTGTCAGGAACATGTATTGGGTGGATGGTGCTGCAAGAAGAGCCTACAAACATTTCTGAGACTGCATTTCTTTCGACGCGACATATCTCACTAATATGTACAAGATGCCATGCGCTCCATTCATAGGAATAAATAACCACAATCAGTCATTGCAGTTCGGATGCGGGCTCGTTCAGAACGAAGACACGGATGGGTACGTTTGGGTGTTCAAGACCTTCTTGGAGCGCATGGGTGGACTTGCTCCGATGAACATAATAACAGACCAGGATTTTAGCATGCGTGAACGCATAGAGGAGGTCTTTCCGTTGGCAGTGCACAGGCACTGCAGGTGGCACATTATAAAGAAGGCTGAGGAGACACTAGGACCGTTCTTTGCTGACCGTCCAGACCTGCACAAGGCATTCGAGCTGTGCGTGGACCACAACTTGACAGTGGAGGAGTTTGAAAGGAGATGGATGGCTATGGTTGAAACATATCAAGTCCAAGACCACGAGACGCTTGCTAGCTTGTGGGAGAAGCGAATGTATTGGGTGCCGGCCTACTTCATGCAGTGCTTCTTCCCGTTTCTGCTGACTACACAGCGCAGTGAGGGGTTCAATGCTGTTTTGAAGCGGTATGTGAGCCCTGGCAACTCATTGCTACAGTTTGCCAAGCAGTACACCGCTTTGCAACAAAAAATACTGGGATCCGAGCTACAGCAAGAAGCAAACACCGCGCTCAAGCAGCCAAAATTGCTAACGTATTTACCAATGGAGAGGCAGATGAGCAAGATATACACCAACACGATTTTTAACAAGTAAGTCAGTTCTGTTACAATCTTATTTGCACAAATCATGAAGGTACCAGGTGCCATGTAGAATGCAATGCAGTTCAAATGCTTATTTGAAAATGATGATTGTGTTGAAAAGTAGCCATTAGGTACAGAGTAAACATGATATGTAGTTGCCGTGCTTAATGAACTACAGTTTGCCATGCTTAATGAACTGCTGTTTGCCACGTTTACTCAACTGCAGTTACCATCACAACAAAAAAAAGACACATCCGTGACATTTTGGGCCGAACAAATTTTTTTCTTCTGTCATACATATGACACTTCTATGACGATAATTGTGACAAAACCCGGTATCATCATAGATGTGGTGGGTTCCTACTTCTATGACAAAAAATCATGACAGAAAATGGGCTTTTCGTCCTGGGCGGGCCGGAGACGCAGCTGCATGACATTCTTTGGGCCGTCCATGACGGAAAAAACCGTGGTAGAAGCGAGGGCGAGGAAAATTTCGGGGAGTTCCCGGTTACGGTGGGAGGTCGGGGGCCGAGCGATGCGCGTTTCTCTCGTACACGTACGCGCGTGTGTGCGAGGCGTTGGCTCTAACTGAACCCGAGCGAGGCGTTGGGCTCTAACTGAACCCGAGCGATTGCACAGCAGGCTACGCGTTACTGAACCCAAGCGATCAATCGATGGCTGTTAACTGAACCCGATCGAGCGGTTCCTTCGCTACTGCTGCTAACTGAAGCCGATCGATGCTGCCTCTGGGATGAACAGTGAGCGTTGCGGGGGGGGTTGGATGAACAGTTAGCGGTGGCGTTGCCTCTGGATGAATAGGACCCCGTGGTGTGGTGGAGGGCTAGATGAACAGTAGACGGTGGAGGGGTGCCCGTGGAGGGGTGGTTGAACAGGACCCTGTGGTGTGGAGGGCTGGATGAACAGCAGACGGTGGAGGGGTGCCCGTGGAGGGGTGGTTGAACAGGACCCCGTGGTGTGGAGGGCTGGATGAACAGTAGACGGTGGAGGGGTGCCCGTGGAGGGGTGGTTGAACAGTAGTCGGTGGAGTAGCGTGCGGTGGAGGGTGGATGAACAGGAGCCCGTGGAGGCTGGAGGAGGTCGACGGTAGCCCGTGGAGGCTGGAGGAGGTCGACGGTGGAGATGAACAGTATCCCGTGGAGTCCCGTTTTGCGGTACGCCACACCCCTCCCGATGAACAGGACCCCCGTTTCGACCGTAGGAGGTCCGTTTCGTCCGTTTTGCGGTACGCCACACCCCTCCCGATCAACAGGACCCCCGTTTTGACCGTAGGAGGTTTGTTTCGTCCGTTTTGCGGTACGCCACACCCCTCCCGATCAACAGGACCCTCGTTTCGACCGTAGGAGGTCCGTTTCCTCCGTTTTGCGGTACGCC